>NC_134836.1:62956510-63319420 GCF_004210375.1 Tachypleus tridentatus | reverse complement strand
ACTCTTCGCCCGATTCATCACATGTATCTGCTACACTTCTTCTGCCGATTCATCACATTTCTTCTCACACTCTTAACTCAATGATTCATCACACGATATCACTCTTCACCTCGATCTCATCGCCTGATGATGTCTTCACACTTCTTACCTGATCATCACATGATGATGTCTTCACACTCTTAAACCTGATTCATCACACGCCATCACATCTTCTCACCCGATTCATCACATGTTGCGTTCTTCACTCTTCACCTGATTCATCACATGATGATGTCTTCACACTCTTCACCTGATTCATCACATGATGATGTCTTTCACACTTTTCACCTGATTCATTACATGATGATGTCTTCATTCTTCACCCGATTTATCACATGATGATTTCTTTTATACTTTCTTACCTGATTTATCACATGACGATGTCTTCACACTCTTCACCTGATCTATCAAGTATGATGACGTCTTCACACTTCTTCACCTGATCTATCACATGATGATGACTTACACTTTCTTCTTGCATGATTCATCACATGATAATGTTCTTCACACTTCTTTTCTAAGCAGATTCATCACATACATGATGATGATTCCTTTCACACTCTTCACCTGATTCCTCACATGACGATGTCTTAACACTCTTAATCCGATTCATCACATGATGATGTCTTCAAACTTTTCGCCCGATTCATCACATGTCTTCTGCCAACTTTTCGCCCGATTCATCACATGTCTTCACACTTCTTCGCCCGATTCATCACATTTCTTCAGCACTCTTAACCCGATTCATCACACGCCATCACACTCTTCACCCGATTCATCACTTGATGATGTCTTCACACTCTTCACCTGATTCATCACATGATGAATTCTTCACACTCTTTACCTGATTCATCACATGATGATGTCTTCACACTCTTCACCTGATTTATCACATGATGATGTCTTTATACTCTTTACCTGATTTATCACATGATGATGTCTTTATACTCTTTACCCGATTCATCACATGATGTCTTCACACTATCTTTCACCCTATTCATCAGATGATGATGTCTTCACACTCTTCACCTGATTCATGACATGATGTCTTCACACTCTTCTACAGGTTCATCACATGACGATGTCTTCACACTCTTCTACCAGATTCATCACATGATGATGTTCTCTACACTCTTCTACAGTTTCATCACATGACGATGTCTTCACACTCTTCACCCGATTACTCACATGACGATGTCTTAACACTCTAATCCGATTCATCACATGATGATGTCTTCACACTTTTCGCCCGATTCATCACATGATGATGTCTTCACACTTTTCGCCCGATTCATCAATGATATTTCTTCACACTCTTAAACCCGATTTATCACATGATGATGTCTTCTCTACATTCTTCACCTGATTTATCACATGATGATGTTCTTTATACTCTTTACCCGATTTATCACATGACGATGTCTTCACACTCTTCACCTGATTCATCACATGATGACGTTCACACTCTTCACCCGATTCATCACATGATGATGTCTTCACACTTTTCTACAGATTCATCATGATGATAATGTTTTGGATTAATTCTTCTACAGATTCATCACATGACGATGTCTTCACACTCTTTCACCCGATTCCTCACATGACGATGTCTTAACACTCTTAATCCGATTCATCACATGATGATGTCTGTCACACTTTTCGCCTGATTCATCACATGTCTTCACACTTTTCGCCTGATCTATCACATTTCTTCACACTTCTACCCTGATCTATCACACGCCATCACACTTTTCACCTGATTCATCACCTGATGATGTCTTCACACTCTTTACCTGATTCATCACATGATGATGTCTTCACACTTCTTAAACTGATTCATCACAAGCTATCACACTCTTTCACCCGATTCTATCACATGTTGCGTCTTCACACTCTTCACCTGATTCATCACATGATGATGTTTCACACTTTCACCCGATTCATCACATGATGATGTCTTCACACTCTTTCACCTGATTCATTACATGATGATGTCTTCACATTCTTCACCCGATTTATCACATGATGATGTCTTTATACTCTTTACCCGATTTATCACATGACGATGTCTTCACACACTTCACCTGATTCATCACATGATGATTGTCTTCACACTCTTTCACCTGATTCATCACATGATTATGCCTTCACACTCTTCACCTGATTCATCACATGATGATGTCTTCACACTCTTTCACCCGATTCATCACATGTTGCGTCTTTACACTCTTCACCTGATTCTATCACATGTGGTGTCTTCACACTCTTTTCACCCGATTCATCGCATGATGATGTCTTCACACTCTTCACCTGATTCATCACATGTTGCGTCTTTACACTCTTCACCCGATTCATCACATGTTGCGTCTTCACACTCTTTCACCCGATTCATCACACGCTATCACACTTCTTTCACCCGATTCATCACATGTGGCGTCTTCACACTCTTTCACCTGATTCATCACATGATGAATTCTTCACACTCTTTACCCGATTCATCACATGATGATGTCTTCACACTTTCACCTGATTTATCACATGATGATGTCTTTATACTTTTACCTGATTTATCACATGATGATGTCTTCTACTCTTCACCTTGATCTATTACATGATGATGTCTTCACACTCTTCACCCTATTCATCACATGTCTTCACACTTTCACCCTATTCATCACATGATGATGTCTTCACACTCTTCGACAGATTCATCACATGACGATGTCTTCACACTCTCCTACAGATTCATAACATGACGATGTCTTCACACTTCTTCACCCGATTCATCACATGATGATGTCTTCACACTTTTCACCTGATTCATCATATGATTCTTCACACTCTTAACCTGATCTATCACATGATGATGTTCTTCAGACTCTTCACCTGATTCATCTCTTTGTCTTCAGACTTTTCACCTGATTCTATCACATGATGATGTCTTCACACTTTTCACCTGTTTCTATCACATAATGATGTTCTTTCACACTCTTCACCTGATTCATCACATGATGATATCTTCACACTTCTTCACCTGATTCATCACATGATGATGTCTTCACATCTTTTCGCCTGATTCATCACATGATGATGTCTTCTACACTTTTCGCCCGATTCATCACATTTCTTCACTAATCTTAACCTGATTCATCACACGCCATCACACTTTTCACCCGATTCATATCACCTGATGATGTTCTCACACTCTTTACCTGATTCATCACATGATGATGTTCTCCACTCTTAAACTGATCTATCACACGCTATCACACTTCTTTCACCTGATTCATCACATGTTGCGTCTTCACACTCTTTCACCTGATCTCATCACATGATGATGTCTTCACACTTCTTCACCTGATTCATCACATGATGATGTCTTCTACACTCTTCACCTGATTCATTACATGATGATGTCTTCACATTCTTCACCCGATTTATCACATGATGATGTCTTTATACTCTTTACCTGATTTATCACATGACGATGTCTTCACACTCTTTCACCCGATTCATCATATGATGATGCGTCTTCACACTCTTTTCACCTGATTCATCACATGATGATGACTTCACACTCTTCTCTACAGATTCATCACATGATAATGTCTTCACACTCTTCTACAGATTCATCACATGACGATGTCTTCTACACTCTTCACCCGATTCACACATGACGATGTCTTAACACTCTTAATCCGATTCATCACATGATGATGTCTTCAAACTTTTCGCCCGATTCATCACATGTCTTCACACTTTTCGCCCGATTCATCACATGTCTTCACACTCTTCGCCCGATTCATCACATTTCTTCACACTCTTAACCCGATTCATCACACGCCATCACACTCTTCACCCGATTCATCACTTGATGATGTCTTCACACTCTTCACCCGATTCATCACATGATGAATTCTTCACACTCTTTACCCGATTCATCACATGATGATGTCTTCACACTCTTCACCCGATTTATCACATGATGATGTCTTTATACTCTTTACCCGATTTATCACATGATGATGTCTTTATACTCTTTACCCGATTCATCACATGATGTCTTCACACTCTTCACCCTATTCATCACATGATGATGTCTTCACACTCTTCACCCGATTCATGACATGATGATGTCTTCACACTCTTCTACAGATTCATCACATGACGATGTCTTCACACTCTTCTACAGATTCATCACATGATGATGTCTTCACACTCTTCTACAGATTCATCACATGATGATGTCTTCACACTCTTCTACAGATTCATCACATGATGATGTCTTCACACTCTTCTACAGATTCATCACATGACGATGTCTTCACACTCTTCACCCGATTACTCACATGACGATGTCTTAACACTCTTAATCCGATTCATCACATGATGATGTCTTCACACTTTTCGCCCGATTCATCACATGATGATGTCTTCACACTTTTCGCCCGATTCATCACATTTCTTCACACTCTTAACCTGATTCATCACACGCCATCACACTTTTCACCCGATTCATCACCTGATGATGTCTTCACACTCTTTACCTGATTCATCACATGATGATGTCTTCACACTCTTCACCTGATTCATTACATGATGATGTCTTCACATTCTTCACCCGATTTATCACATGATGATGTCTTTATACTCTTTACCTGATTTATCACATGACGATGTCTTCACACTCTTCACCTGATTCATCACATGATGACGTCTTCACACTCTTCACCCGATTCATCACATGATGATGTCTTCACACTCTTCTACAGATTCATCACATGATAATGTCTTCACACTCTTCTACAGATTCATCACATGACGATGTCTTCACACTCTTCACCCGATTCCTCACATGACGATGTCTTAACACTCTTAATCTGATTCATCACATGATGATGTCGCCGTCACACTTTTCGCCCGATTCATCACATGTCTTCACACTTTTCGCCCGATTCATCACATGTCTTCACACTCTTCGCCCGATTCATCACATTTCTTCACACTCTTAACCCGATTCATCACACGCCATCACACTCTTCACCCGATTCATCACCTGATGATGTCTTCACACTCTTTACCTGATTCATCACATGATGATGTCTTCACTCTTAAACTGATTCATCACACGCCATCACACTCTTCACCCGATTCATCACATGTTGCGTCTTCACACTCTTCACCCGATTCATCACATGATGATGTCTTCACACTCTTCACCCGATTCATCACATGATGATGTCTTCACACTTTTCACCTGATTCATTACATGATGATGTCTTCACATTCTTCACCCGATTTATCACATGATGATGTCTTTATACTCTTTACCCGATTTATCACATGACGATGTCTTCACACACTTCACCCGATTCATCACATGATGACGTCTTCACACTCTTCACCTGATTCATCACATGATTACGTCTTCACACTTTTCACCCGATTCATCACATGATGACGTCTTCACACTCTTCACCTGATTCTATCACATGTTGCGTCTTTACACTCTTCACCCGATTCATCACATGTGGCGTCTTCACACTCTTTCACCTGATTCATCGCATGATGATGTCTTCACACTCTTCACCTGATTCATCACATGTTGCGTCTTTACACTCTTCACCTGATTCTATCACATGTTGCGTCTTCTCACACTTCTTCACCTGATTCATACACGCTATCACACTCTTCACCTGATTCATCACATGTGGCGTCTTCACACTCTTCACCCGATTCATCACATGATGAATTCTTCACACTTTTACCTGATTCATCACATGATGATGTCTTCTACACTCTTTCACCCGATTTATCACATGATGATGTCTTTATACTTCTTTACCCGATTCATCACATGATGATGTCTTCACACTCTTCACCCGATTCATTACATGATGATGTCTTCACACTCTTCACCCTATTCATCACATGTCTTCACACTCTTCACCCTATTCATCACATGATGATGTCTTCTACACTCTTCGACAGATTCATCACATGACGATGTCTTCACACTCTCCTCACCAGATTCATAACATGACGATGTCTTCACACTCTTCACCCGATTCATCACATGATGATGTCTTCACACTTTTCACCTGATTCATCACATGTCTTCACACTTCTTAACCTGATTCATCACACGCTATCACACTCTTTCACCTGATTCATCACATGATGATGTCTTCTCAGACTCTTCACCCGATTCATCTCTTGTCTTCAGACTTTTCACCCGATTCATCACATGATGATGTCTTCACACTCTTCACCCGTTTCATCACATAATGATGTCTTCACACTCTTCACCCGATTCATCACATGATGATATCTTCACACTCTTCACCCGATTCATCACATGATGATGTCTTCACACTTTTCGCCCGATTCATCACATGATGATGTCTTCACACTTTTCGCCCGATTCATCACATTTCTTCACACTCTTAACCCGATTCATCACACGCCATCACACTCTTCACCCGATTCATCACCTGATGATGTCTTCACACTCTTTACCCGATTCATCACATGATGATGTCTTCACACTCTTAAACTGATTCATCACACGCTATCACACTCTTTCACCTGATTCATCACATGTTGCGTCTTCACACTCTTCACCTGATTCATCACATGATGATGTCTTCACACTCTTCACCCGATTCATCACATGATGATGTCTTCACACTCTTCACCTGATTCATTACATGATGATGTCTTCACATTCTTCACCCGATTTATCACATGATGATGTCTTTATACTCTTTACCCGATTTATCACATGACGATGTCTTCACACTCTTCACCCGATTCATCACATGATGACGTCTTCACACTCTTCACCCGATTCATCACATGATGATGACTTCACACTCTTCTACAGATTCATCACATGATAATGTCTTCACACTCTTCTACAGATTCATCACATGACGATGTCTTCACACTCTTCACCCGATTCCTCACATGACGATGTCTTAACACTCTTAATCCGATTCATCACATGATGATGTCTTCAAACTTTTCGCCCGATTCATCACATGTCTTCACACTTTTCGCCCGATTCATCACATGTCTTCACACTCTTCGCCCGATTCATCACATTTCTTCACACTCTTAACCCGATTCATCACATGCTATCACACTCTTCACCCGATTCATCACTTGTGATGTC
Organism: Tachypleus tridentatus; assembly: GCF_004210375.1. Lineage (NCBI taxonomy): Eukaryota > Metazoa > Arthropoda > Merostomata > Xiphosura > Limulidae > Tachypleus > Tachypleus tridentatus. Next base: position 63,312,204 of record NC_134836.1, on the reverse strand, counting down.
TTCTACACTTTACCTGATTCATCACATGATGATGTCTTCACACTCTTAAACCGATTCATCACACGCTATCACACTCTTCACCCGATTCATCACATGATGATGTCTTCACACTCTTCACCCGATTCTTCACATGATGATGTCTTCAAACTTTTCGCCCGATTCATCACATGTCTTCACACTTTTCGCCCGATTCATCACATGTCTTCACACTCTTCACCCGATTCATCACATGATGATGTCTTCACACTCTTCACCCGATTCATCACATGATGATGTCTTCACACTCTTCACCTGATTCATTACATGATGATGTCTTCTACATTCTTCACCCGATTTATCACATGATGATGTCTTTATACTCTTTACCTGATTTATCACATGACGATGTCTTCACACTCTTCACCTGATTCATCACATGATGATGTCTTCACACTCTTCACCTGATTCATCACATGATGATGACTTCACACTCTTCTACAGATTCATCACATGATAATGTCTTCACACTCTTCTACAGATTCATCACATGACGATGTCTTCACACTCTTCACCTGATTCATCACATGACGATGTCTTAACACTCTAATCCGATTCATCACATGATGATGTCTTCAAACTTTCGCCCGATTCATCACATGTCTTCACACTTTTCGCCCGATTCATCACATGTCTTCACACTTTTCGCCCGATTCATCACATTTCTTCACACTCTTAACCTGATTCATCACACGCCATCACACTCTTCACCCGATTCATCACATGATGATGTCTTCACACTCTTACCCGATTCATCACATGATGATGTCTTCACACTTTTAAACTGATTCATCACATGCTATCACACTTTTCACCTGATTCATCACATGATGATGTCTTCACACTCTTTTCACCTGATTCATCACATGATGATGTCTTCACACTCTTTCACCTGATTCATTACATGATGATGTCTTCACATTCTTCACCCGATTTATCACATGATGATGTCTTTATACTCTTTACCTGATTTATCACATGACGATGTCTTCACACTCTTCACCTGATTCATCACATGATGACGTCTTCACACTCTTCACCCGATTCATCACATGATTACGTCTTCACACTCTTCACCCGATTCATCACATGATGACGTCTTCACACTCTTCACCCGATTCATCACATGTTGCGTCTTTACACTCTTCACCTGATTCATCACATGTGGCGTCTTCACACTTTTCACCTGATTCATCACATGATGATGTCTTCACACTCTTCACCTGATTCATCACATGTTGCGTCTTTTACACTCTTCACCCGATTCATCACATGTTGCGTCTTCACTCTCTTCACCTGATTCATCACATGCTATCACACTCTTCACCCGATTCATCACATGTGGCGTCTTCACACTCTTCACCCGATTCATCACATGATGAATTCTTCACACTTTACCTGATTCATCACATGATGATGTCTTCACACTCTTCACCCGATTTATCACATGATGATGTCTTTATACTCTTTACCCTATTTATCACATGATGATGTCTTTATACTCTTTACCCGATTCATCACATGATGTCTTCACACTCTTCACCTGATTCATTACATGATGATGTCTTCACACTCTTCACCCTATTCATCACATGTCTTCACACTCTTCACCCTATTCATCACATGATGATGTCTTCACACTATTCGACAGATTCATCACATGACGATGTCTTCACACTCTCCTACAGATTCATAACATGACGATGTCTTCACACTCTTCACCCGATTCATCACATGATGATGTCTTCACACTTTTCACCCGATTCATCACATGTCTTCACACTCTTAACCTGATTCATCACGCGCATCACACTTTCACCTGATTCATCACATGATGATGTCTTCTAGACTCTTCACCTGATTCATCTCTTGTCTTCAGACTTTTCACCCGATTCATCACATGTCTTCACACTCTTAACCTGATTCATCACACGCCATCACACTCTTACCTGATTCATCACATGATGATGTCTTCACACTCTTCACCCGTTTCATCACATGATGATGTCTTCACACTCTTCACCCGATTCATCACATGATGATGTCTTCACACTCTTTCACCCGATTCATCACATGATGATGTCTTCACACTCTTCACCTGATTCATTACATGATGATGTCTTCACACTTTTCACCCGATTCATCACATGATGATGTCTTCACACTCTTTAACCGATTCATCACATGATGATGTCTTCTACACTCTTTCACCTGATTCATCACATAATGATGTCTTCACACTCTTAACCCGATTCATCACACGCCATCACACTCTTCACCCGATTCATCACATGTTTCTGTCTTTACACTCTTCACCCGATTCATCACATGATGATGTCTTCTACACTCTTTCACCTGATTCATCACATGATGATGTCTTTATACTCTTCCGCCGATTCATTACATGATGATGTCTTTATACTCTTCACCCGATTCATTACATGATGATGTCTTCACACACTTCACCCGATTCATTCATGATGATGTCTTCACACTCTTCACCCGATTCATCACATGATGATGTCTTCACATTTTTCACCTGATTCATCACATGATGATGTCTTCACACTCTTCACCCATGATTCATCACATGATGACGTCTTCACACTCTTCACCCGATTCATCACATGTTGCGTCTTCACACTCTTTCACCCGATTCATCACATGATGATGTCTTCACACTCTTCACCCGATTCATCACATGATGATGTCTTCACACTCTTCACCTGATTCATTACATGATGATGTCTTCACATTCTTCACCTGATTTATCACATGATGATGTCTTTATACTCTTTACCTGATTTATCACATGACGATGTCTTCACACTCTTCACCTGATTCATCACATGATGATGTCTTCACACTCTTCACCTGATTCATCACATGATTATGTCTTCACACTCTTCACCCGATTCATCACATGATGACGTCTTCACACTCTTCACCTGATTCATCACATGTTGCGTCTTTACACTCTTTTCACCTGATTCATCACATGTGGCGTCTTCACACTTTTCACCTGATTCATCGCATGATGATGTCTTCACACTCTTCACCTGATTCATCACATGTTGCGTCTTTACACTCTTTACCTGATTTATCACATGACGATGTCTTCACACTCTTCACCCGATTCATCACATGATGACGTCTTCACACTCTTCTACAGATTCATCACATGATGATGTCTTCACACTCTTCACCTGATTCCTCACATGATGATGTCTTAACACTCTTAATCCGATTCATCACATGATGATGTCTTCAAACTTTTCGCCTGATTCATCACATGTCTTCACACTTTTCGCCCGATTCATCACATGACATCTTCACTCTTCGCCCGATTCATCACATTTCTTCACACTCTTAACCTGATTCATCACACGCCATCACACTCTTCACCTGATTCATCACTTGATGATGTCTTCTACACTTTTACCTGATTCATCACATGATGATGTCTTCACACTCTTAAACTGATTCATCACACGCTATCAACTTTTCTTCACCAGATTCATCACATGATGATGTCTTCACACTTTCACCTGATTCATCACATGATGATGTCTTCAAACTTTTCGCCTGATTCATCACATGTCTTCACACTTTTTCCCCATTTATCACATGTCTTCACACTCTTCGCCCGATTCATCACATTTTTTTCACACTCTAACCTGATTCATCACACGCCATCACACTCTTCACCCGATTCATCACCTGATGATGTCTTCACACTCTTTACCTGATTCATCACATGATGATGTTTCACACTTTAAACTGATTCATCACACGCCATCACACTCTTTCACCTGATTCATCACATGTTGCGTCTTTACACTCTTTCACCCGATTCATCACATGATGATGTCTTCACACTCTTCACCCGATTCATCACATGATGATGTCTTCACACTCTTCACCTGATTCATTACATGATGATGTCTTCACATTCTTCACCCGATTTATCACATGATGATGTCTTTATACTTTTACCTGATTTATCACATGACGATGTCTTCACACTCTTCACCTGATTCATCACATGATGACGTCTTCACACTCTTTCACCTGATTCATCACATGATGATGACTTCACACTCTTCTACAGATTCATCACATGATAATGTCTTCACACTCTTCTACAGATTCATCACATGACGATGTCTTCACACTCTTCACCCTGATTCCTCACATGACGATGTCTTAACACTCTTAATCTGATTCATCACATGATGATGTCTTCAAACTTTTCGCCCGATTCATCACATGTCTTCACACTTTTCGCCCGATTCATCACATGTCTTCACACTCTTCGCCTGATTCATCACATTTCTTCACACTCTTAACCTGATTCATCACACGCCATCACACTCTTCACCTGATTCATCACTTGATGATGTCTTCACACTCTTACCTGATCTCATCACATGATGATGTCTTCACACTCTTAAACCGATTCATCACACGCCATCACACTCTTTCACCTGATTCATCACATGATGATGTCTTCACACTCTTCACCTGATTCATCACATGATGATGTCTTCACACTCTTCACCTGATTCATTACATGATGATGTCTTCACATTCTTCACCTGATTTATCACATGATCATGTCTTTATACTCTTTACCTGATTTATCACATGACGATGTCTTCACACTTTTCACCTGATTCATCACATGATGACGTCTTCACACTCTTCACCTGATTCATCACATGATTATGTCTTCACACTCTTCACCCGATTCATCACATGATGACGTCTTCACACTTTTCACCTGATTCATCACATGTTGCGTCTTTACACTCTTCACCTGATTCATCACATGTGGCGTCTTCACACTCTTCACCCGATTCATCACATGATGATGTCTTCACACTCTTCACCTGATTCATCACATGTTGCGTCTTTACACTCTTCACCTGATTCATCACATGTTGCGTCTTCTACTCTTCACCTGATTCATCACACGCCATCACACTCTTCACCTGATTCATCACATGTGGCGTCTTCACACTCTTCACCTGATTCATCACATGATGAATTCTTCACACTCTTACCTGATTCATCACATGATGATGTCTTCACACTCTTCACCCGATTTATCACATGATGATGTCTTTATACTTTTACCCTATTTATCACATGATGATGTCTTTATACTCTTTACCCGATTCATCACATGATGTCTTCACACTCTTCACCTGATTCATTACATGATGATGTCTCACACTCTTCACCCTATTCATCACATGTCTTCACACTCTTCACCCTATTCATCACATGATGATGTCTTCACACTCTTCGACAGATTCATCACATGACGATGTCTTCACACTCTCCTACAGATTCATAACATGACGATGTCTTCACACTCTTCACCCGATTCATCACATGATGATGTCTTCACACTTTTCACCCGATTCATCACATGTCTTCACACTCTTAACCCGATTCATCACACGCCATCACACTCTTTACCCGATTCATCACATGATGATGTCTTCAGACTCTTCACCCGATTCATCTCTTGTCTTCAGACTTTTCACCCGATTCATCACATGTCTTCACACTCTTAACCCGATTCATCACACGCCATCACACTCTTTACCCGATTCATCACATGATGATGTCTTCACACTCTTCACCTGTTTCATCACATAATGATGTCTTCACACTCTTCACCCGATTCATCACATGATGATGTCTTCACACTCTTCACCCGATTCATCACATGATGATGTCTTCACACTCTTCACCCGATTCATTACATGATGATGTCTTCACACTTTTCACCCGATTCATCACATGATGATGTCTTCACACTCTTTAACCGATTCATCACATGATGATGTCTTCACACTCTTCACCCGATTCATCACATAATGATGTCTTCACACTCTTAACCCGATTCATCACACGCCATCACACTCTTCACCCGATTCATCACATGTTTCGTCTTTACACTCTTCACCCGATTGAGCACATGATGATGTCTTCACACTCTTCACCCGATTCATCACATTATGATGTCTTTATACTCTTCCGCCGATTCATTACATGATGATGTCTTTATACTCTTCACCCGATTCATTACATGATGATGTCTTCACACACTTCACCCGATTCATTCATGATGATGTCTTCACACTCTTAACCCGATTCATCACATGATGATGTCTTCACATTTTTCACCCGATTCATCACATGATGATGTCTTCACACTCTTCACCCGATTCATCACATGATGACGTCTTCACACTCTTCACCCGATTCATCACATGTTGCGTCTTCACACTCTTTCACCCGATTCATCACATGATGATGTCTTCACACTCTTCACCCGATTCATCACATGATGATGTCTTCACACTCTTCACCTGATTCATTACATGATGATGTCTTCACATTCTTCACCCGATTTATCACATGATGATGTCTTTATACTCTTTACCCGATTTATCACATGACGATGTCTTCACACTCTTCACCTGATTCATCACATGATGACGTCTTCACACTCTTTCACCCGATTCATCACATGATTATGTCTTCACACTCTTCACCTGATTCATCACATGATGACGTCTTCACACTCTTCACCCGATTCATCACATGTTGCGTCTTTACACTCTTTCACCCGATTCATCACATGTGGCGTCTTCACTCTTTTCACCTGATTCATCACATGATGATGTCTTCACACTCTTCACCTGATTCATCACATGTTGCGTCTTTACACTCTTTTACCTGATTTATCACATGACGATGTCTTCACACTCTTTCACCTGATTCATCACATGATGATGTCTTCACACTCTTTCTACAGATTCATCACATGACGATGTCTTCACACTCTTCACCTGATTCCTCACATGACGATGTCTTTAACACTCTTAATCCGATTCATCACATGATGATGTCTTCAAACTTTTCGCCCGATTCATCACATGTCTTCACACTTTTCGCCCGATTCATCACATGTCTTCACACTCTTCGCCTGATTCATCACATTTCTTCACACTCTTAACCTGATTCATCACACGCTATCACACTTTCTTCACCTGATTCATCACTTGATGATGTCTTCACACTCTTTACCCGATTCATCACATGATGATGTCTTCACACTCTTAAACTGATTCATCACACGCTATCAACTTTCTTTCACTAGATTCATCACATGATGATGTCTTCACACTCTTCACCTGATTCATCACATGATGATGTCTTCAAACTTTTCGCCTGATTCATCACATGTCTTCACACTTTTTCTCTCTATTTATCACATGTCTTCACACTTTCGCCCTGATTCATCACATTTCTTCACACTCTTAACCTGATTCATCACACGCCATCACACTCTTCACCCGATTCATCACCTGATGATGTCTTCACACTCTTTACCTGATTCATCACATGATGATGTCTTCACACTCTTAAACCGATTCATCACACGCCATCACACTCTTCACCCGATTCATCACATGTTGCGTCTTTTACACTCTTCACCCGATTCATCACATGATGATGTCTTCACACTCTTCACCTGATTCATCACATGATGATGTCTTCACACTCTTCACCTGATTCATTACATGATGATGTCTTCACATTCTTCACCCGATTTATCACATGATGATGTCTTTATACTTCTTACCTGATTTATCACATGACGATGTCTTCACACTCTTCACCCGATTCATCACATGATGACGTCTTCACACTCTTTCACCTGATTCATCACATGATGATGACTTCACACTCTTCTACAGATTCATCACATGATAATGTCTTCACACTCTTCTACAGATTCATCACATGACGATGTCTTCACACTCTTCACCTGATTCCTCACTTGACGATGTCTTAACACTCTTAATCCGATTCATCACATGATGATGTCTTTAAACTTTTCGCCCGATTCATCACATGTCTTCACACTTTTCGCCCGATTCATCACATGTCTTCACACTCTTCGCCTGATTCATCACATTTCTTCACACTCTTCGCCTGATTCATCACATTTCTTCACACTCTTAACCTGATCTATCACACGCTATCACACTCTTCACCTGATTCATCACTTGATGATGTCTTCACACTCTTTACCTGATTCATCACATGATGATGTCTTCACACTCTTAAACTGATTCATCACACGCTATCACACTCTTCACCTGATTCATCACATGTTGCGTCTTCACACTCTTTCACCTGATTCATCACATGATGATGTCTTCACACTCTTCACCTGATTCATCACATGATGATGTCTTCACACTTAATCCGATTCATCACATGATGATGTCTCTTCAAACTTTTCGCCTGATCTATCACATGTCTTCACACTTTTCGCCTGATTCATCATGATGTCTTCACACTTTCGCCTGATTCATCATATTTCTTCACACTCTTAACCTGATTCATCACACGCTATCACACTTCTTCACCTGATTCATCACTTGATGATGTCTTCACACTTCTTACCTGATTCATCACATGATGATGTCTTCACACTTTAAACTGATTCATCACACGCTATCACACTCTTTCACCTGATTCATCACATGATGATGTCTTCACACTCTTTCACCTGATTCATCACATGATTATGTCTTCACACTCTTCACCTGATTCATCACATGATGATGTCTTCACACTCTTCACCTGATTCATCACATGTTGCGTCTTCACACTCTTCACCTGATTCTCACATGACGCCTTCACACTCTTCACCCGATTCATCACATGTGATGTCTTCACACTCTTTCACCCGATTCATCACATTATGAATTCTTCACACTCTTTACCCGATTCATCACATGATGATGTCTTCACACTCTTTTCACCCGATTTATCACATGATGATGTCTTTATACTCTTACCTGATTCATCACATGATGTCTTCACACTCTTCACCTGATTCATTACATGATGATGTCTTCACACTCTTTCACCCTATTCATCATGATGTCTTCACACTTTTCACCCTATTCATCACATGATGATGTCTTCACACTCTTCGACAGATTCATCACATGACGATGTCTTCACACTCTCCTACAGATTCATAACATGACGATGTCTTCACACCTTTCACCTGATTCATCACATGATGATGTCTTCACACTTTTCACCTGATTCATCACATGTCTTCACACTCTTAACCTGATTCATCACATGCTTCATTACTCTTTTCACCTGATTCATCACATGATGATGTCTTCAGACTCTTTCACCTGATTCATCTCTTTGTCTTCAGACTTTTCACCCGATTCATCACATGATGATGTCTTCACACTCTTCACCCGTTTCATCACATAATGATGTCTTCACACTCTTCACCCGATTCATCACATGATGATGTCTTCACACTTTTCGCCCGATTCATCACATGATGATGTCTTCACACTTTTCGCCCGATTCATCACATTTCTTCACACTTTAACCTGATTCATCACACGCCATCACACTCTTCACCCGATTCATCACCTGATGATGTCTTCACACTCTTTACCCGATTCATCACATGATGATGTCTTCACACTTTTCACCTGATTCATTACATGATGATGTCTCACATTCTTCACCCGATTTATCACATGATGATGTCTTTATACTCTTTACCTGATTTATCACATGACGATGTCTTCACACTCTTTCACCCGATTCATCACATGATGACGTCTTCACACTCTTCACCTGATTCATCACATGATGATGACTTCACACTCTTCTACAGATTCATCACATGATAATGTCTTCACACTCTTCTACAGATTCATCACATGACGATGTCTTCACACTCTTCACCTGATTCTCACATGACGATGTCTTAACACTCTTAATCCGATTTATCACATGATGATGTCTTCAAACTTTTCGCCTGATTCATCACATGTCTTCACACTTTTCGCCTGATTTATCACATGTCTTCACACTCTTCGCCCGATTCATCACATTTCTTCACACTCTTAACCTGATTCATCACACGCCATCACACTCTTCACCTGATTCATCACCTGATGATGTCTTCACACTTTTACCTGATTCATCACATGATGATGTCTTCACACTCTTAAACTGATTCATCACACGCTATCACACTCTTCACCCGATTCATCACATGTTGCGTCTTCACACTCTTCACCTGATTCATCACATGATGATGTCTTCACACTCTTCACCTGATTCATCACATGATGATGTCTTCACACTCTTCACCTGATTCATTACATGATGATGTCTTCACATTCTTCACCCGATTTATCACATGATGATGTCTTTATACTCTTACCCGATTTATCACATGACGATGTCTTCACACTCTTCACCTGATTCATCACATGATGACGTCTTCACACTTTTCACCTGATTCATCACATGATGATGACTTCTACACTCTTTCTACAGATTCATCACATGATAATGTCTTCACACTCTTCTACAGATTCATCACATGACGATGTCTTCACACTCTTCACCTGATTCTCACATGACGATGTCTTTAACACTCCTTATCCGATTCATCACATGATGATGTCTTCACACTTTTCGCCTGATTCATCACATGTCCTCACACTTTTCGCCCGATTCATCACATTTCTTCACACTCTTTTCGCCTGATTCATCACATTTCTTCACACTCTTAACCTGATTCATCACACGCCATCACACTCTTCACCCGATTCATCACTTGATGATGTCTTCACACTTTACCTGATTCATCACATGATGATGTCTTCACACTTTTAAACTGATTCATCACATGCTATCACACTCTTTCACCTGATTCATCACATGATGCGTCTTCACACTCTTTCACCCGATTCATCACATGATGATGTCTTCACACTCTTCACCTGATTCATCACATGATGATGTCTTCTTCACACTCTTAAACTGATTCATCACATGCTATCACACTTTTCACCTGATTCATCACATGTTGCGTCTTTACACTCTTTCACCCGATTCATCACATGATGATGTCTTCACACTTTTCACCTGATTCATCACATGTTGCGTCTTCACACTCTTCACCTGATTCATTACATGATGATGTCTTCACATTCTTCACCCGATTTATCACATGATGATGTCTTTATACTCTTTACCCGATTCATCACATGACGATGTCTTCACACTCTTCACCTGATTCATCACATGATGACGTCTTCACACTCTTCACCTGATTCATCACATGATGATGACTTCACACTTTTCTACAGATTCATCACATGATAATGTCTTCACACTCTTTCTACAGATTCATCACATGACGATGTCTTCACACTCTTCACCTGATTCATCACATGATGATGTCTTAACACTCTTAATCCGATTCATCACATGATGATGTCTTCAAACTTTTCGCCTGATTCATCACATGTCTTCACACTTTTCGCCTGATTCTATCATGTGTCTTCACACTTTCGCCTGATCTATCACATTTCTTCACACTCTTAACCTGATTCATCACACGCCATCACACTTTTCACCTGATTCATCACATGATGATGTCTTCACACTCTTTACCTGATTCATCACATGATGATGTCTTCACACTTTTAAACTGATTCATCACACGCTATCTTCACACTCTTCACCTGATTCATCACATGATGATGTCTTCACACTCTTTCACCTGATTCATCACATGATTATGTCTTCACACTCTTCACCTGATTCATCACATGATGACGTCTTCACACTCTTTTCACCTGATTCATCACATGTTGCGTCTTCACACTCTTTTCACCTGATTCATCACATGCCATCACACTCTTTTCACCTGATTCATCACATGTGGCGTCTTCACACTCTTCACCCGATTCATCACATGATGATTCTTCACACTCTTTACCTGATTCATCACATGATGATGTCTTCACACTCTTCACCTGATTCATCACATGATGATGTCTTTATACTCTTTACCCGATTCATCACATGATGTCTTCACACTCTTCACCTGATTCATCACATGATGATGTCTTCACACTCTTCACCCTATTCATCACATGTCTTCACACTCTTCACCCTATTCATCACATGATGATGTCTTCACACTCTTCGACAGATTCATCACATGACGATGTCTTCACACTCTCCTACAGATTCATAACATGACGATGTCTTCACAATCTTCACCCGATTCATCACATGATGATGTCTTCACACTTTTCACCTGATTCATCACATGTCTTCACACTCTTAACCCGATTCATCACACGCTATCACACTTCTTCACCTGATTCATCACATGATGATGTCTTCAGACTCTTCACCCGATTCATCTCTTGTCTTCAGACTTTTCACCCGATTCATCACATGATGATGTCTTCACACTCTTCACCCGTTTCATCACATAATGATGTCTTCACACTCTTCACCCGATTCATCACATGATGATGTCTTCACACTTTTCGCCTGATTCATCACATGATGATGTCTTCACACTTTTCGCCTGATTCATCACATTTCTTCTCACACTCTTAACCCGATTCATCACACGCCATCACACTCTTCACCTGATTCATCACCTGATGATGTCTTCACACTCTTTACCCGATTCATCACATGATGATGTCTTCACACTTTTCACCTGATTCATCACATGATGATGTCTTCACATTCTTCACCCGATTTATCACATGATGATGTCTTTATACTCTTTACCCGATTTATCACATGACGATGTCTTCACACTCTTCACCCGATTCATCACATGATGACGTCTTCACACTCTTCACCCGATTCATCACATGATGATGACTTCACACTCTTCTACAGATTCATCACATGATAATGTCTTCACACTCTTCTACAGATTCATCACATGACGATGTCTTCACACTCTTCACCCGATTCCTCACATGACGATGTCTTAACACTCTTAATCCGATTTATCACATGATGATGTCTTCAAACTTTTCGCCCGATTCATCACATGTCTTCACACTTTTCGCCCGATTTATCACATGTCTTCACACTCTTCGCCCGATTCATCACATTTCTTCACACTCTTAACCCGATTCATCACACGCCATCACACTTTTCACCTGATTCATCACCTGATGATGTCTTCACACTCTTTACCTGATTCATCACATGATGATGTCTTCACACTCTTAAACCGATTCATCACACGCCATCACACTCTTTCACCTGATTCATCACATGTTGCGTCTTCACACTCTTCACCCGATTCATCACATGATGATGTCTTCACACTCTTCACCCGATTCATCACATGATGATGTCTTCACACTCTTCACCTGATTCATTACATGATGATGTCTTCACATTCTTCACCCGATTTATCACATGATGATGTCTTTATACTCTTTACCCGATTTATCACATGACGATGTCTTCACACTCTTCACCCGATTCATCACATGATGACGTCTTCACACTTTTCACCCGATTCATCACATGATGATGACTTCACACTCTTCTACAGATTCATCACATGATAATGTCTTCACACTCTTCTACAGATTCATCACATGACGATGTCTTCACACTCTTCACCCGATTCCTCACATGACGATGTCTTAACACTCTTATCCGATTCATCACATGATGATGTCTTCAAACTTTTCGCCCGATTCATCACATGTCTTCACACTTTTCGCCCGATTCATCACATGTCTTCACACTCTTCGCCCGATTCATCACATTTCTTCACACTCTTAACCCGATTCATCACACGCCATCACACTCTTCACCCGATTCATCACTTGATGATGTCTTCACACTCTTCACCCGATTCATCACATGATGAATTCTTCACACTCTTTACCCGATTCATCACATGATGATGTCTTCACACTCTTCACCCGATTTATCACATGATGATGTCTTTATACTCTTTACCCGATTTATCACATGATGATGTCTTTATACTCTTTACCCGATTCATCACATGATGTCTTCACACTCTTCACCCTATTCATCACATGATGATGTCTTCACACTCTTCACCCGATTCATGACATGATGATGTCTTCACACTCTTCTACAGATTCATCACATGACGATGTCTTCACACTCTTCTACAGATTCATCACATGATGATGTCTTCACACTCTTCTACAGATTCATCACATGATGATGTCTTCACACTTTTCTACAGATTCATCACATGATGATGTCTTCACACTCTTCTACAGATTCATCACATGACGATGTCTTCACACTCTTCACCCGATTCCTCACATGACGATGTCTTAACACTCTTAATCCGATTCATCACATGATGATGTCTTCACACTTTTCGCCCGATTCATCACATGATGATGTCTTCACACTTTTCGCCCGATTCATCACATTTCTTCACACTCTTAACCCGATTCATCACACGCCATCACACTCTTCACCCGATTCATCACCTGATGATGTCTTCACACTCTTTACCCGATTCATCACATGATGATGTCTTCACACTCTTCACCTGATTCATTACATGATGATGTCTTCACATTCTTCACCCGATTTATCACATGATGATGTCTTTATACTCTTTACCCGATTTATCACATGACGATGTCTTCACACTCTTCACCCGATTCATCACATGATGACGTCTTCACACTCTTCACCCGATTCATCACATGATGATGTCTTCACACTCTTCTACAGATTCATCACATGATAATGTCTTCACACTCTTCTACAGATTCATCACATGACGATGTCTTCACACTCTTCACCCGATTCCTCACATGACGATGTCTTAACACTCTTAATCCGATTCATCACATGATGATGTCTTCACACTTTTCGCCCGATTCATCACATGTCTTCACACTTTTCGCCCGATTCATCACATGTCTTCACACTCTTCGCCCGATTCATCACATTTCTTCACACTCTTAACCCGATTCATCACACGCCATCACACTCTTCACCCGATTCATCACCTGATGATGTCTTCACACTCTTTACCCGATTCATCACATGATGATGTCTTCACACTCTTAAACCGATTCATCACACGCCATCACACTCTTCACCCGATTCATCACATGATGATGTCTTCACACTCTTCACCCGATTCATCACATGATGATGTCTTCACACTCTTCACCCGATTCATCACATGATGATGTCTTCACACTCTTCACCTGATTCATTACATGATGATGTCTTCACATTCTTCACCCGATTTATCACATGATGATGTCTTTATACTCTTTACCCGATTTATCACATGACGATGTCTTCACACTCTTCACCCGATTCATCACATGATGACGTCTTCACACTCTTCACCCGATTCATCACATGATTACGTCTTCACACTCTTCACCCGATTCATCACATGATGACGTCTTCACACTCTTCACCCGATTCATCACATGTTGCGTCTTTACACTCTTCACCCGATTCATCACATGTGGCGTCTTCACACTCTTCACCCGATTCATCGCATGATGATGTCTTCACACTCTTCACCCGATTCATCACATGTTGCGTCTTTACACTCTTCACCCGATTCATCACATGTTGCGTCTTCACACTCTTCACCCGATTCATCACACGCCATCACACTCTTCACCCGATTCATCACATGTGGCGTCTTCACACTCTTCACCCGATTCATCACATGATGAATTCTTCACACTCTTTACCCGATTCATCACATGATGATGTCTTCACACTCTTCACCCGATTTATCACATGATGATGTCTTTATACTCTTTACCCGATTTATCACATGATGATGTCTTTATACTCTTTACCCGATTCATCACATGATGTCTTCACACTCTTCACCCGATTCATTACATGATGATGTCTTCACACTCTTCACCCTATTCATCACATGTCTTCACACTCTTCACCCTATTCATCACATGATGATGTCTTCACACTCTTCGACAGATTCATCACATGACGATGTCTTCACACTCTCCTACAGATTCATAACATGACGATGTCTTCACACTCTTCACCCGATTCATCACATGATGATGTCTTCACACTTTTCACCCGATTCATCACATGTCTTCACACTCTTAACCCGATTCATCACACGCCATCACACTCTTCACCCGATTCATCACATGATGATGTCTTCAGACTCTTCACCCGATTCATCTCTTGTCTTCAGACTTTTCACCCGATTCATCACATGATGATGTCTTCACACTCTTCACCCGTTTCATCACATAATGATGTCTTCACACTCTTCACCCGATTCATCACATGATGATATCTTCACACTCTTCACCCGATTCATCACATGATGATGTCTTCACACTTTTCGCCCGATTCATCACATGATGATGTCTTCACACTTTTCGCCCGATTCATCACATTTCTTCACACTCTTAACCTGATTCATCACACGCTATCACACTCTTCACCCGATTCATCACCTGATGATGTCTTCACACTCTTACCTGATTCATCACATGATGATGTCTTCACACTCTTAAACCGATTCATCACACGCCATCACACTCTTCACCCGATTCATCACATGTTGCGTCTTCACACTCTTCACCCGATTCATCACATGATGATGTCTTCACACTCTTCACCCGATTCATCACATGATGATGTCTTCACACTCTTCACCTGATTCATTACATGATGATGTCTTCACATTCTTCACCTGATTTATCACATGATGATGTCTTTATACTCTTTACCTGATTTATCACATGATGATGTCTTCACACTCTTCACCCGATTCATCACATGATGACGTCTTCACACTCTTCACCCGATTCATCACATGATGATGACTTCACACTCTTCTACAGATTCATCACATGATAATGTCTTCACACTCTTCTACAGATTCATCACATGACGATGTCTTCACACTCTTCACCCGATTCATCACATGATGATGTCTTAACACTCTTAATCCGATTCATCACATGATGATGTCTTCAAACTTTTCGCCCGATTCATCACATGTCTTCACACTCTTTCGCCTGATTCATCACATTTCTTTCTTCACACTTTAACCTGATTCATCACACGCCATCACACTCTTCACCCGATTCATCACATGATGATGTCTTCACACTCTTCACCCGATTCATCACATGATGATGTCTTCTTTAAACTGATTCATCACACGCCATCACACCACCTGATTCATCACATGATGATGTCTTCACACTCTTCACCTGATTCATCACATGATGATGTCTTCACACTCTTCACCTGATTCATCACATGATGATGTCTTCACATTCTTCACCCGATTCATCACATGATGATGTCTTTATACTCTTTTTACCTGATTCATCACATGATGATGTCTTCACACTCTTCACCCGATTCATCACATGATGACGTCTTCACACTCTTCACCCGATTCATCACATGATGATGTCTTCACACTCTTCACCCGATTCATCACATGATGATGTCTTCACACTCTTCACCCGATTCATCACATGATGATGTCTTCACACTCTTCACCCGATTCATCACATGATCTTCACACTCTTCACCCGATTCATCACATGTGATGTCTTCACACTCTTCACCTGATTCATCACATGATGAATTCTTCACACTCTTTACCTGATTCATCACATGATGATGTCTTCACACTCTTCACCCGATTCATCACATGATGATGTCTTTATACTCTTTACCCGATTTATCACATGATGATGTCTTCATACTCTTTACCCGATTCATCACATGATGTCTTCACACTCTTCACCTGATTCATTACATGATGATGTCTTCACACTCTTCACCCTATTCATCACATGTCTTCACACTCTTCACCCTATTCATCACATGATGATGTCTTCACACTCTTCGACAGATTCATCACATGACGATGTCTTCACACTCTCTTACAGATTCATAACATGACGATGTCTTCACACTCTTCACCCGATTCATCACATGATGATGTCTTCACACTCTTCACCTGATTCATCACATGTCTTCACACTCTTAACCCGATTCATCACATGCTATCACACTCTTCACCCGATTCATCACATGATGATGTCTTCACACTCTTCACCCGATTCATCACATGTCTTCACACTTTTCACCCGATTCATCACATGATGATGTCTTCACACTTTCACCCGATTCATCACATAATGATGTCTTCATCACACTCTTCACCCGATTCATCACATGATGATGTCTTCACACTTTCACCCGATTCATCACATGATGATGTCTTCACACTTTTCGCCGATTCATCACATTTCTTCACACTCTTAACCTGATTCATCACACGCTATCACACTCTTCACCCGATTCATCACCTGATGATGTCTTCACACTCTTCACCCGATTCATCACATGATGATGTCTTCACACTCTTCACCTGATTCATTACATGATGATGTCTTCACATTCTTCACCCGATTTATCACATGATGATGTCTTTATACTCTTTACCCGATTTATCACATGACGATGTCTTCACACTCTTCACCCGATTCATCACATGATGATGTCTTCACACTCTTTCACCTGATTCATCACATGATGATGACTTCACACTCTTCTACAGATTCATCACATGATAATGTCTTCACACTCTTCTACAGATTCATCACATGACGATGTCTTCACACTCTTCACCTGATTCATCACATGACGATGTCTTAACACTCTTAATCCGATTCATCACATGATGATGTCTTCAAACTTTTCGCCCGATTCATCACATGTCTTCACACTTTTCGCCCGATTCATCACATGTCTTCACACTCTTCGCCCGATTCATCACATTTCTTCACACTCTTAACCCGATTCATCACACGCCATCACACTCTTCACCCGATTCATCACCTGATGATGTCTTCACACTCTTTACCCGATTCATCACATGATGATGTCTTCACACTCTTAAACCGATTCATCACACGCCATCACACTCTTCACCCGATTCATCACATGATGATGTCTTCACACTCTTCACCCGATTCATCACATGATGATGTCTTCACACTCTTCACCCGATTCATCACATGATGATGTCTTCACACTCTTCACCTGATTCATTACATGATGATGTCTTCACATTCTTCACCCGATTTATCACATGATGATGTCTTTATACTCTTTACCCGATTTATCACATGACGATGTCTTCACACTCTTCACCCGATTCATCACATGATGACGTCTTCACACTCTTCACCCGATTCATCACATGATGATGTCTTCACACTCTTCTACAGATTCATCACATGATGATGTCTTCACACTCTTCACCCGATTCATCACATGATGATGTCTTTACACTCTTCACCCGATTCATCACATGATGATGTCTTCACACTTTTCACCCGATTCATCACATGATGATGTCTTCACACTTTTCACCCGATTCATCACATGTCTTCACACTCTTCACCCGATTCATCACATGTTGCGTCTTCACACTCTTCACCCGATTCATCACACGCTATCACACTCTTCACCCGATTCATCACTTGATGATGTCTTCACACTCTTCACCCGATTCATCACATGATGAATTCTTCACACTCTTTACCCGATTCATCACATGATGATGTCTTCACACTCTTCACCCGATTTATCACATGATGATGTCTTTATACTCTTTACCCGATTTATCACATGATGATGTCTTTATACTCTTTACCCGATTCATCACATGATGTCTTCACACTCTTCACCCGATTCATCACATGATGATGTCTTCACACTCTTCACCTGATTCATCACATGATGATGTCTTCACACTCTTCTACAGATTCATCACATGATGATGTCTTCACACTCTTCTACAGATTCATCACATGATGATGTCTTCACACTCTTCTACAGATTCATCACATGATGATGTCTTCACACTTTTCACCCGATTCATCACATGATGATGTCTTCACACTCTTCACCCGATTCATCACATGACGATGTCTTCACACTCTTCACCCGATTCATCACATGACGATGTCTTAACACTCTTCACCCGATTCATCACATGATGATGTCTTCACACTCTTCGCCCGATTCATCACATGATGATGTCTTCACACTTTTCACCCGATTCATCACATTTCTTCACACTCTTAACCTGATTCATCACACGCCATCACACTCTTCACCCTGATTCATCACATGATGATGTCTTCACACTCTTCACCCGATTCATCACATGATGATGTCTTCACACTCTTCACCCGATTCATCACATGATGATGTCTTCACACTCTTCACCCGATTCATCACATGATGATGTCTTTATACTCTTTACCCGATTTATCACATGATGATGTCTTCACACTCTTCACCCGATTCATCACATGATGATGTCTTCACACTCTTCACCCGATTCATCACATGATGATGTCTTCACACTCTTCACCAGATTCATCACATGATGATGTCTTCTCACACTCTTCTACAGATTCATCACATGATGATGTCTTCACACTCTTCACCCGATTCATCACATGATGATGTCTTAACACTCTTCAATCCGATTCATCACATGATGATGTCTTCACACTTTTCGCCTGATTCATCACATGATGATGTCTTTACACTTTTCGCCTGATTCATCACATGATGATGTCTTCACACTTTCACCTGATTCATCACATTTCTTCACACTCTTCACCTGATTCATCACATGCCATCACACTCTTCACCTGATTCATCACATGATGATGTCTTCACACTTTTACCTGATTCATCACATGATGATGTCTTCACACTCTTAACCCGATTCATCACATGATGATGCTATCACACTCTTCACCCGATTCATCACATGTTGCGTCTTCACACTCTTCACCCGATTCATCACATGATGATGTCTTCACACTCTTCACCCGATTCATCACATGATGATGTCTTCACACTCTTCACCTGATTCATCACATGATGATGTCTTCACATTCTTCACCCGATTTATCACATGATGATGTCTTTATACTCTTTACCTGATTTATCACATGATGATGTCTTCACACTCTTCACCCGATTCATCACATGATGATGTCTTCACACTCTTCACCCGATTCATCACATGATGATGTCTTCACACTCTTCACCTGATTCATCACATGATGATGTCTTCACACTCTTCACCCGATTCATCACATGATGCGTCTTTACACTCTTCACCCGATTCATCACATGTGATGTCTTCACACTCTTCACCCGATTCATCACATGATGATGTCTTCACACTCTTCACCCGATTCATCACATGTTGCGTCTTTACACTCTTCACCCGATTCATCACATGTTGCGTCTTCACACTCTTCACCCGATTCATCACATGCTGATCACACACTCTTCACCCGATTCATCACATGTGATGTCTTCACACTCTTCACCCGATTCATCACATGATGATTCTTCACACTCTTCACCCGATTCATCACATGATGATGTCTTCACACTCTTCACCCGATTCATCACATGATGATGTCTTCACACTCTTTTCACCCGATTTATCACATGATGATGTCTTTATACTCTTTACCCGATTCATCACATGATGTCTTCACACTCTTCACCCGATTCATCACATGATGATGTCTTCACACTCTTCACCCGATTCATCACATGATGATGTCTTCACACTCTTCACCCGATTCATCACATGATGATGTCTTCACACTCTTCGACAGATTCATCACATGACGATGTCTTCACACTCTCCTACAGATTCATCACATGACGATGTCTTCACACTCTTCACCCGATTCATCACATGATGATGTCTTCACACTTTTCACCCGATTCATCACATGTCTTCACACTTCTTAACCTGATTCATCACATGCTTCACACTCTTCACCTGATTCATCACATGATGATGTCTTCACACTCTTCACCTGATTCATCACTTGTCTTCACACTCTTCACCCGATTCATCACATGATGATGTCTTCACACTCTTCACCCGATTCATCACATGATGATGTCTTCACACTCTTTCACCCGATTCATCACATGATGATATCTTCACACTCTTCACCCGATTCATCACATGTTGCGTCTTCACACTCTTCACCCGATTCATCACATGATGATGTCTTCACACTCTTCACCCGATTCATCACATGATGATGTCTTCACACTCTTCACCTGATTCATTACATGATGATGTCTTCACATTCTTCACCTGATTTATCACATGATGATGTCTTTATACTCTTTACCCGATTTATCACATGATGATGTCTTCACACTCTTCACCCGATTCATCACATGATGATGTCTTCACACTCTTCACCCGATTCATCACATGATGATGTCTTCACACTCTTCTACAGATTCATCACATGATGATGTCTTCACACTCTTCTACAGATTCATCACATGATGATGTCTTCACACTCTTCACCCGATTCATCACATGATGATGTCTTCACACTCTTAATCCGATTCATCACATGATGATGTCTTCAAACTTTTCGCCCGATTCATCACATGTGTCTTCACACTTTTCGCCCGATTCATCACATGTCTTCACACTCTTCGCCCGATTCATCACACATTTCTTCACACTCTTAACCTGATTCATCACATGCCATCACACTCTTCACCTGATTCATCACTTGATGATGTCTTCACACTCTTTACCCGATTCATCACATGATGATGTCTTCACACTCTTAAACCGATTCATCACACGCCATCACACTTCACCCGATTCATCACATGATGATGTCTTCACACTCTTCACCCGATTCATCACATGATGATGTCTTCATACTCTTCACCCGATTCATCACATGATGATGTCTTCACACTCTTCACCCGATTCATCACATGATGATGTCTTCACACTCTTCACCCGATTCATCACATGATTCACACTCTTCACACTTCTTCACCCGATTCATCACATGATGATGTCTTTACACTCTTCACCCGATTCATCACATGATGATGTCTTCACACTCTTCACCCGATTCATCACATGATGATGTCTTCACACTCTTCACCCGATTCATCACATGATGATGTCTTCACACTCTTCACCCGATTCATCACATGTTGTCTTCACACTCTTCACCCGATTCATCACATGATGCGTCTTCACACTCTTCACCCGATTCATCACACGCCATCACACTCTTCACCCGATTCATCACATGTGGCGTCTTCACACTCTTCACCCGATTCATCACATGATGATTCTTCACACTCTTTACCCGATTCATCACATGATGATGTCTTCACACTCTTCACCTGATTTATCACATGATGATGTCTTTATACTCTTTACCCGATTTATCACATGATGATGTCTTTATACTCTTTACCCGATTCATCACATGATGTCTTCACACTCTTCACCCGATTCATTACATGATGATGTCTTCACACTCTTCACCCTATTCATCACATGTCTTCACACTCTTCACCCTATTCATCACATGATGATGTCTTCACACTCTTCGACAGATTCATCACATGACGATGTCTTCACACTCTCCTACAGATTCATAACATGACGATGTCTTCACACTCTTCACCCGATTCATCACATGATGATGTCTTCACACTTTTCACCCGATTCATCACATGTCTTCACACTCTTAACCCGATTCATCACACGCCATCACACTCTTCACCCGATTCATCACATGATGATGTCTTCAGACTCTTCACCCGATTCATCACTTGTGTCTTCACACTTTTCACCCGATTCATCACATGATGATGTCTTCACACTCTTCACCCGATTCATCACATGATGATGTCTTCACACTTTTCACCCGATTCATCACATGATGATGTCTTCACACTCTTCACCCGATTCATCACATGATGATGTCTTCACACTTTTCACCCGATTCATCACATGATGATGTCTTCACACTCTTCACCCGATTCATCACATGATGATGTCTTCACACTCTTCACCCGATTCATCACATGATGATGTCTTCACACTCTTAACCCGATTCATCACATGCCATCACACTCTTCACCCGATTCATCACATGATGATGTCTTCACACTCTTCACCCGATTCATCACATGATGATGTCTTCACACTCTTCACCCGATTCATCACATGATGATGTCTTTACACTCTTCACCCGATTCATCACATGATGATGTCTTTATACTCTTCACCCGATTCATCACATGATGATGTCTTCACACTCTTCACCTGATTCATCACATGATGATGTCTTCACACTCTTCACCCGATTCATCACATGATGATGTCTTCACACTCTTCACCCGATTCATCACATGATGATGTCTTCACACTCTTCACCCGATTCATCACATGATGATGTCTTCACACTCTTCACCCGATTCATCACATGATGATGTCTTCACACTCTTCACCCGATTCATCACATGATGATGTCTTCACACTCTTCACCCGATTCATCACATGATGATGTCTTCACACTCTTCACCCGATTCATCACATGCCATCACACACTCTTTCACCCGATTCATCACACGCCATCACACTTCTTCACCCGATTCATCACATGATGATGTCTTCACACTCTTCACCCGATTCATCACATGATGATTCTTCACACTCTTCACCCGATTCATCACATGATGATGTCTTCACACTCTTCACCCGATTCATCACATGATGATGTCTTTACACTCTTCACCCGATTCATCACATGATGATGTCTTCACACTCTTTACCCGATTCATCACATGATGATCTTCACACTCTTCACAGATTCATCACATGATGATGTCTTCACACTCTTCACCTGATTCATCACATGATGATGTCTTCACACTCTTCACCCGATTCATCACATGATGATGTCTTCACACTCTTAACCCGATTCATCACATGCTGATCACACTCTTCACCCGATTCATCACATGATGATGTCTTCACACTCTTCACCCGATTCATCACATCTTGTCTTCACACTCTTCACCCGATTCATCACATGATGATGTCTTCACACTCTTCACCCGATTCATCACATGATGATGTCTTCACACTCTTCACCCGATTCATCACATGATGATGTCTTCACACTCTTCACCCGATTCATCACATGATGATGTCTTCACACTTTTCGCCCGATTCATCACATGATGATGTCTTCACACTTTTCGCCCGATTCATCACATTTCTTCACACTCTTAACCCGATTCATCACACGCCATCACACTCTTCACCCGATTCATCACCTGATGATGTCTTCACACTCTTTACCCGATTCATCACATGATGATGTCTTCACACTCTTAAACCGATTCATCACACGCCATCACACTCTTCACCCGATTCATCACATGTTGCGTCTTCACACTCTTCACCCGATTCATCACATGATGATGTCTTCACACTCTTCACCCGATTCATCACATGATGATGTCTTCACACTCTTCACCTGATTCATTACATGATGATGTCTTCACATTCTTCACCCGATTTATCACATGATGATGTCTTTATACTCTTTACCCGATTTATCACATGACGATGTCTTCACACTCTTCACCCGATTCATCACATGATGACGTCTTCACACTCTTCACCCGATTCATCACATGATGATGACTTCACACTCTTCTACAGATTCATCACATGATAATGTCTTCACACTCTTCTACAGATTCATCACATGACGATGTCTTCACACTCTTCACCCGATTCCTCACATGACGATGTCTTAACACTCTTAATCCGATTCATCACATGATGATGTCTTCAAACTTTTCGCCCGATTCATCACATGTCTTCACACTTTTCGCCCGATTCATCACATGTCTTCACACTCTTCGCCCGATTCATCACATTTCTTCACACTCTTAACCCGATTCATCACACGCCATCACACTCTTCACCCGATTCATCACTTGATGATGTCTTCACACTCTTTACCCGATTCATCACATGATGATGTCTTCACACTCTTAAACCGATTCATCACACGCCATCACACTCTTCACCCGATTCATCACATGATGATGTCTTCACACTCTTCACCCGATTCATCACATGATGATGTCTTCACACTCTTTACCCGATTCATCACATGATGATGTCTTCACACTCTTCACCCGATTCATCACATGATGATGTCTTCACACTCTTCACCCGATTCATCACATGATGATGTCTTCACACTTTTCACCTGATTCATCACATGATGATGTCTTCACACTCTTCACCCGATTCATCACATGTTGCGTCTTCACACTCTTCACCCGATTCATCACATGATGATGTCTTCACACTCTTCACCCGATTCATCACATGATGATGTCTTCACACTCTTCACCCGATTCATCACATGTTGCGTCTTCACACTCTTCACCCGATTCATCACATGTTGCGTCTTCACACTCTTCACCCGATTCATCACACGCCATCACACTCTTCACCCGATTCATCACATGTGGCGTCTTCACACTCTTCACCCGATTCATCACATGATGAATTCTTCACACTCTTTACCCGATTCATCACATGATGATGTCTTCACACTCTTCACCCGATTTATCACATGATGATGTCTTTATACTCTTTACCCGATTTATCACATGATGATGTCTTTATACTCTTTACCCGATTCATCACATGATGTCTTCACACTCTTCACCCGATTCATTACATGATGATGTCTTCACACTCTTCACCCTATTCATCACATGTCTTCACACTCTTCACCCTATTCATCACATGATGATGTCTTCACACTCTTCGACAGATTCATCACATGACGATGTCTTCACACTCTCCTACAGATTCATAACATGACGATGTCTTCACACTCTTCACCCGATTCATCACATGATGATGTCTTCACACTTTTCACCCGATTCATCACATGTCTTCACACTCTTAACTTCACACTCTTCACCCGATTCATCACATGCCTTCACACTCTTCACCCGATTCATCACATGATGATGTCTTCACACTCTTCACCCGATTCATCACATGTCTTCACACTCTTCACCCGATTCATCACATGATGATGTCTTCACACTCTTCACCCGATTCATCACATGATGATGTCTTCACACTCTTCACCCGATTCATCACATGATGATGTCTTCACACTCTTCACCCGATTCATCACATGATGATGTCTTCACACTTTTCACCCGATTCATCACATGATGATGTCTTCACTCTTTACTTATCACATGATGATGTCTTCACACTCACCCGATTCATCACATCTTCACACTCTTCACCCGATTCATCACATGATGACACTGATCTCACATGATTCACACTCTTCACCCGATTTATCACATGATGATGTCTTCACACTCTTCACCCGATTCATCACATGATGATGTCTTTATACTCTTCCGCCGATTCATCACATGATGATGTCTTTATACTCTTCACCCGATTCATCACATGATGATGTCTTCACACTCTTCACCCGATTCATCACATGATGATGTCTTCACACTCTTCACCCGATTCATCACATGATGATGTCTTCACACTCTTCACCCGATTCATCACATGATGATGTCTTCACACTCTTCACCCGATTCATCACATGATGATGTCTTCACACTCTTCACCCGATTCATCACATGATGATGTCTTCACACTCTTCACCCGATTCATCACATGATGATGTCTTCACACTCTTCACCCGATTCATCACATGATGATGTCTTCACACTCTTAACCCGATTCATCATACGCCATCACACTCTTCACCCGATTCATCACATGTGGCGTCTTCACACTCTTCACCCGATTCATCACATGATGATGTCTTCACACTCTTCACCCGATTCATCACATGATGTCTTCACACTCTTCACCCGATTCATCACATGATGATGTCTTCACACTCTTCACCCGATTCATCACATGATGTCTTCACACTCTTCACCCGATTCATCACATGATGATGTCTTCACACTCTTCACCCGATTCATCACATGATGATGTCTTCACACTCTTCACCCGATTCATCACATGATGATGTCTTCACACTCTTCACCCGATTCATCACATGATGATGTCTTCACACTCTTCACCCGATTCATCACATGATGATGTCTTCACACTCTTCACCCGATTCATCACATGATGATGTCTTTACACTCTTTACCCGATTCATCACATGATGTCTTCACACTCTTCACCCGATTCATCACATGATGATGTCTTCACACTCTTCACCCGATTCATCACATGATGATGTCTTCACACTCTTCACCCGATTCATCACATGATGATGTCTTCACACTCTTCACCCGATTCATCACATGATGATGTCTTCACACTCTTCACCCGATTCATCACATGATGATGTCTTCACACTCTTCACCCGATTCATCACATGATGATGTCTTCACACTTTTCACCCGATTCATCACATGATGATGTCTTCACACTCTTCACCCGATTCATCACATGATGATGTCTTCACACTCTTCACCCGATTCATCACATGATGATGTCTTCACACTCTTCACCCGATTCATCACATGATGATGTCTTCACACTCTTCACCCGATTCATCACATGATGATGTCTTCACACTCTTCACCCGATTCATCACATGATGATGTCTTCACACTCTTCACCCGATTCATCACATGATGACGTCTTCACACTCTTCACCCGATTCATCACATGATGATGTCTTCACACTCTTCACCCGATTTATCACATGATGATGTCTTCACACTCTTCACCCGATTCATCACATGATGATGTCTTTACACTCTTTTACCCGATTCATCACATGATGTCTTCACACTCTTCACCCGATTCATCACATGATGATGTCTTCACACTCTTCACCCGATTCATCACATGTTGCTTCACACTCTTCACCCGATTCATCACATGATGATGTCTTCACACTCTTCGACCCGATTCATCACATGACGATGTCTTCACACTCTTCACCCGATTCATCACATGTGGATGTCTTCACACTCTTCACCCGATTCATCACATGATGATGTCTTCACACTCTTCGCCCGATTCATCACATGATG
Organism: Tachypleus tridentatus; assembly: GCF_004210375.1. Lineage (NCBI taxonomy): Eukaryota > Metazoa > Arthropoda > Merostomata > Xiphosura > Limulidae > Tachypleus > Tachypleus tridentatus. The sequence continues at coordinate 63,283,212 of NC_134836.1, read as the reverse complement.
ATGTCTTCACACTCTTCACCCGATTCATCACATGATGATGTCTTCACACTCTTTACCCGATTCATCACATGATGATGTCTTTATACACTTTTCACCCGATTCATCACATGATGTCTTCACACTCTTCACCCGATTCATCACATGATGATGTCTTCACACTCTTCACCCGATTCATCACATGATGTCTTCACACTCTTCACCCGATTCATCACATGATGATGTCTTCACACTCTTCACCCAGATTCATCACATGATGATGTCTTCACACTCTTTACCCGATTCATCACATGATGATGTCTTCACACTCTTCACCCGATTCATCACATGATGATGTCTTCACACTCTTCACCCGATTCATCACATGATGATGTCTTCACATTCTTCACCCGATTCATCACATGATGATGTCACACTCTTTACCCGATTCATCACATGATGATGTCTTCATACTCTTCACCCGATTCATCTCTTGTCTTCAGACTTTTCACCCGATTCATCACATGATGATGTCTTCACACTCTTCACCCGTTTCATCACATAATGATGTCTTCACACTCTTCACCCGATTCATCACATGATGATGTCTTCACACTCTTCACCCGATTCATCACATGATGATGTCTTCACACTCTTCACCCGATTCATCACATGATGATGTCTTCACACTCTTTAACCGATTCATCACATGATGATGTCTTCACACTCTTCACCCGATTCATCACATAATGATGTCTTCACACTCTTAACCCGATTCATCACACGCCATCACACTCTTCACCCGATTCATCACATGTTTCGTCTTTACACTCTTCACCCGATTGAGCACATGATGATGTCTTCACACTCTTCACCCGATTCATCACATTATGATGTCTTTATACTCTTCCGCCGATTCATTACATGATGATGTCTTTATACTCTTCACCCGATTCATTACATGATGATGTCTTCACACACTTCACCCGATTCATTCATGATGATGTCTTCACACTCTTCACCCGATTCATCACATGATGATGTCTTCACACTTTTCACCCGATTCATCACATGATGATGTCTTCACACTCTTCACCCGATTCATCACATGTTGCGTCTTTACACTCTTCACCCGATTCATCACATGATGATGTCTTCACACTCTTAACCCGATTCATCACACGCCATCACACTCTTCACCCGATTCACCACATGTGGCGTCTTTATACTCTTTACCCGATTTATCACATGATGATGTCTTTATACTCTTTACCCGATTCATCACATGATGTCTTCACACTTTTCACCCGATTCATTACATGATGATGTCTTCACACTCTTCACCCTATTCATCACATGTCTTCACACTCTTCGACAGATTCATCACATGACGATGTCTTCACACTCTTCTACAGATTCATCACATGACGATGTCTTCACACTCTTCTACAGATTCATCACATGACGATGTCTTCACACTTTTCTACAGATTCATAACATGACGATGTCTTCACACTCTTCACCCGATTCATCACATGATGATGTCTTCACACTCTTCGCCCGATTCATCACATGTCTTCACACTCTTCACCCGATTCATCACATGTCTTCACACTCTTAACCCCATTCATCACACGCCATCACACTCTTCACCCGATTCATCACATTGTCTTCACACTCTTCACCCGATTCATCACTTGTCTTCATCACCCATTCATCACATGATGATGTCTTCACACTCTTTACCCGATTCATCACATGATGATGTCTTCACACTCTTAACCCGATTCATCACACGCCATCACACTCTTCACCCGATTCATCACATGATGATGTCTTCACATTCTTCACCCGATTTATCACATGATGATGTCTTTATACTCTTTACCCGATTTATCACATGATGATGTCTTTACACTCTTTACCCGATTCATCACATGATGATCTTCACACTCTTCACCCGATTCATCACATGATGATGTCTTCACACTCTTCACCCGATTCATCACATGATGATGTCTTCACACTCTTCACCCGATTCATCACATGATGATGTCTTCACACTCTTCACCCGATTCATTACATGATGATGTCTTCACACTTTTCACCCGATTCATCACATGATGATGTCTTCACACTCTTCACCCGATTCATCACATGATGATGTCTTCACACTCTTAACCCGATTCATCACACGCCATCACTCTCTTCACCCGATTCATCACATGTTTCTTCACACTGTCTTTACACTCTTCACCCGATTCATCACATGATGATGTCTTCACACTCTTCACCCGATTCATCACATGATGATGTCTTCACACTCTTCCGCCGATTCATCACATGATGATGTCTTCACACTCTTCACCCGATTCATCACATGATGATGTCTTCACACTCACACGCCATCACCTGATTCATCACATGATGATGTCTTCTCGATTCACACTCTTCACCCTCTTCATTCATCACATGATGATGTCTTCACACTCTTCACCCGATTCATCACATGATGATGTCTTCACACTCTTCACCCGATTCATCACATGTCTTCACACTCTTCACCCGATTCATCACATGATGATGTCTTCACACTCTTCACCCGATTCATCACATGATGATGTCTTCACACTCTTCACCCGATTCATCACATGATGATGTCTTTACACTCTTAACCCGATTCATCACACTGATGATGATGTTCTTCACACTTTTCACCCGATTCATCACATGATGATGTCTTTATACTCTTTACCCGATTTATCACATGATGATGTTTTTATACTCTTTACCCGATTTATCACATGATGATGTCTTCACACTCTTCACCCGATTCATCACATGATGATGTCTTCACACTCTTCACCCGATTCATCACATGTGATGTCTTCACACTCTTCCCAGATTCATCACATGATGATGTCTTCACACTCTTCTACAGATTCATCACATGATGATGTCTTCACACTCTTCACCCGATTCATCACATGATGATGTCTTCACACTCTTCTACCCGATTCATCACATGATGATGTCTTCACACTCTTCACCCGATTCATCACATGATGATGTCTTCACACTCTTCACCCGATTCATCACATGTGATTCTTTACACTCTTCACCTCTTTACCCGATTCATCACATGATGTCTTCACACTCTTAACCCGATTCATCACATGATGATGTCTTCACACTCTTCACCCGATTCATCACATGATGATGTCTTCACACTCTTAACCCGATTTATCACATGATGATGTTTTTATACTCTTTACCCGATTTATCACATGATGATGTCTTTACACTCTTCACCCGATTCATCACATGATGATGTCTTCACACTCTTTACCCGATTCATCACATGGTGATGTCTTCACACTCTTCACCCGATTCATCACATGATGATGTCTTCACACTCTTCACCCGATTTATCACATGATGATGTCTTTATACTCTTTACCCGATTCATCACATGATGATGTCTTCACACTCTTCACCCGTTTCATCACATGATGATGTCTTCACACTCTTCACCCGATTCATCACATGATGATGTCTTCACACATCTTCACCTTCACATTCATCACATGATGATGTCTTCACACTCTTCACCCGATTCATCACATGATGATGTCTTCACACTTTTCACCCGATTCATCACATGATGATGTCTTCACACTCTTCACCCGATTCATCACATGATGATGTCTTCACACTCTTCACCCGATTCATCACACGCCATCACTCTCTTCACCCGATTCATCACATGTTGCGTCTTCACACTCTTCACCCGATTCATCACATGATGATGTTTTCACACTCTTCTCCTTATTCATCACATGATGATGTCTTTACACTCTTCTCCTTATTCATCACATGATGATGTCTTCACTTTCGTGAGAAGAAACTTTTTTTCACAAATATCGTTTTTTTTTTTTTCTGTAGCGCAGCTAAATATCAGTAAGAATAAGTAAGTAAGTTTTGTAATAAAAGCACATTAAATAAAAATTGGCAGAATTATTCTGATCATCTGTAAAAAACCAATGTGATCAAATAAAGTCACAAAAGAAATGTCTATTGCAAAGAATGCTCTTCAAATGTTTTAAAAATATTTATGTTATATAATGACGAAAGTTGAACTGTGTGTTTAATAAATGTTTTCCAAATGAGAGTTCTGTTATTTACATTTAAAATGAGATATATTTTAATAAAAGTGTTACGGAGGTATTCCTTGGTTTTATAGTAATATTCCACAAACTATAATAAAAGTGTTATTCCTTTGTTTTATAGTAATATTCGGATAGTAATATTCCAAAAACTATAATAAAAGGTTATGGATTCCTTGGTTTTATAGTAATATTCCAAAACTATAATAAAAGTACGGATATTCCATAGTAATATTCAAACTATAATAAAAGTGTTACGGAGGTATTCCTTGGTTTTCTAGTAATATTCCAAAAACTATAATAATAGTGTTACGGATGTATTCCTTTGTTTTATAGTAATATTCCAAAAACTATAATAAAAGTGTTATGGAGGTATTCCTTGGTTTTATAGTAATATTCCAAAAACTATAATAAAAGTGTTATGGAGGTATTCCTTGGTTTTATAGTAATATTCCAAAAACTATAATAATAGTGTTACGGATGTATTCCTTTGTTTTATAGTAATATTTCAAAAACTATAATAAAAGTGTTACGGAGGTATTCCTTGGTTTTATAGTAATATTCCAAAAACTATAATAAAAGTGTTATGGAGGTATTCCTTGGTTTTATAGTAATATTCCAAAAACTATAATAAAAGTGTTACGGAGGTATTCCTTGGTTTTATAGTAATATTCCAAAAACTATAATAAAAGTGTTACGGATATATTCCCTTGTTTTATAGTAATATTCAAAAAACTATAATAAAAGTGTTATGGTGGTATTCCTTGGTTTTATAGTAATATTCCAAAAACTATAATAAAAGTGTTGCTGATGTATTCCCTTGTTTTATAGTAATATTCCAAAAACTATAATCAAAGTGTTACGGATGTATTCCTTGGTTTTATAGTAACATCCCAGAAACTTCAATAAAAGTGTTACGGAGGTATTTCCTGGTTTTATAGTAACATCCCAGAAACTTCAATAAAAGTGTTACGGAGGTATTTCCTGGTTTTATAATGATATCCTGGAAACTGTAATAGAAGCTTCACTGGTGTGTGCTCTGGTTTTACAGCGATATCTCACGAATTTTTAAAAAAATTGTTAGATGTGTATCATGGGTTTTATAGCGTCTGAGAAACTTTGGATCACAAAGAGACAACGTTAACCAGTTAACCATTTCAAATAAAACCTTATTAATAATTGTATATGTTTTTGTAAATAATTAATTCTCTATTACCCTGTAATAGTGTAAAACATCTTTAAGAAGACATTCGGTGTATATGAATTTAATATAAAAAAAGCAACTCTTGCTTTGAGTTTACTGAAAACTCAAGTTAGTTTAGACGCTTGCTTCACCCTTTAGTCTTGATGGTTCAGTTAAACCAGTGTACGAAATTAAGAGCCTTATAAAAAGTGTGATTATATTTTAAAATGTTCAGGAGATCAGTTGATGTATAATCATTATTCGTATTAAACAGGTTTCTTTGTAGGTTACCCTTGGCATTAATAGCGTTAATCATGGTGTATTGATTCATTATCATAAGAAAATCTGAAATCTTCAAATACAGCGATTTGATAAATGTGCGAAGAAAAAGTCTCTGAAACAGCTGCGTCTTTTTCTCGAACCTACTTTAAACTTTAGAATCATCTTCAAAAAGAATGTTTGTATGTTAGCATTAAACCTGTGTTTTTAGTATGAACTATGTGAGAAAAAAATACGTGTTATGAATACCTTTGTTTTATATAGAACACTCTGAATTCATACATATATATATATACATGTCCTTGTAACGTTTCGACTTTTTAATAAGGTCATCCTCTGACATAAAAAAATAAAAATAATTAAACACAAAAAGTATAAAAACAAAACAATGTTCTAATCACGAGAAACAAGAAGAACAATTAATAATACTTGAGGTACTTCCGCATACCCCCCCAAAGTAAAATCAAAATGAAAAGTTAGAATTTTTTTAATTTCTTGTTTCTCATGTTCGTATATCATGTTGTAATCTACAGAATGCATAAATCTTCTCGTGATTCATAGCATGCGCACTTTTTCTGACGTCATGACAATACAAATTGCAAAGTTAAACTTCACTTACGTAACATCATTTTCGTGTCTACTGACTGACTGACAGAAAACACATTACTGCTCAGTGATGCGAGTTCTTAAAACAAATGACCCCGAACTTAATTCAATTCAACTCTACTTAAGAGCAGTTAGTTTCAAATTAGCTTTTCTGATTATTTTTATTTTGTTTCTGTGTTTTTATTTGGACTGTTTTCATTCTCCAAATTCTCTAATATTGTCTAATTAGATTTTTCTTCCAGTTTTTTTGTTGCTGTTTTCCAAACTTACTTCATTTCAACTTTTTCGATTCTCGTATTTTTATTTTTATTCTCATGGTTGTGAGAGTATTTGGTGTGAACCGTCTGGTAAGTGAGTTTAGAAGAAATGTAATGCTTTTCTCTCGATCTTCAGCAAGAGAATTACGTGGCCTTAAGAGCTGTAAGTAAAAAAAATTGCTAAATATTTCTTTGAGTCAAACGTAAAAAATAATATCTTACCACATACCCTTAATAAACTTGTAAAGTTTCAGGTCTCTAAAAATATAGTGGTGCTTTTCAGACAAGCTCTTTTGTTATAATAAATAGAATTCACTTCATTTGGTTTGTTATACGAATATAAAATAACCATATTTAAAACTCATTAAAAACTTACTCCATCTTCCATTTTCAACATTACAAGTTGAAAATGTGTTGCTTTGAGTTACTTTATTGACCTCTTGAATTATAGCTTACTACGCAGGTATATGACGGTACAACTCTCTTCCTACAGTACGATACAACTCTCTTACTACAGTACGGTATAACACTCTTTCTACAGTGTGGTATAACTCTCTTACTAAAGTACAGTATAACTCTCTTCCTACAGTACGGTATAACACTCTTTCTACAGTACGATACAATATCTTCTTACATTAAGATATAACTCTCTTACTGCAGTACGGTATAACACTCTTTCTAAAGTATGGTATATCTCTCTTTCTACAAAACAGTATAACTCTCTTTCTACAGTACGGTATAACACTCTTTCTGCAGTACGGTATACAATTCTTTTTACACTACAGTATAACTCTTTTTCTACAGTATGATATAACTCTCTTTGTACAGTACGGTATAACACTCTTTCTACAGTACGGTATAACACTCTTTTTACAGTATGGGATAGCTATTTTTTACAGGACAATATAACTCTCTTCCTACAGTACTGTACAACTCTCTTTCTACAGTACGGTATAATATTCTTTCTACAGTACGGTATAACACTCTTTCTACAGTACGGTATAACACTCTTTTTACAGTATGGGATAGCTATTTTTTACAGGACAATATAACTCTCTTCCTACAGTACTGTACAACTCTCTTTCTACAGTACGGTATAATATTCTTTCTACAGTACGATATAACACTCTTTCTATAGTATGGTATAACATTATTTTTTACAATAGGATATAACTCTCTTCCTACAGTACGGTATAACACTCTTTCTACTGTACAATACCACACACTTTCTTCAGTACAGTATAACACTCTTTTTACAAAACGGTATAACAATATTTGTACAGTATGGTATATCTATCTTCCTACAGTACGGTATAACTCTCTTTCTACAGAATGATATTGCTTTCTTAGAGTACAATATAACTCTCTTTCTACAGTAAGGTATAACTCTCTTTCTGCAGTAAGGTGTCACTCTTTTCGTACAGTAGGGTATAGCACTCTTTCTACAGCAAGGTGTCACTCTTTTCGTACAGTAAGGTATAACTCTCTTTCTATAGTACGACATAATTGTCTTTCTAGATTACTGTCTCTCTATAGCAAAGTATTACTCTCTCTCTACAGTGCGCTATAACACTGTTTTTATAGTGTGGCATAACTGTCTTCCTACAGTACGATATAACTCTCTTTCTAGGGTATGGTATAACATTCTTTTTACAGTACGGTATAACACTCTCGATGCTGTAAGGTATAACAATGTTTCTACAGTACGGTATAACTCTCTTTCTAGAGTACGGTATAACATTATTTTTACAGTACGGTATAACTCTCTTTCTAGGGTACGGTATAACATTATTTTTACAGTACGGTATAACTCTCATTCTAGGGTACGGTATAACATTCTTTTTACGGTACGGTATAACTCTCTTTCTAGGGTACGGTATAACATTCTTTTTACAGTACGGTATAACACTCTCGATGCTGTACGGTATAACAATATTTCTACAGTACAACATAACGCTCTTTCTACAATACGGTATAACACTCTTGATGCTGTACGGTATAATTATCTCTCTGCAGTACGGTATAATTATTTCTCTGCAGTACGGTATAATTATCTCTCTGCAGTATGGTATAATTATCTCTCTGCAGTATGGTATAATTATCTCTCTGCAGTATGGTATAATTATCTTTCTGCAGTACGGTATAATTATCTCTCTGCAGTAGGGTATAATTATCTCTCTGCAGTACGGTATAATTATCTCTCTGCAGTACGGTATAACTCTTTTCCTGCAGTACGATACAGCTCGCTCCTACATAGCTTTATTCGTTACGTTCGTAAACTTCTTACCAACCCAGAGCACTGGGTTATACAGTTTCATGAAGCAACACGCTGTACTATATATTTTTAAGCCTAGCGCTTTTAAATGGATTACATTAAATTATATAATTATTCTTCTTCGTGGCTGGGAGGAAAATATTTCCAGAAATTTTGTTATTTTGGCAACGAATTATATCCCAGAAAATATTTTAATTAGATATAATATAAACTGGAGAATTGTTCCGCTGGTGTTGGCATTTCTTCAGTGTTTATTTAAACACACACACCAGAATGTTTCTCTTTGTGTTATCAGAGTGGACATGTTTAGATAACAAACACTGTAAACAAATTCGCAGGTTTAAATATGTGGATATCATCGATTTGTTTTCATAGAAATACAGCAGCAGAATGTGTAATTTTAAAGTTTTCTATCGTTTGGAATATTGACTTACTGTGACGTCACTTTGGGCTTTAGTTATTTGAGGCTTTTGAATTTGGACTTTATCCCCTCCTTGTTAATTGGTTGTCGTTAATCGAAATAAGGTTCGTAAAATATTCCGGATAAAAAGTTAATTGGTTGTTTTACTGAAAAAAACGATCAAACAACAACTATTCACAGTAAGATAATTTTCTACCATAAATGGATCACACTTGGACATATTTTAGTGTCATCTCACGACCACGATCGGCAAGTCATTAGCACGTTACACTCGTTTACAAGGACGAATTGTGCAAAATCACTTATGAAATCTACCAATATTTGATGATAGTTACAAGAAACGAGGCTTGTTTCTTTTAAAACGTGCGCTATCTATCGATTATGAAACCAAAAAAAACGATTTTCAATTGGCAATCTAATCCGTATTTCTTTATTGTCCAAATAATGTTCTTAATATGGCGTATTTGTATCCACTGTATGTCAGGCTGGAACAGTTTTCACTTGGGAATAGAGCTTTTATAATCCGTATGTAATTAATCTCTGGAAATAAATGGAAAGGCCTAGCAATTAATTAAGCATTACTTTCCTCACGCTTGAATAGGGTAATCATCATTAGATCAGGATTAGGGAACATCTTATTTTATGTAAGACCGTAGGTGAAATGGGAATAAGGAATATTAGTCTATCTTGAAGAAGATTTAATACTGAGAGTATTTGTTTTTGTATACAGAAGTTGTGTATCCGATATCATAAACGATTTTCAAACCTCACCACGTCGTTATAGCACGAGTCACTACGACCAGTCACTGTTGTATCTGATTATTGTACATCTTGAATATAGCTCTGTAGCAAAGTATGTATTGCAGATAACTCTGTCAAAAGACGTTCATGCTCAAAGTACACCAATTCTCCCTACCGGACCCCATAAGTTACCTAGTATACGAAGATGATGCTTCCTTTATGTAGTAAACAGAGAACTACACAAGGTGCTAAATATGGTGTGCTCACTGCGAGCTTCAAAACCCGATTTTTATTGTTATAAGCCCTTAAACTTATTGCTAAGCCACCTGGGGAAAGTATTATAAATCGTTTGATTGCACTTGTTGAGCTCCATGTTTTAGTTTTGAATGTTCACAAGCGTATTTTTTGCCTATCAAGGGGACAAGGTGATGGTTTCCAGCTTATTCAAGTAGTCCGAGTGTACAGAAATCCATAAGCACTGAGTTTGGCGACTTGACCTGCACGCATTCGTATAGAGTAGCACGAATAACCATTTCATTATACAACAAACTGAGTTACGTTCATGTGAGTAAATTGCATACACGTGCCAGGTCTCTTTAAAGATAGTCCTAGAATCCCCCGGCTGATACATAGTCCTTTATTTTCCAGTGCCAGTAAGTAGAAGAGATTTCGTCTTGAAAGTTCTAAAACCTCGATACGAATACATTTTTATGATATAAGTGTATGAAAATTTTACATCGGAAAAGATTATTGCAAAAACAATCAATTATGGATGGCACTCATACCTCCTACGAAACGGCAAAAAACAAATCTTAAAATATAGTCATGCACATTCTGTCCAATGTTGATTTAATATAAATCCTGTTTGTCAATAGACTTGACTTAAATATTGAAAACAGCTTTAATTCATTGTACTCATCCATTTGTTTGGACGTGTAATGTGTTTCCATGTGATGTACTATTTCAGCTATAAAACACATATTTGGTTTAAAATTATTACATATATTTCAATATAGTATATATAGATGAAAACGTAATACACATTGTAGGCTATGTTCACATTGAAGTTAACTCTCTTCTGAAATAGTTAAAAATAAAATATTCAATGAAATACTGAAAAAAATATACAAATAAAAAACAGTATTCGTAATGAACATATATATAATGTATGGTTGATAGTGAGGCGTAGTGTGTGTCTCGTGCGCCAGACATCCAAATCGGATGTTGTAATGTTCTTAAAATCAAATGACGTTTCTTTTACCATCTTTTTTTAATACTATTTCTTTCTGATTAAATTGAATCTTGTAATTCGGCGGTCATCATTTCACGGATTGCTGAATATTGGAGATCACTTGATTTTTTCTTAAATTCGTGTCTGACCTTTTCAACTTCTGAAATGAAATGAAGTAGATAACACGGTCTGCTAGACAAGCCTAGTGTGAATGTGTAGAATTCATGTGGTATTTATAATAAACGTCAGAAGTTTCAAGGACGGAAATGTGCACACCTAACGGAAGGTAAAGCAATTAGAAAATGTTTTATACTTTTACGTAATACGTCAATGTTTTATCCTATAGTATAATACAATAATGTGTTATGGTTTAATTTGTTGTTTTCGAAAATAAAAAAACATAACTATTAGAGATTAGTCAACATTGTGTATTGATTAATTATTAATGACTAGTCAACACTGCGTATTGATTAATTATTAATGATTAGTCAACACTGTGTATTGATTAATTATTAATGATTAATCAACACTGTATTGATTAATTATTTATGATTAGTCAACATTGTGTATTGATTAATTATTAATGATTAATCAACACTGTGTATTGATTAATTATTAATGATTAGTTAACACTGTGTATTGATTAATTATTAATGATTATTCAACACTGTGTATTGATTAATTACTAATAATAGTCAACACTGTATATTGATAAATTATTGATGATTAGTCAACACTGTGTATTGATTAATTATTAATGATTAGTCAACACTGTGTATTGATAAATTATTAATGACTAGTCAACACTGTGTATTGATTAATTATTAATGATTAGTTGATATTTATGGTATTTCATTGTTCATTTTCTCCTCTCTAATATTTAATTTGTTGATAATTTCCCAATAAACGTTTGAGCAACGTGAATACAAAGCCGTGTTCCACCAGATTTATCAGAATGACTTACAACTTTCACGTGCTAAGTAAGAACGTGTAACATATCAATGGCTTAGTTTGAGTTTGTTGTAAAATACGAGATTTACCTTTATGATTTTTTCATTTGTGATTTAACTTTTTAATGTTTTTTTTCTTATTTCACGGAAACCACGTACTGTAATATTTGTTCCAATCACCGAAGGTTCATGTTTATTAGATGTAAAATGTAATGAAATTGAGATTACTCCATATTCTTGAATTGTAAAACAGTGTGTGCCACTACGACAGATTGCTGTCCGTAAAGTAAAATAAGAAACTATTTTGTTGAATTACAAAATTCAACTTCGATTACGTTTTTTTCTGTATCTGTGCAGAGCGCGTGAAGGAAGATTCTAATCTCTGATCCACCCAAATTCATTCCATTACCACGACGACGACATTTGTGGAACGAAATTGTTTTTCAAGAAAACGTTAAAATATAACTACAAAGTCGACTGCCTTCAGTATTGTCAAGAGAGCTTAATAATTGCACATTGGAGTGTTTGTAGAACAAAGAAAGTGTTAGAAAATCTACTGCTAATTCCAATTTGGAACAACAATCTCACGTAAGAATTGAAGGTGATTACTCAGAGAGCTGGCGATGAAACTGAGTGTCTGAAGCAAACATTGACAGCTTCCCAGATTCACCTTGAATCCAGTGACTAGTTTCACGGGGCTCAATCACATGTGGCCACGTGCCTGTAAAGCGTCCCAGTAAAATTTTAATGGACTGTTTATTTGTTTGGTTGAATGTGGTCTTGGAAGTGACGTCCAGATGTGTGTTGTAAGAAAGTCCAGGAGATATTTTTTTTTCCTTCTTCACGAACCTTTGTGGCAACTGTACCGTCAGACAGTAATACATAATCTTTGTTATTGGAATAAACACGCTCATGTGTGCACGTTTCAAAGTTGGTTTGAAACAATGTGTTTAGAACGTATGACTACAGTAAACAACATTAAATAAATCCATGGAAAGTATAAGGCTTTTTTAAAAAATTCAAAACCAGGTAACACTCATAAATAGACATATTAAATAAATTTCTACACGTTCCAAGGTAACCTTAGTTGTAAACTTTTGTTTCAGTTGAATAAAGTTACCTGTAGTTTATAACATTAATGACCATCCAAATGTATGTATGTATGGAGGTATAATATGTTGATGAAAATATAATAGATATTATTTATCTTAGACATTTACAATAATTACGTGAACATTTTTTCTTATCTCTTACAACCAAAACTTTGAAACTAAAAAACACCCTTAAATCCAAGATATATTACAGGACCACAGTGAACCGTACTCTAGGACTGAACACGTAACGTAACATACTACTTATAAGAATCATTTCTTTTTCTGCTTCAGCAGAAAGCAGTTTCAAGGCACTGAATTGTTTTCGACACACAGCTCACACGCAAGAGAAGGCTTGTCTCGAAGACAGAACTCAACGTTGTGTTTTGATCACACTGCAGTAGAGAGAATATAACGTTGCGCTCTATCCTTTGTCGGCTTCTGAATAAAAACAGAAAAAAAAACGTGTGAGCGCGTTTCAAATACTACACTAAACTTATTTTTGAATCTTTCTAATTTGTAAAGAAAATGAGAATAGATTTAGTTCACTTGACAATCACCTGTTAGTACGTCATAATAATACGTTGTCTTTAATTAGTACATTATAATAATACCTTGTTTTTAATTAGTACATCATAATAATACGTTGTCTTCAATTAGTACGTCAGAGTAATACGTTGTCTTCAAGTACAACAATTTAACAGTAGAATGGTTTGGGATTGTAACATAAAAATATCTGAATCACGTAGATCCACAAATAAAGTTATAATATATACAACAAAATTGACAACAAGTACACATATATCAAATTATATAAGAGAGTGTTTGTTAAACATGAAACTTGTTTAAATGATACTTGAATACCAAAATGATATATATGTATTCGTAATCCACACCAGATGGATTCGTACAGTCTTACTTATGGATAACCACAGACAGCAGGGTTCGATCCGTTTATCAAGACGTCAGAGATAAGATTTCCTAAGCCAATTCAAGGGTTTATGTAACAGTAACAATTTATTGTACTACGTGACAGAAAATAATACTAAAACCAAGAAAGGTGATTAGTGGCTGTACTGGTTAGAAACATTTTTACTTAAGCAAACCAGTCGGTTCTGAAGTAACATCATGTTGTACTGGATAACAAGTCGTATCATGTCGTACTGGATAACATAAGTCGTATCATGTTGTACTGGATAACAAGTCGTATCATGTCGTACTGGATAACATAAGTCGTATCATGTTGTACTGGATAACAAGTCGTATCATGTCGTACTGGATAACATAAGTCGTATCATATCGTACTGGATAACAAGTCGTATCATGTTGTACTGGATAACATAAGTCGTATCATGTCGTACTGGATAACATAAGTCGTATCATGTCGTACTGGATAACAAGTCGTATCATGTCGTACTGGATAACATAAGTCGTATCATGTCGTACTGGATAACAAGTCGTATGATGTCGTACTGGATAACATAAGTCGTATGATGTCGTACTGGATAACAAGTCGTATCATGTTGTACTGGATAACGTAAGTCGTATCATGTCGTACTGGATGACATAAATTATGTCATGTCATACTAGATGACATAAATAATGTCATGTCGTACTATATGACATAAATAATGTCATGTCGTACTGGATGACATAACTACTGTCATGTCGTACTGGATGACGTAAATAATGTCATGTCGTACTGGATGACATAAACCTGGGCTGATATCGAAAAGTAGTTCACTGAAGTGGTTTTCATGAAACAAACACATGTTATAAGTTATTCCAAACTGATATAGAGGAAAGGTACCCTCCCACCAAGCCATATAACTCAAAATCAACCATTCTGAACGTTAAACCCAAGGTTTTACAACTATATTTCATACAAATTCTTGTTTGAAAATCTTCAAACGTTTATGAAAATGAGATTCACCTTAAGGAAAAGCTTAAGATAATTTTTAGCTAAAGAGAAAGTCTATTTCTGTACATACACACACATGTATAAAACATAATCGCTATCACTTACTTCCTTAGTTTTAACTGTAATTTCTTTGTTTTTATCTCCAACGCTTCGTAGCTGCGTCGTTTCGACTGGCTCCACTGTTTTCTTTTCTCTTTCACTGATGGTTTTAACAGCAAGAAACGTTGATGAAACACCTTCATGCGCCATCCCTTCTCTTACCCCACTGTCACCCTCCTGCCACTGAAATAAATACATAGTCATAGAGAGTATCTATGAAATTTTGGGGTAGTGTTGTAATCAGTTATTTAACACAGAACATAAAAGACGTTAAACTAATAAAACAGATGAAACATTAGCTTTGAATATTACTTCTTACTAAACAATATCACACATAATTAAACAAAGTGATTTATATTATTATTTATATAATTATTTATATAATTATTTATATAGCTATTTATATGACTGTTGATATAATTATTCATTATATCTGTTTATATAATTATTCATATAGCTATTTATATGACTGTTTATATAATTATTCATATAGTATATATGACTATTATTTATTCATACAACTATTTATGACTATTTATATAATTATTTATATAGCTATTTATATGACTGTTGATATAATTATTCATATAGCTATTTATATGACTGTTTATATAATTATTCATATAGCTATTTATATGACTGTTTATATAATTATTCATATAGCTATTTATATGACTATTTGTATAATTATTCATACAACTATTTATGACTATTTATATAATTATTTATATAGCTATTTATATGACTGTTGATATAATTATTCATATAGCTATTTATATGACTGTTCATGTAATTATTCATACAACTATTTATATGACTCTTTATATAATTATTTATATGACTGTTTATATAATTATTTATATGACTATTTATATAATTATTCATATAACTATTTATATGACTGTTTATATAATTATTCATATATCTATTTCTGTTAAATTAAATCAATTTCTTTGAAACGCCACGTTTTCGTAGCCTCAATAATAAAACTACATCAAAAAATGGAAGAAGTTTGGTCATTGTGTTCATCATATTTCTATACAACAACTGATTGTTTGATGTATCATTAAAAAAGACGATTCTTTTCATTACAGTATTGAAGTTCAAAGATGTTACAACTGTTCTATGAACTGTTGTCGTACTCGAACAATTTCTGATGAAGCGAATAGTGGTCGTCTATTCATCGTTAAAATAACTTCCTCTGGAGTCTTCCTAGGGTGGAATTCTACTGCCAAAGTACGAGTCCATTTTGCACTTACGTGTGTGACGTCAGGAGGTCCTAACAAAATAGAAAGCTGGTAAACTGATCTCCCATAACAATGTAACATTAATAATATAAAATGCTTTACTATTTGTTCCTCAGGACGTTTTGTAATGTACGTCTCTCAATCTTATTTTTACGTAGAAAGACAAACAAGGCACTAGTATAGGGTGTATCACAAAGTTCAGTGAACATCTAAAAACAACACAAAACAATATTTTCCATATACGTTTGATCGTGATAATCGACAAACCGAACTTGTAAGTTTGGCTTATAAATATATCTTAATTTGCTAACCCTTATATAAATATATCTTAATATACTAACCCTAATATAAATATATCTTAATTTACTAACCCTTATATAAATATATCTTAATATACTAACCCTAATATAAATATATCTTAATTTACTAACCCTCATATATATATCTTAATTTACTAACCCTTATATAAATATATCATAATTTACTAACCCTTATATAAATATATCTTAATTTACTAACCCTTATATAAATATATCTTAATTTACTAACCCTTATATAAATATATCTTAATTTATAACTTAATATATATATCTTAATTTACTAACCCTTATATAAATATATCTTAATTTACTAACCCTTATATAAATATATCTTAATTTACTAATCATTATATAAATATATCATAATTTACTAATCCTTATATAAATATATCTTAATATACTATCCCTTATATAAATATATCTTAATTTACTAACCCTTATATAAATATATCTTAATTTACTAACCCCTATATAAATATATCTTAATTTACTAACCCTTATATAAATATATCATAATTTACTAACCCTTATATAAATACATCTTAATTTACTAACCTTTATATAAATATATCTTAATTTACTAACCCTTACATAAATATATCTTAATTTACTAACCCTTATATAAATATATCTTCATTTACTAACCCTTATATAAATATATCTTAATAAATTATCTAACCCCCTATATAAATATATCTTGATTTACTAACCCTTATATAAATATATCTTAATTTACTAACCCTTATATAAATATATCATAATTTACTAACCCCTATATAAATATATCTTAATTTACCAACCCTTATATAAATATATCATAATTTACTAACCCTTATATAAATATATCTTAATTTACTAACCCTTATATATATATATCTTAATTTACTAACCCTTATATAAATATATCTTAATATACTAACCCTAATATAAATATATCTTAATTTACTAACCCTTATATAAATATATCATAATTTACTAACCCTTATATAAATATATCTTGATTTTACTAACCCTATATAAATATATCTTGATTTAATAACCCTTATATAAATATATCTTAATTTACTAACCCTTATATAAATATATCTTAATTTACTAACCCTTATATAAATATATCTTAATTTACTAACCCTATATAAATATATCTTAATTTACCAACCCTTATATAAATATATCATAATTTACTAACCCTTATATAAATATATCTTAATTTACTAACCCTTATATATATATATCTTAATTTACTAACCCTTATATAAATATATCTTAATTTACTAACCCTTATATATATATATCTTAATTTACTAACCCTTATATAAATATATCTTAATGTACTAACCCTAATATAAATATATCTTAATTTACTAACCCTAATATAAATATATCTTAATTTACTAACCCTTATATAAATATATCTTAATATACTAACCCTAATATAAATATATCTTAATTTACTAACCCTTATATAAATATATCTTAATTTACTAACCCTTATATAAATATATCTTGATTTACTAACCCTATATAAATATATCTTGATTTACTAACCCTATATATATATATCTTAATTTACTAACCCTTATATAAATATATCTTGATTTACTAACCCTATATAAATATATCTTGAATTTACTAACCTGCCTATATAAATATATCTTGATTTACTAACCCTTATATAAATATATCATAATTTACTAACCCTTATATAAATATATCTTAATTTACTAACCCTTATATATATATATCTTAATTCACTAACCCTTATATAAATATATCTTAATTTACTAACCCCTATATAAATATATCTTAATTTACTAACACCTATATAAATATATCTTGATTTACTAACCCTTATATAAATATATCATAATTTACTAACCCTTATATAAATATATCTTAATTTACTAACCTTTACATAAATATATCATAATTTACTAACCCTTATATAAATATACCTTAATATACTAACCAGAAAAATCGTGTTTCGTTGAAACAAGGTCAAGAAACTGAGCGTCATATCTGGAAGTCTCCCCTTCTTTCTCAGAGTCAAGTTGTCTAAGTTAGAAAATAATCTATAATCAGAATATAACTTTAGTTATAAAGCTAGCTATTCAAAAACGCCAAAATGTATACCTATTTCTTAAGGTGTGAAGATAGTTTATGATACCACGCCATTATAGCTTATGTCACAACGAAACTTCTCATTCTATGTTACATTCATTAGAGCCTATGTCACAACGAAACTTCTCATTCTATGTTACATTCATTAGAGCCTATGTCACAACGAAACTTCTTACTCTATGTTACATTCATTAGAGCCTATGTGACAACGAAACTTCTCATTCTATGTTACATTCATTAGAGCCTATGTCACAACAAAACTTCTTACTCTATGTTACATTCATTAGAGCCTATGTTACAACGAAACTTCTCATTCTATGTTACATTCATTAGAGCTTATGTCACAAAGAATTTTCTTACCCTATCTTACATTCATTAGAGCCTATGTCACAACGAATCTCTCATTCTATGTTACATTCATTAGAGCCTATGTCACAACGAAACTTCTTACTCTATGTTACATTCATTAGAGCCTATGTCACAACAGAAACTTCTCATTCTATGTTACATTCATTAGAGCCTATGTCACAACAGATCTTCTCATTCTATGTTACATTCATTAGAGCCTATGTCACAACGAAACTTCTCATTCTATGTCACAACGAAACTTCTCATTCTATGTTACATTCATTAGAGCCTATGTCACAACGAAACTTCTCATTCTATGTTACATTCATTAGAGCCTATGTCACAGCAGAAACTTCTCATTCTATGTTACATTCATTAGAGACTATGTCACAACGAAACTTCTCATTCTATGTTACATTCATTAGAGCCTATGTCACAACGAAACTTCTTACTCTATGTTACATTCATTAGAGCCTATGTCACAACGAAACTTCTTACTCTATGTTACATTCATTAGAGCCTATGTCACAACGAAACTTCTTACTCTATGTTACATTCATTAGAGCCTATGTCACAACGAAACTTCTCATTCTATGTTACATTCATTAGAGCCTATGTCAGAACGAAACTTCTTACTCTATGTTACATTAATTAGAGCCTATGTCACAACGAAACTTCTCATTCTATGTTACATTCATTAGAGCCTATGTCACAACAGAAACTTCTCATTCTATGTTACATTCATTAGAGCCTATGTCACAACGAGAAACTTCTCATTCTATGTTACATTCATTAGAGCCTATGTCCCAACGAAACTTCTCATTCTATGTTACATTCATTAGAGCCTATGTCACAACGAAACTTCTCATTCTATGTTACATTCATTAGAGACTATGTCACAACGAAACTTCTCATTCTATGTTACATTCATTAGAGACTATGTGGCAACGAAACTTCTCATTCTATGTTACATTCATTAGAGACTATGTGACAACGAAACTTCTCATTCTATGTTACATTCATTAGAGCCTATGTCACAACGAAACTTCTTACTCTATCTTACATTCATTAGAGCCTATGTCACAACGAAACTTCTTACTCTATCTTACATTCATTAGAGCCTATGTCAGGACGAAAATTCTTACTCTATGTTACATTCATTAGAGCCTATGTCACAACGAAACTTCTCATTCTATCTTACATTCATTAGAGACTATGTCACAACGAAACTTCTCATTCTATGTTACATTCATTAGAGCCTATGTCACAACAGAAACTTCTCATTCTATGTTACATTCATTAGAGACTATGTGACAACTTCTTACTCTATGAGAATTAGAGCTTCTCATTCTATGTTACATTCATTAGAGCCTATGTCACAACGAAACTTCTCATTCTATCTTACATTCATTAGAGACTATGTGACAACGAAACTTCTCATTCTATGTTACATTCATTAGAGCCTATGTCACAACGAAACTTCTCATTCTATGTTACATTCATTAGAGCCTATGTCAGAACTGAAACTTCTTACTCTATGTTACATTCATTAGAGCCTATGTCACAACTTCTTACTCTATGTTACATTCATTAGAAACTTCTTACTCTATGTTACATTCATTAGAGCCTATGTCACAACGAAACTTCTCATTCTATGTTACATTCATTAGAGCCTATGTCAGAACAGAATTCATTAGAGCTTCTTATTCTATGTTACATTCATTAGAGCCTATGTCACAACTAGAAACTTCTCATTCTATCTTACATTCATTAGAGACTATGTGACAACAGAAACTTCTCATTCTATGTTACATTCATTAGAGCCTATGTCACAACGAAACTTCTTACTCTATGTTACATTCATTAGAGCCTATGTTACAACGAAACTTCTCATTCTATGTTACATTCATTAGAGACTATGTCACAACGAAACTTCTCATTCTATGTTACATTCATTAGAGCCTATGTCACAACGAAACTTCTCATTCTATGTTACATTCATTAGAGCCTATGTCACAACGAAACTTCTCATTCTATGTTACATTCATTAGAGCCTATGTCACAACGAAACTTCTTACTCTATGTTACATTCATTAGAGCCTATGTTACAACGAAACTTCTCATTCTATGTTACATTCATTAGAGCTTATGTCACAAAGAATCTTCTTACTCTATCTTACATTCATTAGAGCCTATGTCACAACGAATTATCTCATTCTATGTTACATTCATTAGAGCCTATGTCACAAAGAATCTTCTTACTCTATCTTACATTCATTAGAGCCTATGTCACAACGAATCTTCTCATTCTATGTTACATTCATTAGAGCCTATGTCACAACGAAACTTCTCATTCCATGTTACATTCATTAGAGCCTATGTCACAACGAAACTTCTTACTCTATCTTACATTCATTAGAGCCTATGTCACAACGAAACTTCTTACTCTATGTTACATTCATTAGAGCCTATATCAGAACGAAACTTCTTACTCTATGTTACATTCATTAGAGCCTATGTTACAACGAAACTTCTCATTCTATGTTACATTCATTAGAGCCTATGTCACAACGAAACTTCTTACTCTATCTTACATTCATTAGAGCCTATGTCACAACGAATCTTCTCATTCTATGTTACATTCATTAGAGCCTATGTCACAACGAAACTTCTCATTCTATGTTACATTCATTAGAGCCTATGTCACAACGAAACTTCTCATTCTATGTTACATTCATTAGAGCCTATGTCACAACGAAACTTCTCATTCTATGTTACATTCATTAGAGCCTATGTCACAACGAAACTTCTCATTCTATGTTACATTCATTAGAGCCTATGTCACAACGAAACTTCTCATTCTATGTTACATTCATTAGAGCCTATGTCACAACGAAACTTCTCATTCTATGTTACATTCATTAGAGACTATGTCACAACGAAACTTCTCATTCTATGTTACATTCATTAGAGCCTATGTCACAACGAAACTTCTCATTCTATGTTACATTCATTAGAGCCTATGTCACAACGAAACTTCTCATTCTATGTTACATTCATTAGAGACTATGTCACAACGAAACTTCTCACTCTATGTTACATTTTATCGATATACCTGCGTTTCTTTTAGAAAAGGTTTTCTCGTAAGACTGTCATATCTAAAGTGCATCACTTCTTTCTGCATGGTTTCCATTACCCATATAATGTATGGAAAGGTTTCCCAGTGCCCATTTTAATAGTGTAACTATACATAAGTCTACAAGTAGGTGCTGCATAGAGACTTAATCAGTATTTTTTTTATGCACAGAATATTATGAAAACCTGTTTCATCGTCCATCTGCTACAGACATACGAAGGTTGAATAGATACGTCGTAGAATCAGCTTGTGCTACGTTACTAAATGAGAGTGGAGATCCTATTTAGACTGTACAGGTAAATGTTTACCCTTCCCCGTGGTCATTATGATTTTGCTTTCACCTGTTAAAAGATGCCGTAGTTTGCTTACGTCAGTTGAGATACGACTTATTAAAGGTTTCTTTTTGATTGTCCTAGTGCCTCAACTTGATTCATATGTTATGTTTTTTTTTCCAATTCTGTTAAATAACACGAGAGATATTCCCATCTTCCTGATCTTAAATCGACGATCTGAACATACCCTAATGATTTGAGTGTTACATACTCAGTATTAGGTGGTACCACAGTTTCCACGTAATGCCAAACACTTTTGATACATGTAGTACCACTCCGACTTGATATCGAGGTAGGCTGTTGCGAAGTAACTGAACGACATTTTATATTCAACATTGTTTTAACATAATGCACTAGACCTCCTTGATAATGAATATTTCCACTACACATGATATGAACGTGTACTCTCAAGATGGCTTGAAGATGACCTAAGAAAGTTGAAACGACATCCTGTACTTTGTTGTAATTAAAGTGGTAATACCAATAGCAGTCATTTTGAGAATACACGTTTACTTCAAGTGGATTTATCTTGCAGTAACTCGTGCAGTTAAGTTACTGGAACATGAATCATAATAAATCATAAAACATGAATCACAAGTTTAACGTGAACTTTAAATAGTATTTTTAATATTTTAAAAACCATGTACTGGTGAACTATTTTTTATGTTTGCTGGTTTCCCTCATTTCGAAGAAATATAACATTTATTAAAAAAGTATTCTAAAATACATAGTTTGAATGCCATACATTCAATATGTGGTTTATTAAGGGTAGAAACAACAGTTAGAAGTATCTCTTGTTTAACAATTTTCATTTCTCAAAAAATAATAATTTTACGTTATTCCATCAAATTTTCTTTTGGAAACACCAGTCGGAGGTTGAGTTTCACTTCTCAATATTTACTGCTTGAAGCAATAATTCCACCACAATTTGTTAGCGTTCTACATTACTTAGTTTCATTAGATCAGAAAAGATTAAATGAAAAGACATGAAATGTAGAACAGAAACACTTGTACAATGTCATCATATGTAGAAGAGAAACACTTGTACAATGTCATCATATGTAAGAAGAGAAACACTTGACAAATGTCGTTATATGTAAGAGAGAATCACTTGTACTATGTTATTACATGAAGAAGAGAAAAACTTGTACTATAACCTTACAGGTAAGATAGAAACACTTGTACTATGTCATTATATGTAGAAGAAAACACTCTTACGATGTCATTATATGTTAGAGAGAAACACTTGTACTATGTCATTATATGTAGAAAAGAAACATTTACGATGTCATTATATGTTAGAGAGAAACACTTTTACAATGTCATCACATGTAGAAGAGAAACACTCTTACTATGTCATTATATGTTAGAGAGAAACACTTTTACAATGTCATCATATGTAAGAAAGAAACACGTATACTATGTCATTCTATGTAGAAGAAAAACACTTTTATGATGTCTTTATATGTAGAACAGAAACACTTGTGCTATGTCATTATATGTTGAAGAGAACACTTTTAATATGTCATTATATGTTGAAGAGAACACTTTTAATATGTCATTATAGTTAAGAGAAAAACACTTTTACAATGTCATTATATGTAAGAGAGAAACACTTGTACTATATCATTAAATGTAGAAGACAAATACATTTACGATGTCATTAAATGTAAAAGAAAAACACTTGCTGTATGTCATTATATGTAGAACAGAAGCACTTGTATTATATCATTATAAGTAGAAGAGAAACATTTTTACGATGTCGTTATACGTAGAAGAGAAACACTTGTACAATGTTACAACATATCCTTATTTGCCATACAGTGCTGGTATATTGTTATTTATCCATATTATCCACTATAAAATTAATTCGCCAACACTTTTATTCGATTGAAGATTACCTTTGAATGGAATTATTATTGATGGATAAAAAATGCATTTTTTTAAATGTCCACTCAGAAGAGTTAAAATAATCACCTGACCTGCTTTTTAAAAATTTAAACTAATTTAAAACCACTTCAAAAATAATTTGCCAGAATGCGCCCGCTTGCGAAACAATTGATTATTACGAGCTCTGGCCATTAATAAACGCAATTCGTGGTTTATTATAACTTATTATCACTTAGAGAAAAATATTTCGTCTTTATGTCCAACTAATGCCCTCAGTTACTTGTCACTAAGTAAAAACCTATGACCTTTGTTACTAAATGAGAATCTTTAACCATAGTTAAATATTTATGACTCTTGTCACGGTATAAAAACCTATGACAAGATTTAAAACATTGCCTGTTCTTTGAGACAACCAAAAATTCAAACATTTAATTATATAGCGTTGGTAATACATAAACTTGTTTCTGTCACTGATAAAATTCCTAAAGAAATAAGTTTGACTTCGTTAAATGGAAAGCAAAGCCAGTGAGGGCATTTAATCAAATCGATTTCGTTACGAAACAAATGTTCTGTTTCATGTACACCATTCAATTCTACTTTATATATACATTATTAAATATTATGTAAGCTGAAAAACTATCTGTGTTGTATAAACCATTACATTTTGTGTAATGTACACTATTAAATTTTATCCTATATGTATTATTATATTTAAATTACATACCTTTCTGTGTTATTAATAATACAGAACACATTAACAGGATCTCTGTTTGTTAGAAGTTTGCTGTCTACTAAAACAGAAGTGAACTTTAAAATCAGTTTTTCCTTAAGTAACCGCATCCTTCATCGCTTGCGTACATTTTCATTAAAGGCTGTCGTGACGAATCTTGGATCTTCTGCGACCATGTTGATATGTTTATTATTCCAGAGAAGGCAATCCCCGTGATATATATAGGGTTGTAGTTCAATTAGCGAATTTAATTTAGTTAAGTGTCCTTACATAAGGCTTAAGACCCGACTAGTAACCCTTCCTTCATTGAACGACGATGTATTCGATCCTGTGTGAGTGGATGAGTGATGGAAGTCTTACTTCGTTTAGTATTTAATCTTATCACACTAGAAATCTCTGTAGGACGTTAATATTCAAGCAGTATACACACGAACTCCATATTATATTGATAAGATTAGCACATGAACTCCGTATTCTATGACTAGTACAATGTGCATGTGAATTTTATATCATATTGTAAATATTTTCAAATAAAGTACATACTATATTGATGATACAATATTAACACGAACTCTATATTTTATTGTTGGTACGATGTGCACATAAATTTTATATTCTATTGTGGAGGTACGCGATATTCCATTGTTACGACGTGTAGATATATTCTATACTCTATGGCGGTTGAAATGAATCAATGAATATGGTTTATGGTCGTGTACTTTCTAAACTAAGCTCACAAGTAGATCGTTTTACTTCTGTTTAGTTTAAAGTGACTTTAGATGTTTTAAGAGTGAAATAATTAACCAAAATTATCTACAATTAAATACGTTACACAATTAGTTTTACTTCTGTTTGGTTTAAGATGACTTTACGGGTATTAAAAGTAAAATAAATAACCAAAACTGTCCACTTACTTGTCTGTTTCTTCAGACTCTTTGATGTCTATATGACAGAAGGATGTATTTCATTAATATTTCTCAGTACATGAAAATATATGAATATAACAATAGAAATGATCTGTGAATCTATACTACACAGTTTGGTTCAATAATTATGATTTTAAAACCAACCAGAGTGCGGTTCTTCACTGTTGGAGGAATCCATTAAACATAACTGTCACACTTTTTATTGTAGGAGATGCTCACTTAAACGTCACTGTCACAGTTTTTATTGTTGGAGATGCTCGTTTAAACTTTACTGTAACGCGTTTTATTGTTGGAGATGATCGTTTAAACGTCACTGTCACACTTTTTATTGTTTCATTCAAACGTCACTATCACAGTTGTTATTGTTGGAGATGCTCGTTTAAACGTTACTGTCAAATGATTTTCAGGATGTCTGTAAGATTTATAGGGGTCAAGTTCGGACACCAGAATGACTATACGTAGATGGTGGCAAAGCATATACTATGATCGGGATCTTTTAAAAGCTTTTCGACATCTATAATGTATGTAATCAGTTTTTCAGCACGATATGTGATCGTGAGTTTTTATTAAATTCTATTAAGATAATAATATCTTCCACTATTTAATGTTGTGCTTAATTCGTTTCATTTGATGCTCTGTGATTTCAAAAAAGCAAAACAAAATCCGGAACTCCTTAAATCATCGTGGTTGAATAGTGAAATCACTTTTAAATCTTGTACCTATATGAAAAACCACCTTAACAAAGGAGATTCCATACAGTTAGAGCACTATGAATTACTAAATACATTAGCTTTTAATATATTCATACATAGTTCATTAAAAAGAACTATTTTAGAGAAATGTCATAACATTTATTGACTAAATACCATACGATATTAATAGATATGAAATATATTAAATTTAACTGTTACAAAATAATGAATATATTTCTATAGTTCTTTAAAATTGACCTAAATCTTCAACTAAAAATAAGTTAAATGTTTTAAAAACAATTACTAGGAAACATTTTAAAGGTAACTGATATACACTGATATTTACGGCACTTATTAAGGCGGTTTCAAGTGTTAGAAATAATAAACTAGTTTTACTTGATATATTTTGGGATTAATAATTACGAGACGTTTTCAGTCGTTCATTTGAAAACAGTGAGTCGGTGTGGTGTATTCCGACATTAACAGCTAGGAGTTAAAATTTAGAATTAACTCAGTATTTTAGGGTAAAGGTTCTACAACAATATTACCTTGTTGTTTTGTCGATAATGTTGCTCGATGGCTTTCGTAGCACTCAGAATAAGTAGAACAACTAATACTCCTAATATCAGGCCTAGAGTTAGCTGTAGTTGGACTGAATCTATTCCAGATGCTTAGACAGAAACGACTTGTCATTATTTCTGTGATACCTAAATCACTGAGGTTTTACGATAATATAACCGCATGAAAAAGTTTAATAAAAACATCAGTATATGGCATTTCACCAGTTTAAGTGACTACTAGACAGTATATTATATACATAAAGTCACTTTAGTCGTAACTAATAAATAACGTACTTTTAGTACAGTAAACATTACAAGTTAAGTATCCACGTACACAACCAACAACCATCACAAGAAGCCTCATGCTAGTACAGCAGTAAGTCTACGAATTTACAGCGCTAAAATCAGGGATTCGATTCCCCTCGGTGGGCTCAGCAGATAGCCCGATGTGGCTTTGCTATAAGAAAATACACACACACAACATTACAAGTATTTTCCACCGGTTATGATAAATGACTAATTAGTGATGTCGAGAAAACCCACTTGTAGAGAAATATATATGCAAAAACGGCTCGTTTGGGTTGAGAAAATATTTTACATAGAAGAGCCGTTTTTGCATATAAATTTCTCAACAAGTGGGTTTCTCGACATCACTGAGTGTCGGAATGTAGAGGGCGATGTTAGATGTTTGAATATATAATTTTATTTATTTTATTATATTAATATAGGCGTTTTATTAATATAATATATTATTAATATATTATACAAATAATTTATTATATAAATAGTAAATATTAATATATTTATTAATATAATAAAATAAATAAAATTATATATTCAAACATCTAACACTACATTCCGACACTCTGTTACACAACCCCTTTCAAACATGTGGTCAGCTTCCGGTCAGTTACCTCTTTCTTTGTGAACCTGACGATGACCGAAGAAGGTCGAAACGTTGTTCGCTCTTCTATGTAAAATATTTTCTCAACCCAAACGAGCCGTTTTTGCATATATAGATAAATGACTGAGTTTAGGTTCCTAACATCCGATTTTCTAGGTTTTCAGAAACAAAATGTTTTTAAACATATACATATAGAACATTAATTTTACTTTATAATCCATATAGTAATAACTTTGAAATGGAGTAACATCTTTATAAAAGAATGTAATTTTCGAACCTATACTATTTTTACGTTTCAGTCTATGCCAACAAGTAAAGACGTTTGTAGAACTATTTATTATTATAAGAAAATTATTGGGCGATAAAACAGCCTGAAACGGTTTTATCTAATTTTGGGAATTAGAAATATGATAACATGTATATGTTTTGGGTTACTGTACAAAACTTTACATCAGAAAGAATTTATCAACACTGGAGGGAATCGAACCCTAGATTTTAGCGTTGTAACTTCACCGCTGTCTGACCAAAAGAAATCAACTTCCCAGAATATCACAATAAATCCAAACACTTTGTCTTTAAACGTCTGATTCCAGTGTAATGTTACAAACATCTTACCTTCACTGTTTGCCACTTGTTTGTCCCCCAATGTAGCGGTTTGAAGAGTAACATATGGACTTCTTCCTAAAGCATTAGCAGCGTACACTACAAGGAAAAATGAAGATCCCCTAGGCAAGGAAGTGATATAAAAATATGGAGTATCAGGAGTGGAAATATTGGTCACGAGCTGCTTCCTTCCTTCAGTAAATACCTCGACGTGAAAGTCCTGTGGTAATCCTTCATTAAAACCTGGTAGGCAGCGAACAATTACACTATATTTTGTGTTGTTGAAGGTTGCGCAACTGTGAGGTGCTTCCGGAAGACCTGTAAGAGAATTATGGCTAATTTATCACTCAGTTAAATTTGTAATGCATTTATACTCCTCCATAAACTATACCTTGTCTGTCTATCCTGGCAGTTTACAATTAAATTTGTAATGCATTTATACTCCTCCATAAACTATACCTTGTCTGTCTATCCTGGCAGTTTACAATTAAATTTGTAATGCATTTATACTCCTCCATAAACTATACCTTGTCTGTCTATCCTGGCAGTTTACAATTAAATTTGTAATGTATTTATACTCCTCCATAAACTATACCTTGTCTGTCTATCCTGGCAGTTTACAATTAAATTTGTAATGCATTTATACTCCTCCATAAACTATACCTTGTCTGTCTATCCTGGCAGTTTACAATTAAATTTGTAATGCATTTATACTCCTCCATAAACTATACCTTGTCTGTCTATCCTGGCAGTTTACAATTAAATTTGTAATGTATTTATACTCCTCCATAAACTATACCTTGTCTGTCTATCCTGGCAGTTTACAATTAAATTTGTAATGTATTTATACTCCTCCATAAACTATACCTTGTCTGTCTATCCTGGCAGTTTACAATTAAATTTGTAATGGATTTATACTCCTCCATAAACTATACCTTGTCTGTCTATCCTGGCAGTTTACAATTAAATTTGTAATGCATTTATATTCCTCCATAAACTATACCTTGTCTGTCTATCCTGGCAGTTTACAATTAAATTTGTAATGCATTTATACTCCTCCATAAACTATACCTTGTCTGTCTATCCTGGCAGTTTACAATTAAATTTGTAATGTATTTATACTCCTCCATAAACTATACCTTGTCTGTCTATCCTGGCAGTTTACAATTAAATTTGTAATGGTTTATACTCCTCCATAAACTATACCTTGTCTGTCTATCCTGGCAGTTTACAATTAAATTTGTAATGCATTTATATTCCTCCATAAACTATACCTTGTCTGTCTATCCTGGCAGTTTACAATTAAATTTGTAATGCATTTATACTCCTCCATAAACTATACCTTGTCTGTCTATCCTGGCAGTTTACAATTAAATTTGTAATACATTTATACTCCTCCATAAACTATACCTTGTCTGTCTATCCTGGCAGTTTACAATTAAATTTGTAATGTATTTATACTCCTCCATAAACTATACCTTGTCTGTCTATCCTGGCAGTTTACAATTAAATTTGTAATGTATTTATACTCCTCCATAAACTATACCTTGTCTGTCTATCCTGGCAGTTTACAATTAAATTTGTAATACATTTATATTCCTCCATAAACTATACCTTGTCTGTCTATCCTGGCAGTTTACAATTAAATTTGTAATGTATTTATACTCCTCCATAAACTATACCTTGTCTGTCTATCCTGGCAGTTTACAATTAAATTTGTAATACATTTATATTCCTCCATAAACTATACCTTGTCTGTCTATCCTGGCAGTTTACAATTAAATTTGTAATGTATTTATACTCCTCCATAAACTATCCCTTGTCTGTCTATCCTGGCAGTTTACAGTTAAATTTGTAGTACATTTATACTCCTCCATAAACTATCCCTTGTCTGTCTATCTTAGCAGTTTACTTGCGATGAAACGTCAATAACATTTCTTTGTTGTTAGTTCCATATTAGTCCACAATTGTTTTGTATATTAATGGTGCGGTAGAACAGAAACGTCTTACCTTCAGATCAACAAATCATTATGAAAATATTTATACTAAACATTAATATGAACCTGGGAAATAATCGTCTTATGTGTTCTTATATGTTTTGTACAAATATCTGTCTGTACAAGTACCTATCTGTAGAGGTACTTATCTATACAAGTACCTGTCTGAACAAGTACCTTTTTCATTATTTATTAAATTAACCATTCTTTCGAGACGTCTTTGAAAAATAAATATATATATATGTATTTTGACGTATCTTATGAATATTTACCTATTTTAATATATGAATATTTCTATATTTTAACATATCTTATAAATATTTCTGTATTTTGACTGGCGTTATGAATAATTGTCTGTCATTTAACTCAAACTTAAGTCATTTTTAAAGGATTTTGATTTGTTTT
This sequence comes from Tachypleus tridentatus, assembly GCF_004210375.1. Classification (NCBI taxonomy): domain Eukaryota; kingdom Metazoa; phylum Arthropoda; class Merostomata; order Xiphosura; family Limulidae; genus Tachypleus; species Tachypleus tridentatus. The sequence continues at coordinate 63,251,805 of NC_134836.1, read as the reverse complement.
GAATTTTGCGCAAAGCTACTCGAAGGCTATCTGCGCTAGCCGTTCCTAATTTAGCGGTGTAAGACTAGAGGGAAGACAGCTAGCCATCATCATCCACCGCCAACTCTTGAGCTACTCTTTTACCAACGAATAATGGGATTGATCGTAACATTATAACGCCCCCATAGCTGAAAGGGCAAGCATGTTTGATGTGACGGGGATTCGAACCCGCGACCTTTGGTTTACGAGTCCTTGACCACCAGGCCAGGCCACGCCGGGGCCGTGTTTAAAAAAATAAAATAAAATTGCATTTAAATCATAAAAATATGGCTTACTTTAACCTTTGATCTTGAAGTTTTGGTAGTTTAAATATTTCAGGCATTACACTACAAAACGATAAAAGGCAAAAGCCAGATTTCAGTACCCGTTGTGGGCATATCACACATAACCAATTATATATTACTGAGCTTAACAACAAACAAATAAAACAAACTAGTTAATCGTCAGATAAGATATTGTCACGAAAAAAAAATAATTCTACAGAAGCACTGAGAGAAATATAAACTATATATTCGCACTTATTTGATAACGGTTAATTAAGGTTAATTAATACTTAGATTCGTCAATAAAATATATTCATAAAGCAAACTCACATCGCCTTAAAAATACGCCATATTAATAAAACTGGGCGATTTGATAGAAATTATTAGCCAAGTTTTACTTGCCTCCAGGAACCAGTTTATATTTGCACGGTACTATTTGACGTCCAACGCGATTTTCAGCCCAGCAATAGATCATTCCGTATTCGTTATAATCGTGAACCAATATTGTGGTGACGCTGGTAGTTTGATTGCTTGTCGATGTTTTCACCGACGCGTTACCCAGGGTTGTGTTGAGATTCCAGTGAAACGTTACGTCGCTTGGTAAGGCTTCCACTTCACAAGTGACGTTAAGGTCCAAACCAGGTGCTGCTGTGATCCTTTGGACCTTATGAGTTTTACACAAGGGTGGATCTAATCCAGAAGGATTTACTAAATATACACAGTTGTACACACTCAGGCCTTGTTCTAACATTTCTAATGATTCATATCTTTTAAAGTAGTGTTAAGTTTTTATTTTCGTTTTCCGTTTTTTTTTATCATATATAAAACATTTCAAGCAGAATTCTTTGCTAAAAACTTGAACTCTAAATATAACATTTCTTTAAAGACAGAAACGTTTATATTACTTTCGAATTTTCTGCCAGAAACCATTTTTAGTAAGTCAGTCTAGTCCACTGTTTCGATGGGTGATATTTGTAATTTTATAGATTACGTTTCATATCAACAATAGTTATTTAATCTAATTAAAGTACACACCGCTAAAACCCGGGTTTGGATACCTGTAGTGAATATGCAGCACAGATAACCTGTTGTGTAGTTGTACGCTTAATGATAAATATATAAAATAATTTATTAATAAAAAAACGAATGAACAGAAACATAAATGCATACCTTAATAAAACTAACAAATATTAATTATTTAATAAAAAACAAACATACCACAATTACGCAAGTTAATTCTTCAACAAAAATCGATCAAAACAAATAGAACATTGGGGAGAAACTCATATCCTGAAACGAGTTTTTGTTTTATAAAATGAGATGTCCGTAATTAACGAATTTAACAAAACTTATTTTATTAATTTTGTTTTGTTAAGAAAACGACGGATATATTTATTACTTCTGATAAAATGAAGAAAAGTATTAGTATAGCAGTGAAAGAACAATAAATTATGTCTTGCTGAAACATGTAAGGACGTTGTCACCAGCCAACAATAAATACATGTAAGGGCGTTCTCACCAGCCAACAATCAATACAAGTAAGGACGTTGTCACCAGCCAACAATCAATACATGTAAGGACGTTGTCACCAGCCAACAATCAATACAAGTAAGGACGTTGTCACCAGCCAACAATCAATACAAGTAAGGACGTTGTCACCAGCCAACAATCAATACAAGTAAGGGAGTTGTCACCAGTCAACAATCAATACAAGTAAGGACGTTGTCACCAGCCAACAATCAATACAAGTAAGGGAGTTGTCACCAGTCAACAATCAATACAAGTAAGGGCTTTGTCACCAGCCAACAATCAATACAAGTAAGGACGTTGTCACCAGCCAACAATCAATACAAGTAAGGACGTTGTCACCAGCCAACGATCAATACAAGTAAGGACGTTGTCATCAGCCAACAATCAATACAAGTAAGGACGTTGTCACCAGCCAACAATTAATACAAGTAAGGGAGTTGTCACCAGCCAACAATCAATGAGAAATAGTTTATTGAATGATTTTAAAAATTAGATAAAATTTCTTAATGTAAATAATATGTTTTGCCTTATCGAAAAGTGTCGTGAAAAATAACCACATTAGGTTTACTATTTGATCAAGCTGTAAAGATATTACTGTTAATAAGAGATAAAAAATATATTACGATGGACAACGACTTGTTTGTCTTCACTCCAGCTTTCGCCCTCTTGGTTTGTCGCCCCACATTTGTATTCCCCACTGTGACGTGTCTGGATGTTCCTGATGGACAGTGTTTGGTTATTCACAATTATGCCATCTTCCATATCTGGTGATAAGATGGAGTCATTGAAATACCACCATACGTCAGTTTCAGTTGGATTGGCATCCACGAAACAAGCAAACTCAATGTCCATTCCTTCAATGACGAAGTTGTCCTATGCTGGGTTCGAATCTCTATCTTTACTTGAGGAGCATCTGTAACAAAGTAAGTTTTCTTTGACATATAGCTCTTTATCCATAATCGTATCATGAACAATTATACCAGTTCATAATAGAGATCATTCAGCTGTTTTACAAAAATTCTAACAAAATATAGGGCAAAAATTATTTTGAAAACTGATCTGTTCTTAAAACAACACTGAAGGCCATCTATATCAAGACAGCGAAAATAGTGATAACAGAAAAAAAAAAAGTTCATCTTTCCTGTCGTTAAGCAAAATTCAAAATCAATCTACTTGTTTTTCAACAGTCCACAGAAAACACCTGTGAATATTTTATTTTTGAAAGAAAAGAAGAAATTTTATCCGTTTTTACTCTCTTCGTGCCAAGTTTCTCTTCAGAGCTATTTAAGTATCAAAGCCTACACAAAAATCGCTAGGTATACTGCGCCAAAATCTTAAGCCTAATAAGAATACTTTGGTTTCATCTTGCACTGCTACTTCTGACAATACTTCTGACAACGTTTTGAATGTATCACAAAATACCCTCTGAGGCATACAGTAGACTTTATCTAATAAGCCTATAAGAATGCATAACCATTTGTACTTATGATTGAAACCAAAATGTAACACAGGTTCATCATCCATACTTAACTACTACCCGAAATGCATTTCGTGAAATTAATTCTATCTTTACAACTAACAACGATGTTGATTATGTGAGGTTAACCCCTGGTCTTTACTGAGTTATTTGCCTTTGACGTCATAGAGATTTCTATTTTATGGGATGTCTGTTTACTTATTGCTATCGTATGCATTTGCTAACTATTCAATATAATTTATTGATGATAAATAATTTTCGTTTGTATGTTGTTTGGTTTTAAGCAATAAGCTTGTAACTTAACAGCGGTGAAAACTGAGGTTAGATACACGTGGTGGCCATAGCACAGATAACACATTGCGTAGCTCGATAATTAACGTCAACATACGAATTAATATAAATAACCAAACATTAAATATTATTCTAGCTAATAAATTTGTAAGACGTTCTAAACAACAGCTAAAGAAGATACGCAGTTTTCACTCATAATTTCGTTACATTCTACTGAAATTAATAAAATGTTATTTTAAAGATGTGACTGACAGAAAATTTTGACTTACAATGGACCACAAGTCGCCACACGTCCGTAATGGTGCTGTTTTCCAACAGTGTATTTTCGGCTCTACACGTTATGTCTTTACCGTTGTCTTCAACTTTAGGAATGATGGTCATGGTACTCAGGGTGTAATTTCCGTCATTAGAAACAGAATCTGTTACCATAGTCACAAGTTCTCTTCCTTTCCACCAGGTGACTTGAGCTGCTGGCCTGGCTCCCCAGATTTCACACTGTAGTTCTAACGGCTGGTTTGCTTTTACGGGTTTGTTGGGGATAATTATTTCGACGTGCAAAGGCTTCACTAGGCAAATACGGGGGAAAATCTAATAACTTAGTCTGTGCAAAATACTAGGATCAGAAATGAAAACATGTTCAGTACACATGTTTCTAGTAATACAGCTGAGAGTTTACCAAGTATGCATGTTTCTAGTAATACAGCTGAGAGTTTACCAAGTATGCATGTTTCTAGTAATACAGCTGAGAGTATGCCAAGTATGAATGTTTCTAGTAAAACAGCTGAGAGTATGCCAAGTATGAATGTTTCTAGTAAAACAGCTGAGAGTGTCCTAAGTGTACATGTTTATAGTAATACGCTGTAAGTGTCCTAAGTGTACATGTTTTAGTACTACAGCTGAGAGTGTCCTAATTGTAAATGTTTATAGTAATACGCCGTGAGTGTCCTAAGTATATATATTTCTCGTTTTTTAGCTGAGGGTTTCTACATATAATTTAACACAACAACAGCTTTCTCATCAGTAGTCCTAGAATCCTAACACTTAAGATTTACCGAACATGTTGGATAAAACGTTCAAAACTTTTTCAAGTCTGAAACTCATGAATTATTATTTGATTTAAGTGATATATAAAGTATAAAAACTAATGTTAAACAGTTTTATAAAATATACTATCATATATTTACCACCAAACTTTATCAGAATAACATTATTATTCAATCAAACGTTTAATTTATTATTACAAATGTTTATTTATTTCTAGCAAATAAATGTACATTATTTTTTCGCAAATATGCGACAAAATTCCAGCCAGTAACGGAAAGATAGTTGGTACCAGTATTTGTTACGGAATGACATATGATATCCGTATTCGTGATAGAACGATATATGATATCCGTATTCGTGATAGAACGATATATGATATCTGTATTCAACGAAATAATTATCGTCATTTAAACAGCTGTAACGTTACAACTCACAATACAGACAATAACTATAGTACATTATTACATGCATGTCACGTTACAACTCACAATACAGACAATAACTATAGTACATTATTACAAGCATGTCACGTTACAACTCACAATACAGACAATAACTATAACACATTATTACAAGCATGTCACGTTACAACTCACAATACAGACAATAACTATAATACATTATTACAAGCATGTCACGTTACAACTCACAATACAGACAATAACTATGGTACATTATTACATGCATGTCACGTTACAATTCACAATACAGACAATAACTATAATACATTATTACAAGCATGTCACGTTACAACTCACAATACAGACAATAACTATGGTACATTACTACAAGCATGTCACGTTAGAACTCACGACACAGACAATAACTATAGTACATTATTACAAGCATGTCACGTTACAACTCAGACAATACAGACAATAACTATAGTACATTATTACATGCATGTCACGTTACAACTCACAATACAGACAATAACTATAGTACATTATTACATGCATGTCACGTTACAATTCACAATACACCACAATAACTATAGTACATTATTACATGCATGTCACGTTACAACTCACAATACAGACAATAACTATAGTACATTATTACATGCATGTCACGTTACAACTCACAATACAGACAATAACTATAATACATTATTACAAGCATGCCACTTTACAACTCAGACAATACAGACAATAACTATAGTACATAATTACAAGCATGCCACTTTACAACTCACAATACAGACAATAACTATAGTACATAATTGCAAACATGTCACGTTACAACTCACAATACAGACAATAACTATAATACATTATTACAAGCATGTCACGTTACAACTCACAATACAGACAATAACTATGGTATATTACTACAAGCATGTCACGTTACAACTCACGACACAGACAATAACTATAATACATTATTACAAGCATGTCACGTTACAACTCAGACAATACAGACAATAACTATAGTACATTATTACAAGCATACCACTTTACAACTCACAATACAGACAATAACTATAGTACATAATTACAAGCATGTCACGTTACAACTCACAATACAGACAATAACTATAGTACATAATTACAAGCATGCCACTTTACAACTCACAATACAGACAATAAATATAGTACATTATTACAAGCATGCCACTTTACAACTCACAATACAGACAACAACTATAGTACATAATTACAAGGATGTCACGTTACAACTCGCAATACAGACAACAACTATAGTACATTATTACAAGCATGTCACATTACAACTCAGAATACAGACAATAAATATAGTACATTATTACAAGCATGCCACTTTACAACTCACAATACAGACAACAACTATAGTACATAATTACAAGCATGTCACGTTACAACTCGCAATACAGACAACAACTATAGTACATTATTACAAGCATGTCACGTTACAACTCACAATATAGACAATAACTATAGTACATTATTACAAGCATGTCACATTACAACTCACAATACAGACAATAAATATAGTACATTATTACAAACATATCACGTTACAACTCACAATACAGACAATAACTATAGTACATTATTACAAGCATGCCACTTTACAACTCACAATACAGACAATAACTATAGTACATTATTACAAGCATGTCATGTTACAACTCACAATACAGACAATAAATATAGTACATTATTACAAACATGTCACGTTACAACTCGCAATACAGACAACAACTATAGTACATTATTACAAGCATGTCACGTTACAACTCACAATACAGACAATAACTATAGTACATTATTACAAGCATGTCACATTACAACTCACAACACAGACAATAAATATAGTACATTATTACAAACATATCACGTTACAACTCACAATACAGACAATAACTATAGTACATTATTACAAGCATGCCACTTTACAACTCACAATACAGACAATAAATATAGTACATTATTACAAGCATGTCATGTTACAACTCACAATACAGATCCAAGACAACTGAGCTGGAAATAGAAACACTAAGGTTGGTATTAACAGCTTTGCATGTTAAACAGATAAGAAGGTCTTCACGGCGGAGGTGATGTAGCAGGATCTGATTTCTTGAAAATCCTTGTGGTGTAACGGTGAAGTTGCTCTGGACCAACTTGTCTTCCTTCCACCAAGTTAACGCAGGAGGAGGCACTCCTGAGAAGATGGAAAACAGGGGTTGAGCTTCAGTATTCTTTGATGGATTACTTACCATTGATTTCTGTTTATCGTGTCCGTAAGATTATTTTGCATAATATGCCACTAAACAGCTATGTTTGAATAATAAACACAAGTCTCTTATCTTTTTTAACCTTCTGACCTGGCAGTCTGAGGTTCGAATCCCAACATATTGGTCCTTTTAACCGCGAGGGCCTTATAACTGGCGGCGAGTGATGTTAATTGACACAATAATTAAGTGTGGTATTTCTCGATACGCTGTGCACGAATTCAAACTAAACCTAACTTATTCGAATAGTGTCTACTCTAGAAATAAAGTTGACTAACCTTTTGAGCTTACGTACTTTTGTTTCTGTTATATATTGATAAAACCAAGGGTTCCTATCTCAAGAATCAATACACTGTAATTATTTTAAGTTTTTGTTTTATGGCATTTCCTGATCCCAGTTGTACCAGTATGTTAAATTAGCTACACTATTTAACTCTAATTTACGTGGTTGGTATGCTTTGAACACAGAGTCATTTGAATAGAGTATAAAATAAAAACGTGATTTGAAATATCCAGAACAAAGTGAAATCAAATTTACTGAAATATGTAAAAAACTAAATCTGAACTTAGAGTAAAAATTGAGGTAAAACATAATAGCTGACTTATGGTAAAACTGTTTTATGGTAATCTCTCTGGATTGGTATGTGTTTGTGTGTTTTCTTATAGCAAAGCCACGTCGGGCTATCTGCTGAGCCCACCGAGGAGGAATCGAACCTCTGATTTTGCGTTGTAAATCCGAAGACATACCGCTGTACTAGCGCGGGGCTCTCTGGGTTAGAAAAAACAAATTCCTACCACTTTTTAACAATATAATACAGGTTGGATAATCAATTAGTTATCCCAGGTTTGTTCCAGATAGTCCAAGGCTCAAGTTTAAAATACCTCACAAGACATACTTTCACTTTCAACGAGGGTTACCTTATAAAAGTGACCGTCAATTTGTAGTAGCCGTTGATTTGTTGTTCTTTCCTTTGTCAACAGCTATGAATTAGGGACAGCCAGGCCTGAGTCTTTAGATCTCTGACCGTTGACTTAATGTCATGTAAGTTATCATTCAGGTTTAAAAATACAATATACGTGTCATTGTGTGATGCAAGAAAGAAATATATATTTTAAATTATTTCACGTTTAAAAAATACGTACGCTATTAATGATTTATTTACATAGAATATAGAATGTTTATAAGATGTCTACGAAAAAATAAATAAGAAATTTCCTGGTGTATTTACTTGTGTATTTCCTTAGCCAAAGACACGAGTAGATGAACAACTATTGAAGAAGCCATTGACTGAGTCTTATACGATTTTTAATATTATGACCAGTGCATTATATCTTATCCATAAATTTCGTATGAAGTAAATCGTGTGGAGTTCTATTGAAACATATGTCTAACTAAAAGAAGCGTTTTCGTTAATTAGTTTCAAATTTATTAACACTTGAAATAAACTTGACGGATATTAATATTAGTTTAGAAACGCACTTGACAGTTCGACGTTTCGCTTTCTACAGCAAGAAACCTTTGTTTTAAACCCGGATATTCTTCAGTTCGCTCTCTACAACGTTTCGTAAATGTTTATTTATTTTTTTTCCTTGGCCCTATCTTGGACAAATGCTAAGGACACTTGTCTCGCAACCCGTGGATCGCGGGTTTGAATCCCACTAAAAAGCATGCTTGTCTTTAGATCCTTAGGAGCGTTATAATGTGACAGTCAATTCTACTGTTCTTTGTTAAAGAGTAGCTCAATAACAGCGACAGTTGGCGCAGATAGCTCTCGAGTAGCTTTATGAAAAGACCAAGAAATACAGAAATGTTTGTGACGACAGTTACACCACTCACCTCCGTCACTTTCACAGATTAGGGGTAAAGATGAGCCCTCCTTGTAAGGTCCTATCAGATCTTTCAGTCTTTGGCCGTATATGTCCATTATGATAATTTCTCGTGGGGGGACTGAAAGAAACAAAACGTTAAAATACTAGTTATTATAACTCATTATATACTTGTTAGCTTAACGAAATGTTAGTGTGATAATGAATCCACCATCTTTCTTCTTAAACAATAAATTATTTTAAATTTAAATAACATTTAAATGAATGCAACCTTTGTAATTATAATATGGTTATAACGTAATCGATGTAAAAGGAAAAGTTATTTTACGTTGATAAAGTTAAATTAAAACTGTACGTTATCTATAACTCATCATAAAATATTAAAATGATTACACACTGACTAGACTTATACTAACTGGTTTAAATATCACATTTCATTACTATCGTTTATTATTCTCCATATTTGAATAAAATTAGTTCCTTCGCTGATTTAGTAGAAAGAAATAAGGCTAAAAATTCATATTCGATCGTTGCAGTAGGCACAGCTCTGTCACCTCTTGGTGCATCGTTGTACTAAAAATAAAAATAAGAAACACAAATTAAAGTATACCTCGTGTTATATAAAATTAAAGTATACATCATGTTATATAAAATTAAAGTATACATTGTGTTATATAAAAGTAAAGTATACATCGTGTTATATAAATGAAGGTATACATCGTGTTGTATAAATGAAGGTATACATCGTGTTGTATAAATGAAGGTATACATCGTGTTGTTTAAATGAAGGTATACATCGTGTTGTATAAATGAAGGTATATATCGTGTTATATAAATGAAGGTATATATCGTGTTATATAAATGAAGGTATACATCGTGTTATATAAATGAAGGTATGCATCGTGTTGTATAAATAAAGGTATACATCTTACTATAATCATGAAGTAATGCTGTCTTGTTTTTCTATTTATACAACAAACCCATTGTTCACACTAATGATTATATTATTGAATGTATAACTAACCCATTGTTCACACTAATGATTATACTGTTGAATGTATAACTAACCCATTGTTCACACTAATGATTATACTGTTGAATGTATAACTAACCCATTGTTCACACTAATGATTATACTATTGAATGTATAACTAACCCTTTGTTCACACTAATGATTATACTATTGAATGTATAACTAACCCATTGTTCACACTAATGAATATACTGTTGAATGTATAACTAACCCATTGTTCACACTAATGATTATACTATTGAATGTATAACAAACCCATTGTTCACACTAATGAATATACTGTTGAATGTATAACAAACCCATTGTTCACACTAATGAATATACTGTTGAATGTATAACTAACCCATTGTTCACACTAATGATTATACTATTGAATGTATAACAAACCCACTGTTCACACTAATGAATATACTGTTGAATGTATAACTAACCCATTGTTCACACTAATGATTTTACTGTTGAATGTATAACTAACCCATTGTTCAAACTAATGATTTTACTATTTAATGTATAACTAACCCATTGTTCACACTAATGATTATACTATTGAATGTATAACAAACTCATTGTTGAAACTAATCATTTTACTATTGAATGTATAACTAACCCATTGTTCACACTAATGATTATACTATTGAATGTATAACTAACCCATTGTTCACACTAATGATTATACTATTGAATGTATAACTAACTCATTGTTCAAACTAATGATTATACTAAAGAATGTATAACTAACCCATTGTTCAAACTAATGATTATACTATTGAATGTATAGCTAACCAATTGTTCCAACTTATGAATATTCTGGTGACATTATAGCTAACCAATTGTTCCAACTTATGAATATTCTGGTAACATTATAGCTAACCAATTGTTCCAACTTATGAATATTCTAGTGACATTACAGCTAACCAATTGTTCCAACTTATGAATATTCTGGTAACATTATAGCTAACCAATTGTTCTAACTAATGATTATACTATTGAATGTATAGCTAACCAATTGTTCCAACTTATGAATATTCTAGTGACATTACAGCTAACCAATTGTTCCAAATTATGAATATTCTGGTGACATTATAGCTAACCAATTGTTCCAACTTATGAATATTCTAATGACATTATAGCTAACCAATTGTTCCAACTTATGAATATTCTGGTGACATTATAGCTAACGAATTGTTCCAACTTATGAATATTCTAATGACATTATAGCTAACCAATTGTTCCAACTTATGAATATTCTAGTGACATTACAGCTAACCAATTGTTCCAACTTATGAATATTCTAGTGACATTACAGCTAACCAATTGTTCCAACTTATGAATATTCTAGTGACATTATAGCTAACGAATTGTTCCAACTTATGAATATTCTGGTGACATTATAGCCAACCGATTGTTCCAACTTATGAATATTCTGGTGACATTATAGCTAACCAATTGTTCCAACTTATGAATATTCTAATGACATTATAGCTAACCAATTGTTCCAACTTATGAATATTCTGGTGACATTATAGCTAACGAATTGTTCCAACTTATGAATATTCTAATGACATTATAGCTAACCAATTGTTCCAACTTATGAATATTCTAGTGACATTACAGCTAACCAATTGTTCCAACTTATGAATATTCTAGTAACATTACAGCTAACCAATTGTTCCAACTTATGAATATTCTAGTGACATTATAGCTAACGAATTGTTCCAACTTATGAATATTCTGGTGACATTATAGCCAACCAATTGTTACAACTTATGAATATTCTGGTAACATTATAGCCAACCAATTGTTACAACTTATGAATATTCTAGTGACATTATAGCTAACCAATTGTTCCAACTTATGAATATTCTGGTGACATTATAGCTAACCAATTGTTCCAACTTATGAATATTCTAGTGACATTATAGCTAACGAATTGTTCCAACTTATGAATATTCTGGTGACATTATAGCCAACCAATTGTTACAACTTATGAATATTCTAATGACATTATAGCTAACGAATTGTTCCAACTTATGAATATTCTAGTGACATTATAGCTAACCAATTGTTCCAACTTATGAATATTCTAGTGACATTACAGCTAACCAATTGTTCCAACTTATGAATATTCTAGTGACATTATAGCTATCCAATTGTTCCAACTTATGAATATTCCAGTGACATTACAGCTAACCAATTGTTCCAACTTATGAATATTGTAGTGACATTATAGCTAACCAATTGTTCCAACTTATGAATATTCTGGTGACATTATCGCTAACCAATTGTTCCAACTTATGAATATTCTGGTGACATTATAGCTAACCAATTGTTCCAACTTATGAATATTCTGGTGACATTATAGCTAACCAATTGTTCCAACTTATGAATATTCTAGTGACATTATAGCTAACCAATTGTTCCAACTTATGAATATTCTGGTGACATTATAGCTAACCAATTGTTCCAACTTATGAATATTCTAGTGACATCATAGCTAACGAATTGTTCCAACTTATGAATATTCTGGTAACATTATAGCTAACCAATTGTTCCAACTTATGAATATTCTAATGACATTATAGCTAACCAATTGTTCCAACTTATGAATATTCTGGTAACATTATAGCTAACCAATTGTTCCAACTTATGAATATTCTGGTGACATTATAGCTAACCAATTGTTCCAACTTATGAATATTCTAGTGACATTATAGCTAACCAATTGTTCCAACTTATGAATATTCTAGTGACATTATAGCTAACCAATTATTCCAACTTATGAATATTCTAGTGACATTATAGCTAACCAATTGTTCCAACTTATGAATATTCTGGTGACATTATAGCTAACCAATTGTTCCAACTTATGAATATTCTGGTGACATTATAGCTATCCAATTGTTCCAACTTATGAATATTCTAATGACATTCTAGCTAACCAATTGTTCTAACTTATGAATATTCTGGTGACATTATAGTTAACCAATTGTTCCAACTTATGAATATTCTAGTGACATTATAGTTAACCAATTGTTCTAACTTATGAATATTCTGGTGACATTATAGCTAACCAATTGTTCTAACTTATGAATATTCTAATGACATTATAGCTAACCAATTGTTCTAACTTATGAATATTCTAGTGACATTATAGCTAACCAATTGTTACAACTTATGAATATTCTAGTGACATTATAGCTAACCAATTGTTACAACTTATGAATATTCTAGTGACATTATAGCTAACCAATTATTCCAACTTATGAATATTCTAGTGACATTATAGCTAACCAATTGTTCCAACTTATGAATATTCTGGTGACATTATAGCTAACCAATTGTTCCAACTTATGAATATTCTGGTGACATTATAGCTATCCAATTGTTCCAACTTATGAATATTCTAATGACATTCTAGCTAACCAATTGTTCTAACTTATGAATATTCTGGTGACATTATAGTTAACCAATTGTTCCAACTTATGAATATTCTAGTGACATTATAGTTAACCAATTGTTCTAACTTATGAATATTCTGGTGACATTATAGCTAACCAATTGTTCTAACTTATGAATATTCTAATGACATTATAGCTAACCAATTGTTCTAACTTATGAATATTCTAGTGACATTATAGCTAACCAATTGTTACAACTTATGAATATTCTAGTGACATTATAGCTAACCAATTGTTACAACTTATGAATATTCTAGTGACATTATAGCTAACCAATTGTTACAACTTATGATTATTCTAGTGACATTATAGCTATCCAATTGTTACGACTTATGAATATTCTGGTAACATTATAGCTAACCAATTGTTACAACTTATGAATATTCTAGTGACATTATAGCTAACCAATTGTACCAACTTATGAATATTCTAGTGACATTATAGCTAACCAATTGTTCCAACTTATGAATATTCTAGTGACATTATAGCTAACCAATTGTTCCAACTTATGAATATTCTGGTGACATTATAGCTAACCAATTGTTCCAACTTATGAATATTCTAGTGACATTATAGCTAACCAATTGTTCCAACTTATGAATATTCTAGTGACATTACAGCTAACCAATTGTTCCAACTTATGAATATTCTAGTGACATTATAGCTATCCAATTGTTCCAACTTATGAATATTCTAGTGACATTACAGCTAACCAATTGTTCCAACTTATGAATATTGTAGTGACATTATAGCTAACCAATTGTTCCAACTTATGAATATTCTGGTGACATTATCGCTAACCAATTGTTCCAACTTATGAATATTCTGGTGACATTATAGCTAACCAATTGTTCTAACTTATGAATATTCTGGTGACATTATAGCTAACCAATTGTTCCAACTTATGAATATACTAGTGACATTATAGCTAACCAATTGTTCCAACTTATGAATATTCTGGTGACATTATAGCTAACCAATTGTTCCAACTTATGAATATTCTAGTGACATCATAGCTAACGAATTGTTCCAACTTATGAATATTCTGGTAACATTATAGCTAACCAATTGTTCCAACTTATGAATATTCTGGTGACATCATAGCTAACCAATTGTTCCAACTTATGAATATTCTAGTGACATTATAGCTAACGAATTGTTCCAACTTATGAATATTCTGGTGACATCATAGCTAACCAATTGTTCCAACTTATGAATATTCTAGTGACATTATAGCTAACGAATTGTTCCAACTTATGAATATTCTGGTAACATTATAGCTAACCAATTGTTCCAACTTATGAATATTCTAGTGACATTATAGCTAACCAATTGTTCCAACTTATGAATATTCTGGTAACATTATAGCTAACCAATTGTTCCAACTTATGAATATTCTGGTGACATTATAGCTAACCAATTGTTCCAACTTATGAATATTCTAGTGACATTATAGCTAACCAATTGTTCCAACTTATGAATATTCTAGTGACATTATAGCTAACCAATTATTCCAACTTATGAATATTCTAGTGACATTATAGCTAACCAATTGTTCCAACTTATGAATATTCTGGTGACATTATAGCTAACCAATTGTTCCAACTTATGAATATTCTGGTGACATTATAGCTATCCAATTGTTCCAACTTATGAATATTCTAATGACATTCTAGCTAACCAATTGTTCTAACTTATGAATATTCTGGTGACATTATAGTTAACCAATTGTTCCAACTTATGAATATTCTAGTGACATTATAGCTAACCAATTGTTCTAACTTATGAATATTCTGGTGACATTATAGCTAACCAATTGTTCTAACTTATGAATATTCTAATGACATTATAGCTAACCAATTGTTCTAACTTATTAATATTCTGGTGACATTATAGCTAACCAATTGTTCCAACTTATGAATATTCTAGTGACATTATAGCTAACCAATTGTTACAACTTATGAATATTCTAGTGACATTATAGCTAACCAATTGTTACAACTTATGAAGATTCTAGTGACATTATAGCTAACCAATTGTTACAACTTATGATTATTCTAGTGACATTATAGCTATCCAATTGTTACGACTTATGAATATTCTGGTAACATTATAGCTAACCAATTGTTACAACTTATGAATATTCTAGTGACATTATAGCTAACCAATTGTACCAACTTATGAATATTCTGGTGACATTATAGCTAACCAATTGTTCCAACTTATGAATATTCTAGTGACATTATAGCTAACCAATTGTTCCAACTTATGAATATTCTGGTGACATTATAGCTAACCAATTGTTCCAACTTATGAATATTCTAGTGACATCATAGCTAACGAATTGTTCCAACTTATGAATATTCTGGTAACATTATAGCTAACCAATTGTTCCAACTTATGAATATTCTGGTGACATCATAGCTAACCAATTGTTCCAACTTATGAATATTCTAGTGACATTATAGCTAACGAATTGTTCCAACTTATGAATATTCTGGTGACATCATAGCTAATTAATTGTTCCAACTTATGAATATTCTAGTGACATTATAGCTAACGAATTGTTCCAACTTATGAATATTCTGGTAACATTATAGCTAACCAATTGTTCCAACTTATGAATATTCTAGTGACATTATAGCTAACCAATTGTTCCAACTTATGAATATTCTGGTAACATTATAGCTAACCAATTGTTCCAACTTATGAATATTCTGGTGACATTATAGCTAACCAATTGTTCCAACTTATGAATATTCTAGTGACATTATAGCTAACCAATTGTTCCAACTTATGAATATTCTAGTGACATTATAGCTAACCAATTATTCCAACTTATGAATATTCTAGTGACATTATAGCTAACCAATTGTTCCAACTTATGAATATTCTGGTGACATTATAGCTAACCAATTGTTCCAACTTATGAATATTCTGGTGACATTATAGCTATCCAATTGTTCCAACTTATGAATATTCTAATGACATTCTAGCTAACCAATTGTTCTAACTTATGAATATTCTGGTGACATTATAGTTAACCAATTGTTCCAACTTATGAATATTCTAGTGACATTATAGCTAACCAATTGTTCTAACTTATGAATATTCTGGTGACATTATAGCTAACCAATTGTTCTAACTTATGAATATTCTAATGACATTATAGCTAACCAATTGTTCCAACTTATGAATATTCTGGTGACATTATAGCTAACCAATTGTTCCAATAATATTAATAACACAGCCATAATTTTAATAATGTATCCGTAAATTACTACGTTTGGGATGTCCGTGATAATAAAAAGCCGCAGGATAAAACAAAGATGGAATATTACATTATAAAAATCATGGAACACCCTGTTTTCTGTAGATGGACGAGTTTTAATTTCTGACGTGTAGGCAATAGGTTTAATGAAGTAATATACATGTTGCAATGAATTATATATTACTTTGAAATAAGATTATTTTATTATAGAGTTTGTGTAAGCTAAATTCACTTTTAAATAGGGGAGAAACTATTATTAATATTAGGCAGAAATAAAGTGTAAACAATTCGAACTAAAAGTGGTCCCTTACTTTTAACTCTAAATGTAAATATATCAGATTAAAAATCGTCCCTTAGTTTGAAGACAAAATGTAAACATATCAGATTGAAAGTCGTCCATTACCTTTCTTAGAGGTGTGGTAGCCTCGGCCTGCTATGTTTTATATCGATAGGAGAGACAATGTGAATATAAAAAGAATGCTCGTTTCGTATGTGCTGTCAGTGCTATATGTTCATAGATAGGTCACGCAAATTTCGTGTTATTATGCTAGTACACTTATACAACCACAAACGGAAACTGAAACTCAGCGAGACATTTCTTCCAAAAAAAATACATGCTGGGAACTTTCAACCATCAATATTTAGTGACGTGAACACAAACGAACAGACAGATAGTAAAGTGCCAATTAAAAGTATAAAATTACCTGTGATATGTATAACTCTGTTTATTAAAACAGAATTTAAACAACTAGGACAAAGAGAACAGGTTTGTGCAACATGAAAGATCACAGTTTAAATGACGATTTTATCCAGTTATAATCAATATTTCACATGGTTTTCTTGTTTGATTGACATGTGAAAACACTGTTATTCAGAACGTGACAAAAACTTATTATAGATTAATTTTCTTTTCTTAACCAGGCAGAAACTGTGATTTTGTTTTCAACGTCTAAATTGTAAACTGACGAGGTATAAGTAACAGAGACACTATTACAGTGCTGAAGCTGAAAGTCAAAATCGGACTTCTAACAGTTACTTCTAAATGAATGGTTATACACAATTATTCAATAAGTTAGTTTTACATTGATACTAGAACTTAACCATTAGATACAATTAAATGTCTGGTATCATGTTAGTTTCACTTTGACGATATAACTTAAACAGTACATATAATTAAATGTCTGATATGATCTTAGTTTCACTTTGACGATATAACTTAAACAGTACATATAATTAAATGTCTGATATGATCTTAGTTTTCCTTTGACACTATAATTAAAACAATACATATAATGACTTATATGATGTTAGTTTTCCTTTGACACTATAACTTAAACAGTACATATAATAGTTGAAATGGACGTATCATCTTAGTCAGATTAACTTTTAACCTTCGTCTGACCGCTTACTGTTTTCTCCCATTGTATGTCTGAATAATTCAAATTTAAAAGGTTTTATATGATTTTGCTGAAAGTTGTACATAGACTGAATTTATCCCCAACACCAAGTAATTAAAGTTTGGTAAATTTGTGTCAATGGTCAAGGTAGCAGGACCAGTCGTGTTATGTGTCTACTCACAAACAGGACCAGTTGTGTTATTTGTCTACTCACAAACAGGACCAGTTGTGTTATGTGTCTACTCACAAACAGGACCAGTTGTGTTATGTGACTTAACTCATATTTCTACAATCGCCAGTTCCTACAATCGCCAGTTCCTATCAGAATAAAAATTCATTCATTAGGCAACGTTACATATCTTTCCTGACAACGTTACTTATCTTTCGTGACAACGTTACATATCTTTCCTGATAACGTTACATATCTTTCCTGACAACTTTACATATCTTTCCTGACGACGTTACATATCTTTCCTGACAACGTTACATATCTTTCCTGACAACGTTACTTATCTTTCGTGACAACGTTACATATCTTTCCTGATAACGTTACATATCTTTCCTGACAACTTTACATATCTTTCCTGACAACGTTACATATCTTTCCTGACAACTTTACATATCTTTCCTGACAACGTTACATATCTTTCCTGACAACTTTACTTACCTTTCCTGACAACGTTACATATCTTTCCTGACAACGTTACTTATCTTTCCTGACAACTTTACTTACCTTTCCTGACAACGTTACATATCTTTCCTGACAACGTTACTTATCTTTCCTGACAACTTTACTTATCTTTCCTGACAATGTTACTTATCTTTCCTGACAACTTTACTTAACTTTCCTGACAACGTTACATATCTTTCCTGACAATGTTACTTATCTTTTCTGACAACGTTACATATCTTTCCTGACAATGTTACTTATCTTTTCTGACAACTTTACTTATCTTTTTTGACAACGTTACATATCCTTCCTGACAACGTTACATATCTTTCCTGACAATGTTACTTATCTTTTCTGACAACGTTACATATCTTTTCTGACAACGTTACATATCTTTCCTGACAACGTTACATATCCTTCCTGACAACGTTACATATCTTTCCTGACAACGTTACATATCCTTCCTGACAACGTTACATATCTTTCCTGACAACGTTACATATCCTTCCTGACAACTTTACTTATCTTTCCTGACAACGTTACATATCTTTCCTCACAACGTTACATATCTTTCCTGACAACTTTACTTATCTTTCCTGACAACGTAACATATCCTTCCTGACAACGTTACTTATCTTTCCTGACAACGTTACATATCTTTCCTGACAACGTTACTTATCTTTCGTGACAATGTTACTTATCTTTTCTGACAACTTTACTTATCTTTTTTGACAACGTTACATATCCTTCCTGACAACGTTACATATCTTTCCTGACAATGTTACTTATCTTTTCTGACAACGTTACATATCTTTCCTGACAACTTTACTTACCTTTCCTGACAACGTTACATATCTTTCCTGACAACGTTACTTATCTTTCCTGACAACTTTACTTATCTTTCCTGACAATGTTACTTATCTTTCCTGACAACTTTACTTAACTTTCCTGACAACGTTACATATCTTTCCTGACAATGTTACTTATCTTTTATGACAACGTTACATATCTTTCCTGACAACGTTACATATCTTTCCTGACAATGTTACTTATCTTTTCTGACAACGTTACATATCTTTCCTGACAACGTTACATATCTTTCCTGACAACGTTACATATCCTTCCTGACAACGTTACATATCTTTCCTGACAACGTTACATATTTTTCCTGACAACGTTACATATCTTTCCTGACAATGTTACTTATCTTTTCTGACAACGTTAGATATCTTTCCTGACAATGTTACTTATCTTTCCTGACAACGTTACATATCTTTCCTGACAACGTAACATATCCTTCCTGACAACGTTACATATCTTTCCTGACAACGTTACATATCTTCCCTGACAACGTTACATATCTTTCCTGACAATGTTACTTATCTTTTCTGAAAACTTTACTTATCTTTCCTGACAATTTTACTTATCTTTCCTGACAACGTTACTTATCTTTCCTGACAACGTTACATATCTTTCCAGTCATTTATCGCCCACGTTTATTACTCTTAGCACCTATAATTTCGAACTCGTTTGTCTGTTGCACCTGCCGTAAGCCCTTTTTGAACTTCACATGTCAGCGTTGGAGATAGTCAACTCCAACTCCAGGTGAATAAATAGGTCTGAGATACAGAAATCTGTGCTATAATCATTTCACTTGATTGGTGATCGAAGATTTTGATATTATTAGGCGTGTTTCTCTGGGATGGACACTATGGACAGCATATGTTTTTCAACAGTCTGTCTAATAAATGGATATTTGAGCCTACACCCTTCTGTGACAGATCTATTATATACTTCTTACATATTGCCTTGCAGAATAAACAGTACACGACTATATATTTGTAGGATAAGACTGTCACATTATTAATCGCATGATCGGTTTCCATAAGCATATTTTTCTTTTGAAACGTAAAGCTGGTCTACTAACGTTGAATACCTTAACACATCCAACATTTATTTTAGTGTCTTGACTCAAGCTGTATTTCAACAGTTCTATCACACAGAAATTCATAAGCGTTGCATGAAGCGACTTGAACAGTATATCTACATATATCTCAGAACGGCTGGTATTGGTATTAACACTTTTACCAATAAAGCAGAGAACAACGTTTCGACCTTTGTAGGTCATCTTAAGATTAACAAAGAGGTTAACCTGAAGGTTGCCTGAGGTCGAAACGTTGTCCTCTGCTTTATTCGTGAAATTGGTAATATCTATACCAGCCGTCCTGAGATATATTTTTATTTCAAGTGGGTTTCTCGTCATCATGAGAATGTCTTCATATACAATAGTGCAATGATTCTATCATTCAACAGGTGCTTCGTCAATACTTGACAACACCTAGTGAGATTATCTTGCGCGCATGTGCCTTGTGTCACTTTTCCAGACAGACATAATTTTTCTTTGTGTAACGTACTGTTACTTAGCGGCAGGTGTCAGGCTTTTGCTTTTGTTTCGTAGATTGTCACCGTTTATAAGTAGTTGAACTTTTGCTTACCACGGCTGGGGTACGAATAGTTACAAGTCTTTTAACAAATGGTCTCGTTCTCCCAAACTGTTCCATATTCTGAAGTTTTATATAAGTCTCACCAACTACAGTAACGTTCATTCTATAGTTACGTGATTCTAAATCTATATCTCTAGATCTTCACAATTAACAAGGACAGTATGAATTTAATCTCTATGAATATATATACACGAATTACACCAACACTTGTAACGGAATCTCCATGTATACATACATATAAAAGAATAATTACAGATGTCAGTATTGTAGCTCGGAACACAATTAACTAATGTTTCGAGAAGAGCCACAACGTGATATGAACAACAAACAGGTGTATAAATGTGCACTGGACTGTTTTTGTTGGCAACATTCACTAAAACAAAGATTTAATCTTCATATAACTATAAATAACTCTATAAGTGGATATCAGCTCAGGAACTGAATCATTAGAATAATAATTATTCAAATAAACTGTAAAACACAAATCCGGATAGTAATCCTGTTCTTTACATGAAATCAAAGAATGATTCCGTTTAGAAAATGTTAATTTAAATAAATCAATAAACAGGTTGTTAAAACACAAAAGTAATTTATCTTTATCAAAGTTAGACAATAATAAAAATAACACTCATATAATTTAAACAATAATAACAGTAACACTCATACAAATTATACAATTATAACAATAACTTATGAGCGTTATTGTTATTATTGTATAATTTAAACATTAAAAACAGTAACACTCATACAAATTATACAATAATAACAATAACACTCATAAGTTTAAATAATAATAACAATAACACTCATACAGTTTATACAATAATACCTCATATAAACAATAATAACAATAACACTCATATACTTTATATAATAATAACAATAACTCTCATATAATTTATACAATAATAACAATAACACTCGTACAATTAGTACAATAATAAAAATATCTCTCATACAACTTTTACGACAATAACAATAACTTTCACATAAATTTATAATAAAAACAATAACTCTCATACACTTTATACAATAATAACAAGTTCCATAAGATGTATACAATAATAACAATAACTCACATAAATTTACAATAATAACTGTAACACTCATACAACTTATACAGTAATAACTGTAACACTCATACAACTTATACAGTAATAACTGTAACACTCATGCAATTAAAACAGTAATAACAGTAACACTCATACAATTTATACAATAAAACTTATACAGTTTCAAAAATCATAAAAATAACACTCAAACAGTTTAAATAATAATAACAATAACTCTCACACACCTTATATATTAATAACAATAACTCTGATATAATTTATACAATAATAGCAATAACTCTCATACAATTTATACAATAATAAAAATAACTCTCATACAATTTATACAATAATAACAATAACACTCGTACAACTTATACAATAATAAAAATAACTCTCATACAATTTATACAATAATAACAATAACACTCGTACAACTTATACAATAATAAAAATAACTCTCATACAATTTATACGATCATAACAATAACTCTCACACAACTTATACAATAATAACAATAACTCTCACACAACTTATACAATAATAACAATAACTCTCATATAATTTATACAATAATAGTAATAACTCTCACACATCTTATATAATAATAACAATAACTCTCATATAATTTATACAATAATAGCAATAAGTCTCATACAATTTATACGATAATAACAATAACTCTCACACAACTTATACAATAATAACTATATCACTCGTATAATTTATAAAGTAATAACAATAACACTCATAAAATTTAAACAAAAGTTACATGAACGAGATAAGACGTTCTGTATGTGGTTTATTCTTTAACATTTCTCAGAATATCTTTCTCTTGAACAACGGAAAGTCCTTTAATGTTGTACAATGATTTCTAGCTTATGTGTATTTAGATTAGTTTACAAATTACTGTCTGGTAAAGCTACCGGCAACCGTTGTTTCAAATCCACTGTTAATTCTACTTTTCGAGATAATGGTTCTCGTGCTGAGCGGCTCCTTTGACTTGTATTAACATTGTAATGTCTTAGACTTAACACTTTGATATTATAATTTTATGGAATGTAAAAGCTGTTCAAGTTTTCTTCAAAGAAAATAAGACTAATAATATAATAATATTTACATGAAATAAGCCGTTTAAATAAATTAAGAAAATAAAAATATTGATAACACTACAGCTGTTCCAACTATCAGGCCATTTCTTATTTAATGTCCAATGTCAGGTTCGGAGAAAATAAGAATATTGATAACACTACAGCTGTTCCAACTATCAGGCCATTTCTTATTTAATGTCCAATGTCAGGTTCGGAGAAAATAAAAATATTGATAACACTACAGCTGTTCCAACTATCAGGCCATTTCTTATTTAATGTCCAATGTCAGGTTCGGAGTAAATAAAAATATTGATAACACTACAGCTGTTCCAACTATCAGGCCATTTCTTATGTAATGTCCGATGTCAGGTTCGGAGAAAATAAAAATATTGATAACACTACAGCTGTTCCAACTATCAGGCCATTTCTTATTTAATGTCCGATGTCAGGTTCGGAGAAAATAAGAATATTGATAACACTACAGCTGTTCCAATTATCAGGTCATTTCTTATGTAATGTCCAATGTCAGGTTCGGAGAAAATAAGAATATTGATAACACTACAGCTGTTCCAACTATCAGGCCATTTCTTATTTAATGTCCGATGTCAGGTTCGGAGAAAATAAGAATATTGATAATACTACAGCTGTTCCAACTATCAGGTCATTTCTTATGTAATGTCAAATGTCAGGTTCGGAGAAAATAAGAATATTGATAACACTACAGCTGTTCCAACTATCAGGTCATTTCTTATTTAATGTCCAATGTCAGGTTCGGAGAAAATAAGAATATTGATAACACTACAGCTGTTCCAACTATCAGGCCATTTCGTATTTAATGTCCAATGTCAGGTTCGGAGAAAATAAAAATATTGATAACACAACAGCTGTTCCAACTATCAGGCCATTTCTTATGTAATGTCCGATGTCAGGTTCGGAGAAAATAAAAAATATTGATAACACTACAGCTGTTCCAACTATCAGGCCATTTCTTATGTAATGTCCGATGTCAGGTTCGAAGAAAATAAAAAATATTGATAACACTACAGCTGTTCCAACTATCAGGCCATTTCTTATTTAATGTCCGATGTCAGGTTCGGAGAAAATAAGAATATTGATAACACTACAGCTGTTCCAACTATCAGGTCATTTCTTATGTAATGTCCAATGTCAGGTTCGGAGAAAATAAGAATATTGATAACACTACAGCTGTTCCAACTATCACGCCATTTCTTATTTAATGTCCGATGTCAGGTTCGGAGAAAATAAGAATATTGATAACACTACAGCTGTTCCAACTATCAGGTCATTTCTTATGTAATGTCAAATGTCAGGTTCGGAGAAAATAAAAATATTGATAACACTACAGCTGTTCCAACTATCAGGTCATTTCTTATTTAATGTCGAATGTCAGGTTCGGAGAAAATAAAAATATTGATAACACTACAGCTGTTCCAACTATCAGGTCATTTCTTATTTAATGTCCAATGTCAGGTTCGGAGAAAATAAAAATATTGATAACACTACAGCTGTTCCAACTATCAGGTCATTTCTTATTTAATGTCCAATGTCAGGTTCGGAGAAAATAAGAATATTGATAACACTACAGCTGTTCCAACTATCAGGTCATTTCTTATTTAATGTCCGATGTCAGGTTCGGAGAAAATAAAAATATTGATAACACTACAGCTGTTCCAACTATCAGGTCATTTCTTATTTAATGTCCAATGTCAGGTTCGGAGAAAATAAGAATATTGATAACACTACAGCTGTTCCAACTATCAGGCCATTTCGTATTTAATGTCCAATGTCAGGTTCGGAGAAAATAAGAATATTGATAACACTACAGCTGTTCCAACTATCAGGTCATTTCTTATTTAATGTCCAATGTCAGGTTCGGAGAAAATAAGAATATTGATAACACTACAGCTGTTCCAACTATCAGGCCATTTCGTATTTAATGTCCAATGTCAGGTTCGGAGAAAATAAGAATATTGATAACACTACAGCTGTTCCAACTATCAGGCCATTTCTTATTTAATGTCCAATGTCAGGTTCGGAGAAAATAAAAATATTGATAACACTACAGCTGTTCCAACTATCAGGCCATTTCTTATTTAATGTCCGATGTCAGGTTCGGAGAAAATAAAAACATTGATAACACTACAGCTGTTCCAACTATCAGGTCATTTCGTAAATAATGTCCGATGTCAAGTTCGGAGAAAATAAAAATATTTCAAATTCTTTTAATGTTATTTAATCAACGGTGTATGTTCCATTATTATTAATTACTTCCTGCTCTTTTCCATCAAGATAGTTCTGCAAACTTTGTAATAACTGATAATCAGATGGGGCAAGGTCTGGAGAATAAGGAGGATGTGGAAGTTTATCTCAGACAAGTATTCAATCTTTACAGATGTGATCCTTGCTGTATGGGGCCGTACATTATCCTCATGTGATACAAACACGTTTACGAGTGATCAGAGCAGGCTTGTTTTCTTTCAATGCAACATTCAAGCACTTTAACTGTTGACAACAGAAGTCTGATGTAATCGTTACATTGAGTGAAGCAACTCAAAGTGGATCACACCAACAATATCCCACCAAACGTTTAACAAGACTTTCTTAGGGTGAAGGTCCATTTTGGGCTGTGCTTTAGCCAGTTTACCGTCACTGAGTCATTGTCTGCGACGTTTAACATTTTTATAAAATATCCATTTTTCATTTCAAGTCACTAACCTGCCCACAAAAGGTGAGTTACGTTCACTAGAGTGCAGAGAAGGATTGACTTCTGTCAAATCATGGGGGAACCATTTTTCAAGTTTTAACACCTTTCCAAGCTGTTGCACATGACGGTAAAGTGTTTATTGGATTGAATTAAGCTTCTGTGCTAGTTCTTCAACTGTTACAGCAGCAGCAAGCCATCATTACTCAACAGGACAACCTGAACGTGGCACATCAGTTAAGCTGTAGTCACCTGATCTGAACTTTTGAAACCACCTTCAACATTTTCTTTCATTGAAAGACTCTGCACCATGAACACCTTGAATGTTTCGTGTAGTTTTTGCTGTATTATTGCTTTTCTTAATTTTGTAAAGCATTATATGCCTCATGTGCTCCTCGTACACATCCATCTTCATAAGGGCTTATTTAATTAATGATCTGAAAAAGTTGAGTTGGGTTAGTTTCTTTTATTTGTCTGAACATTTTTATACATGTCCTACTACATTAAAGTCATTAAAACCTTCTACAAAGACAGAAATGATGATGCACTTTCTGTATTAAATTTGTGGACATTACTTATGGGATGAACTGATATATTATAACATTTGTGGACATTACTTGTGGAATGACGTGATATAAAATTTGTGGACATTACTTATGGGATGACGTGATATATTATAACAGTTGTGGACATTACTTATGGGATGACGTGATATATTATAACATTTGTGGACATTACTTACGGGATGACGTGTTATATTATAACATTTGTGGACATTACTTATGAGATGACGTGATATATTATAACATTTGTGGACATTACTTATGGGATGACGTGATATATTATAACATTTGTGGACATTACTTACGGGATGACGTGATATATTATAACATTTGTGGACATTACTTATGAGATGACGTGATATATTATAACATTTGTGGACATTACTTATGCGATGACGTGATATATTATAACATTTGTGGACATTACTTATGAGATGACGTGATATATTATAACATTTGTGGACATTACTTATGGGATGACGTGATATATTATAACATTTGTGGACATTACTTATGAGATGACGTGATATATTATAACAGTTGTGGACATTACTTATGGGATGACGTGATATATTATAACATTTGTGGACATTACTTATGAGATGACGTGATATATTATAACATTTGTGGACATTACTTATGAGATGACGTGATATATTATAACAGTTGTGGACATTACTTATGGGATGACGTGATATATTATAACATTTGTGGACATTACTTACGGGATGACGTGATATATTATAACATTTGTGGACATTACTTATGGGATGACGTGATATATTATAACATTTGTGGACATTACTTATGAGATGACGTGATATATTATAACATTTGTGGACATTACTTATGAGATGACGTGATATATTATAACATTTGTGGACATTACTTACGGGATGACGTGATATATTATAACATTTGTGGACATTACTTATGGGATGACGTGATATATTATAACATTTGTGGACATTACTTATGGGATGACGTGATATATTATAACAGTTGTGGACATTACTTATGAGATGACGTGATATATTATAACATTTGTGGACATTACTTATGGGATGACGTGATATATTATAACATTTGTGGACATTACTTATGGGATGACGTGATATAACATTTGTGGACATTACTTATGGGATGACGTGATATATTATAACACTTGTGGACATTACTTATGGGATGACGTGATATATTATAACATTTGTGGACATTACTTATGGGATGACGTGATATATTATAACATTTGTGGACATTACTTATGGGATGACCTGATATAACATTTGTGGACATTACTTACGGGATGACCTGATATAACGCTAACAGGATGCCATTTTAATTGTTGAAACAATGGTACGAATAATAGATAATCGTGTAAGATACTGGGAATATGAAGACAAATAAAAATATTATTTAATGTATAACAAACTTAAATTAAGTTTACCATTAAGAAACTACCATGTTAAACACATCGCGTACGTCACAAACATATTTCAATGACTTAATTTATTTTCCAAAAAGACAGTTTGAAAACACACGTATTATCTGTTATGTCCTCTTATTTTTTATGTTGTAGGAAACTATTCATAGCTGCTTCCAGTGATAAACTCTGTTAGAACATAACCCATGAACATTGACCATTCTTTGATTTCTCCTATGAACATGATCGATAACATTCGAGTGCAATATTCTGATCTAATCACTGACGTTTCTTTTGTACAAACAGTTTCGAGTATTGTTTGTGAAACTTTATATAAATATGTATCCTTGAAGATTTACGTAAATTAGGATAGGTTTTATTGGAGTTCAACGGCGATGTGTTAGAAATATTAATATATTTAACACGACGTTTCCACAGAAATACGATATCCGTTTCTGCACCTAGATTTATTTAAATTAGTAGAAACGCTGTTTTTTCAGTGATTTGTAATAATGGGTAAGTTTTAGGTTTCTAATATAATCAGACCATCATGTTGAATGTTTATTACGAAAAACTTAACTGTAGTTAGAGGGCGCTCGTATCGGATAACTCTGTACTTATCTTTACAAGATGTAAGGTTTTATAAGATAAAACAAACGTTACTATTTTTCTGATTAATGATTTTAATAAATGCTCAACCAGAATTATTATTTAAATAACAAACAGAAGTTTCATGAAAGAATAATTATTTTTAATATTTTATTCGTTATTGTAAAAGGAAACACTTCCATATAAACGCTTACTACATTAAATACCAGCTCAACAAATGAGAAAGATACGGTTGTCTCCAGACAGTGACAAATGAAGTCAGGTAGAAACGTGAACTCTTATATGACACTTCTAAATGGGACCCAATGGTGTATGTAAGATTTGGTGACAACCTGTTCAGCAGTTCATTTGTCATAACATTATGTAACAAAGTTTTTACTTTTTCTTGTTCCTGGGCAGAAAGTGTTATTTTGCAATTACTTATGCCTAAAGTAAATGGAAAAGACCTATTTTCCTTTTGTGATCAGGGAGCGTACAACTAAAACATGATGGGAGACTATATTTGGGGACTGATACGTGAAAGTGATTTACATCACAGTCGCAAATCTCGAAAAACTATTCACTTGTAAACATTTTTGTATAAATTTAGTATAAATACACGTAAATCTTGATTCATATGTTGTTTTATTCAGACCTTATGTAAATGCAAATGTGCAAATTTGCCTGTTTTTACATATAAAAGAGGTTAATTTCTAAATTTTATTATCCAGGTCACGAAAGCAAAGTTTGAAGGGAATAATGGTTATTTTCTGTACTTTTACAACATAAGCAATTAAGAAATAACACATACTATCCAGGAACAAAATTTGTGTTACACAGTGTTATCAGATACCTTTGACAAATTGGGCTTTAAATCAACATTAGGCGACGTTATGACAACAAATATTTACAAACTAAACAAGAAACTCTTAATTAGACATAGTTTTATAGAACTTTTTTTACTTGTAATTTGTGGTTATTATCAGATTAGTTTAAAAACAAACATAATTCATTTTATATGTATGTCTCAGTCTTTCAACTTATAAGGTAACTTTATTTTTTATCTACTACATAAAGAAAGAGTTCAAGGCCTTTTTGTTGTTTGTTATTAAGCAAAAAAGGTTCTATGCTCTGCCCATTATTGGTATCGAAACCCGATATAAAGCAGTATAAATCCGCAGACATACCAATGGAAGGTCAAAATTATCATAGGGTTATAACTTGCTACCTCACAAGATACTCTCTCATACTACGCCATCTTACTTAAAACTTTTATTCCGACAATAATTATAAATTATGCTTTCTATTCAGTTATTTGTACACTTTTGAATACTGTATTAAAGAACATAATTTGTTTTGGAATTTTCTACTGTAAATGTTTAGAAATAAAGAAATAATTAATATTCATTCATCTTCAACTTCGAAGAACAATTTTTCAGAGGGGTAAAATGTATAAAGAGGTAATCTTAACTCTTCTATAAGTTTATCGAACACAATAAAAACGTTGCGAATTTATCTCAAAAGGTTAGGGCTAACTCATCAAGTTAGTTATTGAATGCAATAGTACATCGTGCAGTTAGCTCCAAAGTTTTGTTTATTATCTTTCAACCTTTACCCATATCCATATTCAACAAATAATAAGATATATAATGTTCAGAAAGATGCCCTATGTGTTTTAAATAACATTCTGAAGTTTATATGGAAAAACTCTGTTATATTTTATTTAATTATCGTATAACGTAATTACAGTTTTAAGACACACAAGTTCAAAAGTTCTGAAGAAGTTGCATTTGACATGATAAATAGTCATTTGTATCTGAATAACTGAATGACGATTTGATACCGGAAGGGATTCTCACAGATGATTTCAATATTCGTTTTATGAGCTTAGATTGTTCTTCAAACACTGAAACAAAAACAGTCTATACAGTCATAAATAAATAATTCCAGTTTCAAGTTACCCAGCCTTTTAACCATAAAAATTAAAAAATTAGTGCTATAGAAAACCTATATTTAAACAGGACAATCTACCAGTGTTATAGCTAACATATCTTTAACAAGAAAGTTTACTATTGTTATAGAAAACCTATATTTAAACAGGACAATCTACCAGTGCTATAGCTAACATATCTTTAACAAGAAAGTTTACTATTGTTATAGAAAACCTATATTTAAACAGGACAATCTACCAGTGTTATAGCTAACATATCTTTAACAAGAAAGTTTACTATTGTTATAGAAAACCTATATTTAAACAGGACAATCTACCAGTGCTATAGCTAACATATCTTTAACAAGAAAGTTTACTATTGTTATAGAAAACCTATATTTAAACAGGACAATCTACCAGTGTTATAGCTAACATATCTTTAACAAGAAAGTTTACTATTGTTATAGAAAACCTATATTTAAACAGGACAATCTACCAGTGCTATAGCTAACATATCTTTAACAAGAAAGTTTACTATTGTTATAGAAAACCTATATTTAAACAGGACAATCTACCAGTGCTATAGCTAACATATCTTTAACAAGAAAGTTTACTATTGTTATAGAAAACCTATATTTAAACAGGACAATCTACCAGTGCTATAGCTAACATATCTTTAACAAGAAAGTTTACTATTGTTATAGAAAACCTATATTTAAACAGGACAATCTTCCAGTGCTATAGCTAACAAGAAAGTTTACCTTTAAACAGGACAATCTACCAGTGTTATACAGTTACCAGTATAGCTAACATATCTTTAACAAGAAAGTTACTATTGTTATAGAAAACTCTTCCAGTGCTATAGCTAACATACCTTTAACAAGACAGTTTATTACTGTTATGGATAATCTATACTTAAACAGGACAGTTTTCTAACGCTATAGTTAACTCATGATTAAAAAGAAAAGTTTATTGGTGCTATAGTTTACAAAATTTTAAACAGAACAGTTTACTAGTATTATAGGCAACTAATATTTAAACAGCAA
The DNA here is from genome assembly GCF_004210375.1 of Tachypleus tridentatus. Classification (NCBI taxonomy): domain Eukaryota; kingdom Metazoa; phylum Arthropoda; class Merostomata; order Xiphosura; family Limulidae; genus Tachypleus; species Tachypleus tridentatus. The sequence continues at coordinate 63,219,872 of NC_134836.1, read as the reverse complement.
AGTTTATTAGTGTTATAAATAGCATACATTAAAGAAGGACAGTTTATTTCTATGCCAATGATTATTAACAGCGTACCCTAGATTATAAAAACTGTAATTATTGCTGAGATTAAATTTATTAAAATATTGGTGGTTATATATTTCGTGTCATACGTGAATATTATGTGAATTTATAAAATGCCTATTATATTGCAACCTGGAATAGTTATAATGCATTCACTAGGTTATCACTTTACAGGTTATGTTATTTACCCGAAAAGTCTTGTTCACAGGTTTGAAATATATCATTTAATATACTCACTCACACCTTAAAAAGATGTAATTTTTTCCTAAAAAATATTATTAGTACATTTTAAATATATTCTTGAGTAAACTCACCAATCACTTTGAGAAAGACAAAAAAATATTCAGTCGGTTGGTTCTTGTAATCCACTCTACATTTATATCTTCCAACATCAGTTTCCCTGATGTCCCAAATTTGCAGGACAGAAGGAATGACGGTAATGTTGTAGTTCGACCTATTGGCTAAAGTCGTACTTGGAAGATGTTTTGACCAGTTTTCGAGACCGTTTCGGGCATCTAATATATAAATTGGTTTCGTAGCATTGTCTTTATACCATAATATAATTGATATCTTGTCATTATGTTGCAAAGAGAAATCACATGGTAACTGCGCGAGTCCTCCTGTAACACTCTCTCGCACGAGGTGACCTGCAAAAGAAATATAAATAATTACTGAATTATAAATTTTCTTTAAATTATTCTGCTTGAATGAAGCTATAGAGCAAAGATTAAACTTATATACCACACAACGTTTCATTTTATACATTCACAAAATATATATGTTTATATGCAGAAAATGGAAGCCATTGTGTGGCTTTGTGTTTGTTTGTTTTTGAAATTTCGCACAAAGCTACTCGAGGGCTATCTGTGCTAGCCGTCCCTAATTTAGCAGTGTAAGACTAGAGGGAAGGCATCTAGTCATCACCACCCACCGCCAACTCTTGGGCTACTCTTTTACCAACGAAAAGTGGGATTGACCGTCACATTATACGCCCCCACGGCTGGGAGGGCGAGCATGTTTAGCGCGACGCGGGCGCGAACCCGCGGATTACGAGTCGCACGCCTTACGCGCTTGGCCATGCCAGTCTCAGCTTTGTGTTTAACAACAAAGAAAAGAAAATAGCATATTTTTCAAACAATAAAAGTTTTCGTTTTCCAGATCTTCGAATTCGCTGTTGTTTCATTTATTTGAATTATAAATTAGTGATTCTTTCTGAAAAAAACTTATAGTAACTCGATTGTAGTTACCTTCTATGTTTAAAGGTTGAATCAATCTGATCACATACAATAAAACTGTCAATGTAACAAGAAGTTGAGAAATAAATATTTCTTGTTAGCCTAAAAAAAATAAAAAATGTCATTTTCGTCAAGAAACTGTATGAAAGTGTTATAAACTGTATGAAAGTGTTATAAACTGTATGAAAGTGTTATGAAACTCTATGAAAGTGTTATAAACTGTATGAAAGTGTTATGAAACTCTATGAAAGTGTTATAAACTGTATGAAAGTGTTATGAAACTGTATGAAAGTGTTATGAAACTCTATGAAAGTGTTATAAACTGTATGAAAGTGTTATGAAACTCTATGAAAGTGTTATGAAACTTTATGAAAGTGTTATAAACTGTATGAAAGTGTTATGAAACTGTATGAAAGTGTTATGAAACTCTATGAAAGTGTTATAAACTGTATGAAAGTGTTATAAACTGTATGAAAGTGTTATGAAACTGTATGAAAGTGTTATGAAACTCTATGAAAGTGTTATAAACTGTATGAAAGTGTTATAAACTGTATGAAAGTGTTACACTTCAGTGAATATATTATCTTATGTTTAATTTATAAATAAAAATTTTTTTCTTAATTTTTATTTGAAAAGTTGATATTTGTTTTCTACTTCAACGTCCTTTAGCAGACTGGGCATTTTGTTGTTTATTTTTAGATAGTGTAGTGTACTTCCTTAATTTTTAGATAGTGTATTGTACTTCCTTAATTTTTAGATAGTGTATTGTACTTCCTTAATTGTTAGATAGTGTATTGTACTTCCTTAATTTTTAGATAGTGTATTGCACTTCCTTAATTTTTAGATAGTGTATTGCACTTCCTTAATTTTTAGATAGTGTATTGTACTTCCTTAATTGTTAGATAGTGTATTGTACTTCCTTAATTTTTAGATAGTGTATTGCACTTCCTTAATTTTTAGATAGTGTATTGCACTTCCTTATGGTAAATCATTTATTTGGTTGCTCAGTTTGGAATGATTAAAATTTGCATGAATGTATATAATATACTTCAGTTAAGGTTGGAACCATATAAGGTCTATTATACATTATATCTATACATAGTAATGTTAAAAGTAGCAATAAGAGTATTTCTGTATTAGAAAAATGAAAACAATTAGATAATTATTGATAAATACAAATCTCAAGAAGTAATTACAGGTTTTATTGATAAATACAAATGTCAAGAAGTAATTATAGGTTTTATATGTTATTAAACACAAGAATGGAGCATGGGCTATCTGTGGTCTGTCCATAGCAAGTATTGAAACCCAATTTCTAGCATCATAAGTCCATAGACTTGCTGTTCAGTTGCTGGTGAATGACATAAGACTAATGTATAATAAATCAATGGTCTCCTTCAGTGGTAACTCTGTAAACATATAACGTTAAAAACCAGATTTTTGTATCTTTGGTTGAAAGCATAAATAGTCTGTTGAGTAACTTTATACATAACAAACAAGCAAAAAAATAACCACGTCAAATAACTGTAAAGAGATTAGCACTGAAAAATATTAAAGATAACTGAGAAAGTTGTAATTTACGAATGTGGTTTTGTTTTAAAATACTGTCCAGATGGAAGACACTCAGCTAACATCTTCCTACTATCCAACAAGACCTGTCATATTTATGTAAACCTACTAAGGTTAACCCTAATTACAAAATACTGTCCAGATAAAAGACACTCAGCCAACATCTTCCTACTATCCAACAAGACCTGTCATATTTATGTAAACCTACTAAGGTTAACCCTAATTACAAAATACTGTACAGATGGAAGACACTCAGCTAACATCTTCCTACTATCCAACAAGACCTGTCATATTTATGTTAACCTACTAAGGTTAACCCTAATTACAAAATACTGTCCAGATGAAAGACACTCAGCCAACATCTTCCTACTATCCAACAAGACCTGTCATATTTATGTAAACCTACTAAGGTTAACCCTAATTACAAAATGCTGTCCAGATGGAAGACACTCAGCTAACATCTTCCTACTATCCAACAAGACCTGTCATATTTATGTTAACCTACTAAGGTTAACCCTAATTACAAAATACTGTCCAGATGAAAGACACTCAGCCAACATCTTCCTACTATCCAACAAGACCTGTCATATTTATGTAAACCTACTTAGGTTAACCCTAATTACAAAATACCGTCCAGATGGAAAGCACCCAGTCAAAAGTTCCCTATTATCAACGCTAAGGAATTGATTATAACACTTTTTATAGCGCTTCTAAAGCATACTTGCGAGGAATTTTTTTATGGTATCGTACAGAATTGAGCCATGATTACTAGTCAAAACCCAGATCTCTACCACAGTACCAACTCGTGCCCAAAAAGAAGTGTCTAAAAAAATTTGCTAAAAATGCAGCATCTTCAACCCCTTAAAAAAATCACTTTGCCAATCCTAAAATTGTATGCGTATAAACCCATTGTTATCTACACATTATTAAATGTTAGTTTTTACTGAAGACACATTTTCCACCTGGTTGACGAATTTGCGATACGACACAGTTTGTATCACCATTCCAATTTAAACGTCCTGGTATAACCAGATATATAGGGCGCTCGACTTGTAATCTGTGGGTCGCGAGTTCGAATCTTCCTCACACCAAACATGCTCACCCTTTCAGCTGTGGAGCCGTTATAATGTGACGGTAAATCCCACCATTCGTTGGTAAAAGAGTAGCCCAAAAGTTGGCGGTGAATGGTAATGACTAGCTGCTTTCTCTCTAGTCTTACACTGCTAAATTAGGGACGGTTAACGCAGATAGCCATAGTGTAGCATTGCGCAAAATTCAAACAAACAAATCCAATTCAAATAGTCAGTATGATATGAGGCTATAACAAATAGTTGATATTTATATTAGGCAATGACAAATACTTAGTATTTATATAGGGCTAAAACAAAAAGTTGGTATTTATATAAGGCTAAGGCAAAACGTTAATGTCTATATACGGCTATGACTTTGGAACTATATTCTATAAAACACACTGCCAGGTACCATGACACAGACACGCGTTCAACCATATTACGTAGACGTCTTCAGAGCAGCATCTGAACACTTAGCTTATTCTTTACTTCCAGAATGAGAAATAAAATATAAAAGTCGAACGCTGTGTTCACTTTGTGTGTCGTATTATTATCTGACGATCGATAAATCAATACTTACTTGAGCATGAGATAAAGTTAACATTTATAGATAAAACCAGTGTTGCATACTTTCAACATGCATATAAATATATACATATTAAATTCTTCCTACTGCATTGTCAGTTTGAGGTTGGAAATCCTCCCATCTAGCGGATATATACAACTACTAGCAGTGTGAAGTGTGGACGAGCATCTGGCGGATGTATACATCTACTAGTAGTGTGAAGTGTGGACGAACATCTGGCGGATATATACAACTACTAGCAGTCTGAAGTGTGGACGAGCATCTGGCGGATATATACAACTACTAGCAGTCTGAAGTGTGGACGAGCATCTGGCGGATGTATCCATCTCCTTGTAGTGTGTAATATGGACGAATATGTATTGAAGGTGTTTATTTGTTGCACTATTTTTTCTTTACAGCTACTAAACTCACATATTCGTATATAAGTCACTTTTTCAAGTAAACGAAACCTACTCAGTTGAATCTAAACCACGATGTACACGAGATTTTCAAACTCAGCGCTTTGAACAAACCAAAGAACAAGAAAAGTTATAAACAAGGATAAGACTGGCATATTTCCTGTTAATATGTGGTCCTAGTTTGAAAAACTTGGAATGAAGAATACAACTAAATAGATAACTTATCCGTGATGACGAGAAAACCCACTTGTAGAGAAAATATATATATGTAAAAGCGGCTGGTATGGATAGAGAAAGCACTGTGTAGAGGAGCGAACAACGTTTCGACCTTCTTTATTGTCTGCTGCTCCACACAAAAGAATGTTCAACTCATATCAGCCGGTTTTACATATGTAAATAAAGAACTGGAATTGAGAGTAAAAGTTTATCAGTGGTTCCATATGTTCATGTAATGCCATTTGGTTCTTGATTCTGCTCTGTACTTCCTGTAATGTTATCTCGTTCATAATTTTGCTCTGTAGTTCTTGTAATGTTATCTGGTTCTTGATACTGCTCTGTAGTTCTTGTAATGTTATCTGGTTCTTAATTCTGCTCTGTAGTTCTTGTAATATTAGTTAGTTCCTAATTCTGCTCTGTAGTTCTTGTAATGTCTTCTGGTTCTTGATACTGCTCTGTGGTTCTTGTAATATTAGTTAGTTCCTGATTATGCTCTGTAGTTCTTGTAATGTTATCTGGTTCTTGATACTGCTCTGTGGTTCTTGTAATGTTATCTGGTTCTTGATACTGCTCTGTAGTTCTTGTAATGTTATCTGGTTCTTAATTCTGCTCTGTAGTTCTTGTAATGTCTTCTGGTTCTTGATTCTGCTCTGTAGTTCTTGTAATATTAGTTAGTTCCTGATTATGCTCTGTAGTTCTTGTAATGTTATCTGGTTCTTAATTCTGCTCTGTAGTTCTTGTAATGTCTTTTGGTTCTTGATTCTGCTCTGTAGTTCTTGTAATATTAGTTAGTTCCTAATTCTGCTCTGTAGTTCTTGTAATGTTATCTGGTTCTTGATACTGCTCTGTGGTTCTTGTAATATTAGTTAATTCCTAATTCTGCTCTGTAGTTCTTGTAATGTTATCTGGTTCTTAATACTGCTCTGTGGTTCTTGTAATATTAGTTAGTTCCTTATTATGCTCTGTAGTTCTTGTAATGTCTTTTTTGGTTTGCATGTTATTATATTCGGTTGAACGGCTTAGATTACACTTTATAAGTTTATTTAGATTCAGTCAGTTTTAAACCTGTTTGGAAAAAGGAAAACATAAATCGATTTTTTGGAATTTGTTTTAAGGATTTCATAAAAACTGCATCTGTTTTGTCATTTGGTTCAATTTTATAACTTGGTTTTATTTTCTCTTTCTTTCACACGTGAGAAATTTGGTTCTCAGTAACTTTTCTAATGTCATTCATCCATATCTTCAGTTTCTTTAACACGATAACAAATCCTTCATTTGAAATTTCTATCTTGGTGGCAGTAGTTTCATATATTTTATTATCTTGAAGACACTATTTTTTGTCGTAAATTCTGCTCCAGATCAATTTTTTGCAGTGTGTATTTTTCATGTTTTGATCTCAGAACCTAATGGAAGCGACACACACAAATTAACACTCAATGTGTAGGCATTCTTCAGGTGAAGATAAAATCATATTTGATTTACAGTTCAAGTCTAAAAGTATCGTAAATCTAGTAATTACCGTAAGAAATCACTTTATAACTTAAAAGACATCAAACCTTAAGAGATTTAATAGTCAGTCAAAATATAAATTGTATAAAAACGTAAACAGTGGTATTCATTATTTGAGAAACTGCTTATATCAAACAGGAAAATCCGATATCTGTGTGCGAGCTTCACAGACAAAGACAATTGTCGTAATGTTTGTTTATGTATATAGTTAATGACGTACTAAAGATGTAATGTCATGGACATCTCTTTGAAAAGCAACTTTCCAAATAAAGAAAAGTGCGCTGTCACAAACAATAAATTTAGTTTAACATTCTTTATCTAGCGACAGTGATAAAGGTAAACGTACTCTATGTACCATTTTTCACAAAGCTGTTTTTGGTGTAATGTTTAAAAAAATCATTTTATAAATAATAGTATTATAATCAGTATAAACAATGGCATAATATTAAAATAAATAGTATAAATAATAACATAATGGTATAAATAATAACATTTGTTTGTTTTGAATTTCGCGCAAAGCTACTCGAGGGCTATCTGCGCTTGTCGTCCCTAATTTAGCAGTGTAAGACTAGGGAGAAGGCAGCTAGTCATCACCACCCACCGTCACACTCTTGAGCTACTCTCTTACCAACGAATAGTGGGATTGACCGTCACATTGTAACGCCCCCACTGCTGAAAGGGCGAGCATGTTTGGTGCGACCGGGATTCGAACCCTCGACCCTCGGATTACGAGTCGAACGCCTTAAGACGCTTGGTCCATGCTGGGCCTAAATAATAACATAATAGGATAATAGTATAATGGCAAAATGAAATGGTTTGCTCAAGAATCGCTTAAAAGTTATATTATTTTAAGGCTTCGCTATTTGGGGCACTAAAAAGTTATATTATTTTAAGGCTTCGCTATTTGGGGCACTAAAAAGTTATATTATTTTAAGGCTTCGCTATTTGGGACACTAAAAAGTTATATTATTTTAAGGCTTCGCTATTTGGGGCACTAAAAGTTATATTATTTTAAGGCTTCGCTATTTGGGGCACTAAAAAGTTATATTATTTTAAGGCTTCGCTATTTGGGGCACTAAAAAGTTATATTATTTTAAGGCTTCGCTATTTGGGACACTAAAAAGTTATATTATTTTAAGGCTTCGCTATTTGGGGCACTAAAAGTTATATTATTTTAAGGCTCCGCTATTTGGGGCACTAAAAAGTTATATTATTTTAAGGCTTCGCTATTTGGGACACTAAAAAGTTATATTATTTTAAGGCTTCGCTATTTGGGACACTAAAAAGTTATATTATTTTAAGGCTTCGCTATTTGGGGCACTGAAAAGTTATATTATTTTAAGGCTTCGCTATTTGGGGCACTAAAAAGTTATATTATTTTAAGGCTTCGCTATTTGGGGCACTAAAGAGTTATATTATTTTAAGGCTTCGCTATTTGGGACACTAAAAAGTTATATTATTTTAAGGCTTCGCTATTTGGGACACTAAAAAGTTATATTATTTTAAGGCTTCGCTATTTGGGACACTAAAAAGTTATATTATTTTAAGGCTTCGTTATTTGGGACACTAAAAAGTTATATTATTTTAAGGCTTCGCTATTTGGGGCACTAAAAAGTTATATTATTTTAAGGCTTCGCTATTTGGGGCACTAAAAAGTTATATTATTTTAAGGCTTCGCTATTTGGGGCACTAAAAAGTTATATTATTTTAAGGCTTCGCTATTTGGGGCACTATAAAGTTATATTATTTTAAGGCTTCGCTATTTGGGGCACTAAAAGTTATATTATTTTAAGGCTTCGCTATTTGGGGCACTAAATGAAATAATATGCTTTTGAAATATCCATAGTTTACAAAATTTAAGACGTATCTGTTCTTGTTGGACTTAGTTATAAGTGTCCAATGTACAGAACACTTCGTAGATAAAGTGGTATATAAACCATCGTATTTATGGTCCTTTCAGTGATATGGTCCAACTCACGTTATTTTATTTATGGTCCTTTTAGTGATATGGTCCAACTCACGTTATTTTATTTATGGTCCTTTCAGTGATATGGTCCAACTCACGTTATTTTATTTATGGTCCTTTCAGTGATATGGTCCAACTCACGATATTTTATTTATGGTCCTTTCAGTGATATGGTCCAACTCACGTTATTTTATTTATGGTCCTTTCAGTGATATGGTCCAACTCACGATATTTTATTTATGGTCCTTTTAGTGATGTGGTCCAACTCACGTTATTTTATTTAAGGTCCTTTCAGTGATATGGTCCAACTCACGTTATTTTTAGTAAAATATGCATATTAACATGCAGTACAAATGTTTACACAAGCATTTATGTCTGTAATGTTGGACACTTCTTGTTTGGAAGGAACCTATATATTATAGTTTTATACATATTATCAGCTGTAAACATGTAATTGTCTATGTATCCAGACTATTTATGTGAAGATATTCTGTAGTTTTTATATATTACCTGCTGTAAACGTATAATTGTCTATGTATCCAGATTATTTAAGTGAAGATATTCTGTAGTTTTTATATATTACCTGCTGTAAACGTATAATTGTCTATGTATCCAGACTATTTAAGTGAAGATATTCTGTAGTTTGTATATATTATCTGCTGTAAACGTATAATTGTTTATGTATCCAGACTATTTACGTGAAGGTAATCTGTAGTTTTTTGTATATTATCTGCTGTGAACGTCTAACATCGTGTTCCACTGTCGTTAATGTCAGGTATAGAGATAATTTTATTAATGATAGTTTATTATACATTACAGCAATTACTATATCCTGGAGATGTAGCCTCTACCATGCTCTGAAGATGTAACCTTTACTTTATAATGAAGACCTTATTCCATACTGGAAAGTCATATCCTACTCTATTCTGTAGAAGTGCTCTACTCTATGTTTTTTTTTGGGGGAAGGGGTAACTACCCTATCCTAGGTGAAGATAGGGTAATACGATTTTATGCTTATGGGGTATCTTCTACTCTGTTCTGGAAAGGCATGATGATCGAAATGAAACGTGGAAAGAATTATACAAAATAAAATTATGATGTTTCTGTAACGTCTTGAGATAGTGGTAAGACTTTGGATTCACAACACTAAAATTCAGGGTTCGAATCATAGCGATAGATATAGCAGAAAGCCCAACATAGCTTTTTTCTAACACAAACAAAGGCAGAGCTGTTTTCCTTGACAATTAAACAATAGTCCGGCAGCCTGATGGTTGAGGAGCTCGACTCGTAATACGAGGGTCACGAGTTCGAATCCACGTTACACCAAACATAATCACCCTTTTGGCCGTGTAGGTGTTATAATGTCACTGTTAATCCCACTATTATTAGCTGGTAAATAAATAGCTCAAGATTTGGCGGTAGGTGGTATTGACTAGTTGCCTTTCTTCTAGTCTTTCGCTGCTAAATTAGGGATGGCTAGCAGAAATAACCCTCGTGTAAGTTTAAGCAAAATTCAAAAACAAACAAAATTTTAAACACGACCCATCAGTTTCTAAACAAATGTTTGTTTTAAAAGCTATAAAATAAATAACAATGTAATTTTGGAACAGATAACCTGTTTTCTAAAAAATAACTCATTAAAAAATGCAGAAAAATACATTTTCAGTCATTTGTGGCAGGTTTGGGTTGATTACCTCAGGGAATATTTTTCCTTTCCACTACAGTTACCACTGAAATTACTTAACGTGATCTTTCAGAATGTAAAATGCATTTATGTTTCTGGTGAAATTCGATTCTTTCCTGATTCTAGTAAGCCGTTACTAATTCTAATATTGATCACTGTTATGTTCCTGGTTTTCAGTTCCTTAAGTGTTTTTCACTTCAGAAACTTCAACGTATCGAAGTGTAAATCATAATGACTCTATGAATTCTGTCTTCCTTTACTCATTTGTCAAAATTTCTAAAAATTCAGTCAGTTCTTTCAGAGTATTTATTACAAAAAAATTACCATTAGCTGATACCACTTAAGTACGTTTCTACTTCCTCTAGATGGATTTAACCAGCAATCTTAATAAAATTTTAAATTATACTATAATTTTATCGACGAGACGTTCCAAAAAAAATAACTTCACCTTTCCTTTGTGAAAACATTTTATTTAGAAGATATAATATAACAATAATATGAAACGTGTATAGAAATTTTATGATTTAGTTTTTAGAAAAACAAACCTGAAGGAGAAATCAAAGAATATTTTAATTATATCGAGCTTTATTTCATTTCAATTATTTTAATTACAGCGACATTTCTCCTTCTTCAAATATTTTAATTACAGCGTCATTTCTCCTACTTCAATTATTTTAATTACAGCGTCATTTCTCCTTCTTCAAATATTTTAATTACAGCGTCATTTCTCCTTCTTCAAATATTTTAATTACAGCGTCATTTCTCCTTCTTCAAATATTTTAATTACAGCGTCATTTCTCCTACTTTAAATATTTTGATTACAGCGACATTTCTCCTACTTCAATTATTTTAATTACAGCGACATTTCTCCTACTTCAATTATTTTAATTACAGCGACATTTCTCCTTCTTCAAATATTTTAATTACAGCGTCATTTCTCCTTCTTCAAATATTTTAATTACAGCGTCATTTCTCCTACTTTAAATATTTTGATTACAGCGACATTTCTCCTACTTCAATTATTTTAATTACAGCGACATTTCTCCTTCTTCAAATATTTTAATTACAGCGTCATTTCTCCTTCTTCAAATATTTTAATTACAGCGACATTTCTCCTTCTTCAAATATTTTAATTACAGCGTCATTTCTCCTTCTTCAAATATTTTAATTACAGCGTCATTTCTCCTACTTCAATTATTTTAATTACAGCGACATTTCTCCTACTTCAAATATTTTAATTACAGCGACATTTCTCCTACTTCAATTATTTTAATTACAGCGACATTTCTCCTACTTCAAATATTTTAATTACAGCGTCATTTCTCCTACTTTAAATATTTTGATTACAGCGTCATTTCTCCTACTTTAAATATTTTGATTACAGCGTCATTTCTCCTTCTTCAAATATTTTAATTACAGCGACATTTCTCCTTCTTCAAATATTTTAATTACAGCGTCATTTCTCCTTCTTCAAATATTTTAATTACAGCGACATTTCTCCTTCTTCAAATATTTTAATTACAGCGTCATTTCTCCTTCTTCAAATATTTTAATTACAGCGTCATTTCTCCTTCTTCAAATATTTTAATTACAGCGACATTTCTCCTTCTTCAAATATTTTAATTACAGCGTCATTTCTCCTTCTTCAAATATTTTAATTACAGCGACATTTCTCCTTCTTCAAATATTTTAATTACAGCGTCATTTCTCCTTCTTCAAATATTTTAATTACAGCGTCATTTCTCCTTCTTCAAATATTTTGATTACAGCGTCATTTCTCCTTCTTCAAATATTTTAATTACAGCGTCATTTCTCCTTCTTCAAATATTTTAATTACAGCGTCATTTCTCCTTCTTCAAATATTTTAATTACAGCGTCATTTCTCCTTCTTCAAATATTTTGATTACAGCGTCATTTCTCCTTCTTCAAATATTTTAATTACAGCGTCATTTCTCCTTCTTCAAATATTTTAATTACAGCGACATTTCTCCTTCTTCAAATATTTTAATTACAGCGTCATTTCTCCTTCTTCAAATATTTTAATTACAGCGACATTTCTCCTTCTTCAAATATTTTAATTACAGCGTCATTTCTCCTTCTTCAAATATTTTAATTACAGCGTCATTTCTCCTTCTTCAAATATTTTAATTACAGCGACATTTCTCCTTCTTCAAATATTTTAATTACAGCGTCATTTCTCCTTCTTCAAATATTTTAATTACAGCGACATTTCTCCTTCTTCAAATATTTTAATTACAGCGTCATTTCTCCTTCTTCAAATATTTTAATTACAGCGTCATTTCTCCTTCTTCAAATATTTTGATTACAGCGTCATTTCTCCTTCTTCAAATATTTTAATTACAGCGTCATTTCTCCTTCTTCAAATATTTTAATTACAGCGACATTTCTCCTTCTTCAAATATTTTAATTACAGCGTCATTTCTCCTTCTTCAAATATTTTAATTACAGCGTCATTTCTCCTACTTCAATTATTTTAATTACAGCGACATTTCTCCTACTTCAAATATTTTAATTACAGCGACATTTCTCCTACTTCAATTATTTTAATTACAGCGACATTTCTCCTACTTCAAATATTTTAATTACAGCGTCATTTCTCCTACTTTAAATATTTTGATTACAGCGTCATTTCTCCTACTTTAAATATTTTGATTACAGCGTCATTTCTCCTTCTTCAAATATTTTAATTACAGCGTCATTTCTCCTTCTTCAAATATTTTAATTACAGCGTCATTTCTCCTTCTTCAAATATTTTAATTACAGCGACATTTCTCCTTCTTCAAATATTTTAATTACAGCGACATTTCTCCTTCTTCAAATATTTTAATTACAGCGACATTTCTCCTACTTCAATTATTTTAATTACAGCGATATTTCTCCTACTTCAAATATTTTAATTACAGCGACATTTCTCCTACTTCAGATATTTTAATTACAGCGTCATTTCTCCTTCTTCAAATATTTTGATTACAGCGTCATTTCTCCTTCTTCAAATATTTTAATTACAGCGACATTTCTCCTACTTCAATTATTTTAATTACAGCGATATTTCTCCTACTTCAAATATTTTAATTACAGCGACATTTCTCCTACTTCAAATATTTTAATTACAGCGTCATTTCTCCTTCTTCAAATATTTTAATTACAGCGACATTTCTCCTTCTTCAAATATTTTAATTACAGCGACATTTCTCCTTCTTCAAATATTTTGATTACAGCGACATTTCTCCTATTTCAATTATATTAATTACAGCGACATTTCTCCTACTTCAAATATTTTAATTACAGCGACATTTATCCTTCTTCAAATATTTTAATTACAGCGACATTTCTCCTACTTCAATTATTTTAATTACAGCGACATTTCTCCTACTTCAAATATTTTAATTACAGCGACATTTCTCCTTCTTCAAATATTTTGATTACAGCGACATTTCTCCTACTTCAATTATTTTAATTACAGCGACATTTCTCCTACTTCAAATATTTTAATTACAGCGTCATTTCTCCTACTTTAAATATTTTGATTACAGCGTCATTTCTCCTTCTTCAAATATTTTAATTACAGCGACATTTCTCCTTCTTCAAATATTTTAATTACAGCGACATTTCTCCTACTTCAATTATTTTAATTACAGCGATATTTCTCCTACTTCAAATATTTTAAAACAGCGACATTTCTCCTACTTCAGATATTTTAATTACAGCGTCATTTCTCCTTCTTCAAATATTTTGATTACAGCGTCATTTCTCCTTCTTCAAATATTTTAATTACAGCGACATTTCTCCTACTTCAATTATTTTAATTACAGCGATATTTCTCCTACTTCAAATATTTTAATTACAGCGACATTTCTCCTACTTCAAATATTTTAATTACAGCGTCATTTCTCCTTCTTCAAATATTTTAATTACAGCGACATTTCTCCTTCTTCAAATATTTTAATTACAGCGACATTTCTCCTTCTTCAAATATTTTGATTACAGCGACATTTCTCCTATTTCAATTATATTAATTACAGCGACATTTCTCCTACTTCAAATATTTTAATTACAGCGACATTTATCCTTCTTCAAATATTTTAATTACAGCGACATTTCTCCTACTTCAATTATTTTAATTACAGCGACATTTCTCCTACTTCAAATATTTTAATTACAGCGACATTTCTCCTTCTTCAAATATTTTGATTACAGCGACATTTCTCCTACTTCAATTATTTTAATTACAGCGACATTTCTCCTACTTCAAATATTTTAATTACAGCGACATTTCTCCTACTTCAATTATTTTAATTACAGCGACATTTCTCCTACTTCAATTATTTTAATTACAGCGACATTTCTTCTACTTCAAATATTTTAATTACAGCGACATTTTTCCTTCTTCAAATATTTTGATTACAGCGACATTTCTCCTACTTCAAATATTTTAATTACAGCGACATTTCTCCTACTTCAAATATTTTGATTACAGCGACATTTCTCCTACTTCAAATATTTTAATTACAGCGACATTTCTCCTACTTCAAATATTTTTATTGTTTCTTTTTTTGTTCCTTCATACAGCACTGGTTGGTTCAAAACAACACCTAAAATTATGTAACGTGTTTTGTTACGTGTAAAAATATTCTTTTAATTTTCTTTGTTGTTAAATACAAAGATACACAACGGTCTATATGAGCTGTCTCACCAAAACTATCGAAACCTGATTTTAAGCGTTATAAGTATAAGCCCTTTGGGAGGGCTTTTTTTTTTTAATAATTCCATCCTCCATTGAAAGAGACGTCCCCTCTTTTACAGTTAAAATATTTAGTTACATCTTGTTTGTTTATTTTTTCTCATGAAGTCATGTTATCTACGTCATGCCACCTTAAGTTTCCTCGTAAATATTTCTTTTATGATCTTACGAACGAGTACCAACAAAAAAGCAACATATATAAATAAGTAAACAAGGCTTAGCAAGAACATCAAATCGTTACATATGAAGTACTTTAGAAGTTTCTAATGCACTTCTGAACAATTGTGTTTGAAGACTGACAACCACACTTTACTTTCTCAGCAAACGTTTGGGCTTCTTGCATCTCGCGCATATTGGTAAACAGCTGGTTTACGTGAACCGCTTTCTATGAAATTTATGCGCAAGTAAAAGTCGTTAGCGGTTCGATGTATGTGTGAGTTTCATCATAGATTTATGTAATGCAACGTACACTTCATAAAACATTTCTCACCTAAGAGAGTGAATCACCATGGAACACAAGAAAATCTCTGTTGAACCTTATTCATAATGTCTTAAGAGAGAAATATAATCAGATAAGTTCGACGATATATTTTACGTACGTAAAACTTGGTGTTTCTTGTTTTATCCGTTTAACTAATAAAATATGTTTACAATGAGATATATACATAAACATACGTTTACATGTTTCGCTCACAACATAGAGCTCTGTACATGGATATATTCACACTTCAACTGATGCTTCATGTTAAACATTCCAATTCTATTCTTGACTCAAGTGGATTTAAGACCAAAACTTTCCAATATAAGAACGAAAAAAGTAATTTTATCTACTTCTATTCGTTGTTTCAATTATGGTGATGAATTCCACTCTTAAAATAGTACTATAATATACGTGTGTAATATTAAATCAAACAACTAATATTTGCATGGAAAAATTCATTTTTAGACACTTCATAAATAATAAATAATTTCAAGTATCTACAAGTTTCTTATTATACAGAATAGAAAAATAATAAACAGTATCTACGTTATTATAGAATTTACATAATACAACTGAACATTGAAGGTTTTACAAGTTAAAACTAAACACTGACGGTGTTACATATTACAACTAAAAATTACGGTACAAATATTTATACATTATAACTAAACAATGAAGAAACGTTTTATTTAACATTATAACTAAACAATGAAGAAACGTTTTATTTAACATTATAACTAATCACTTAAGACACATTATAAAAAGGTGCAGGAAGTAAGACTATCACAGATATCGAATTTTCTTGTTAAATAGTGGACGGTTTATTTACAAAAAACTGTGAACATGAATTACGACACATGGAAGTTTGATAGAACATTGTTCATTTCTATCGGTTATGTTCTTTTTCTGTTTTTAAATTAATAACTTGACATCGCGGAGAAAAGTAACATTTTTATTAATAGACTAGTGTTTTATGAAAATATGATGTTTATTTAAATAATTACACTATAATGCAGGGATAATTGTCCGTTTAAAGAACCCGTATGTGACTTACATCTTAACCTTGAACTAAATTTTGAAAGCACTGTATTTACTTGTATCTTTTTTAGGCTATTAGTCCTAAAGGAATGTGTGTTTTACGTTTGTACACGGCCCCGCATGGCCAGGTGAGTTAAGGCGTTCGATTCGTAATCTGAGGGTCGCGGGTTTGAATCCCGTCGCACCAAACATACTAGCCCTTTCAGCCGGGGGGGGGCGTTATAATGTTACAATCAATCCACGATTCGTTGGTAAATGAGTAGCTCAAGAGTTGGCGGTGGGTGGTGATGACTAGCTGCCATCCCTCTAGCCTTACACTGCTAAATTAGGGATGGCTAGCGTAGATAGCCATCGAGTAGCTTTGCGCAAAATTCCGAAACAAACAAACGTTTGAGTATATCATCAAATAATTTTAGAAATATTTGAAACAGCTTTGAGGGCAAAGGTATTAACACATCATACGTGGAACATCTTTGTTTAAGAATTATTTACACACACAAAATGAGATAATAATTAATTAAAAACGATGTTTTCAAGTCTGATGGGACTTGTAATAAATATAATAAATGCATTTTTTAAATGACATTCCAATAAAAATTAGCATTTTGGAAACTCTGAGTGTTTGGAGATTTCTGATGAAACAATCAAGTATAACCAAATAGGTGAAAGCATGTTATAAACCATATTCTGCTATGTTTATGCCGAGTGAATAGCATGCTCACAGAAGTTGATATTAGAAAAGGGCACGTGCATGTAGGACACGTGCATGTGAAACGTATTTCCTTCCTTACCCCATTATGCCTTTTATTAGAGTAAATTAGTATAACCATTACTTCTGAAGGTGGAGCCGAGATTAGGTAGCAAACACAACCATGCATTACGTAATTTCAAGTTAATACACATGTTTAAAAGTACATTAAGTGAATAAACATGTTTTAAAATATTGTCTCTGAACTGTCATGACTTCTAGACAACATATATGTACATGAAATCCTAGAACTGTTAACAAATAACCATGGTTATAAATGATTCCTTCACTGCAGCATAGAGTAGGGTAAGTGCGCACAGGATGAGATATTTAAGTGCCAATCTCGTATCAAGACACTGAAATCAAACGTTTGTCTTATCCAATTTAAGTACAAACCACAGTTTAAATAAGTTAAAAAGGCATTTGTGCAATATTTATATAAATACGATTAAAAGGTGTGCAATGTTAATTAAATATATAAATATGGTGGTGCAGGGTTGTTTCAAGGCTGGTCTGTGTTTTTAACATCTGCCACACAAGTCAGACCAGAATCTTTTAGTAATGTGTGTGGGATGGTCAATGAGTGAGAGAGGCGTTCTACGAACCAGAAATGTATCTTGTCTTCAGAAATTCTAGAAACTCGTTCTTTTAGGGTTAAGTCGATACATCTTGACGTATGAAGCTAGAAACACAACTTTTAAAACGGTAAACAAAAAGAAACCAAAACTGAATATATTAATGAAAGGATGACATGATGACGTCAATATGGATTATATTACTGTGGTACCACATGATGACGTCAATATGGATTATATTACTGTGGTACCACATGATGACATCTATATGGGTTATATTACTGTGGTACCACATGATGACATCAATATGGATTATATTACTGTGGTACCACATGATGACATCTATATGGATTATATTATGTGGTATCACATAATGACGTCAATATGGATTATATTACTGTGGTACCACATGATGACATTTATGTGTATTATATTACTGTGGTACCACATGATGACATCTGTATGGGTTATATTACTGTGGTACCACATGATGACATTTATGTGTATTATATTACTGTGGTACCACATGATGACATCTGTATGGGTTATATTACTGTGGTACCACATGATGACATTTATATGGGTTATATTACTGTGGTATCACATGATGACATTTATATGGGTTATATTACTGTGGTACCACATGATGACATCTATATGGGTTATATTACTGTGGTACCACATGATGACATCAATATGGATTATATTACTGTGGTACCACATGATGACATCTGTATGGATTATAATATGGTGGTGCCACATAATGACATCTATATGGGTTATATTACTGTGGTATCACATGATGACATTTATGTGTATTATACGATGGTGGTATCACATGATGACATCTGTATGGATTATAATATGGTGGTACCACATAATGACATCTATATGGGTTATATTACTGTGGTACCACATGATGACATCTATATGGGTTATATTACTGTGGTACCACATGATGACATCAATATGGATTATATTACTGTGGTACCACATGATGACATCTGTATGGATTATAATATGGTGGTGCCACATGATGACATCTATATGGATTATATTACTGTGGTATCACATGATGACATTTATGTGTATTATACGATGGTGGTATCACATGATGACATCTGTATGGATTATAATATGGTGGTACCACATAATGACATCTATATGGGTTATATTACTGTGGTATCACTTGATGACATCTGTATAAATTATATTATGATGGTTCCACATAATGACTTCTATATGGATTATTTTACTGTGGTACCACTTGATGACATTTATATGGATTATACTATGGTGGTACTACAAAATAACATCTATGTGGATTATATTATTATTGTGGTATCACATGATGACATCTATTGGTATTATACTATGTTAGTGCCATTTGGTGACATCTATATGGATTATGCTGTGTTAGCATCACATAATGAAATTTACATGGATTATATGATCCCAATATACTTTTCGGAATGAATCGTTTGTCTTGACCAACGTTTAAATCGAGGGTACGAGTCCATCCAATGAGGTTGTTCTTTGTTATTAAGTATTAAGCTACACAAAAGGCTGTTTGTGCTCTGCAACCACAGGTATCGAAAACAGTTTTATAGCAGAAATACCCTTGTAGGGGCTTCTCCACTGTACAGAGCATAGATATCTCAGGTGTAGTTTGTGCTACAATACAACCAGCTGTTGTGAGCTAAGATTGCCTAAAGTTATATTAATACGAAGGTTGCAGGTAATGCTACTATAACACTTAAACCTAATACACAGCAACAAATACTTAACGCTCACGTTTCTAATAAGAAACCCAGCTATTAAATAGTTATTAAAGTGTTTCTGTCTTAGTGTTGAGAAACAGGTTTAAACCACCTACTTTTGAACTAAAACGAAAATAGGAACTCAGGACTATACAATGTAAACAACAGATTTCTTTCTTTTTCTAGAAACTATTAGTTACTGATGGAAACTAACAAACAACATTGTCTGAGAAAAATCTTAGCTAGTGTATTCAGTATACCAAGAGTATACTACAAATACTAAATTGATTGGTATTCGACGTCTCTTTTAATACGGTGCAATGAGAGACTTTAACTAAGTGGTCAATCAGGGATACTTGTATTGTGTTTTTGTAGTTTTTCAAAATGAGACGAATCTAGTGTTCATCTCCCTCTGTTCTAATCTAGCGTTCATCTCTCCCTCTGTTCTAATCTAGTATTCATTTCTCCCCCTGTTCTAATCTAGTGTTCATCTCTCTCTGTTCTAATCTAGCGTTCATCTCTTCCCTTGGTCTAATCTAGTGTTCATCTCTCCCTCTGTTCTAATCTAGTGTTAATCTCTCCCTCTGTTCTAATGCATTGTTTATCTTTCCCTCTGTTCTAATCTAGTGTTCATCTCTTCCCCTGTTATAATCTAGTGTTCATTTCTCCCCTGTTCTAATCTAGTGTTCATCGCTCCGCTGGTCTAATCTGTCGTTCATCTCTCCCCTGTTCTAATCTAGTGTTCATCTCTCCCTCTGTTCTAATCTAGTGTTAATCTCTCCCTCTGTTCTAATGCAGTGTTTATCTTTCCCTCTGTTCTAATCTAGTGTTCATCTCTTCCCCTGTTCTAATCTAGTGTTAATCTCTCCCTCTGTTCTAATGCAGTGTTTATCTTTCCCCCTGTTCTAATCTAGTGTTCATCGCTCCCTGTTCTAATCAACTGTTCATCTCTCCCTCTGTTCTAATCTAGTGTTAATTTTTCCCCCCTGTTCTAATCAACTGTTCATCTCTCCCTCTGTTCTAATCTAGTGTTAATTTCTCCCTCTGTTCTAATGCATTGTTTATCTTTCCCTCTGTTCTAATCTAGTGTTCATCTCTTCCCCTGTTATAATCTAGTGTTCATTTCTCCCCCTGTTCTAATCTAGTATTCAATTCCCCACTGTTCTAATGTAGTGTTCATTTCTTCCCCTGTTCTAATCTAGTGTTCATCTCTCCCCCTGTTTTAATCTAACGTTCATCTCTTCCCCTGTTCTAATCTAGTGTTCATTTCTCCCCCTGTTCTAATCTAGTGTTCATCTCTCTCTGTTCTAATCTAGCGTTCATCTCTTCCCTTGGTCTAATCTAGTGTTCATCTCTCCCTCTGTTCTAATCTAGTGTTAATCTCTCCCTCTGTTCTAATGCATTGTTTATCTTTCCCTCTGTTCTAATCTAGTGTTCATCTCTTCCCCTGTTCTAATCTAGTGTCCATCTCTCCTCTTGTTTTAATCTAACGTTCATCTCTTCCCCTGTTCTAATCTAGTGTTCATCTTTCTCTGTTCTACTCTAGTGTTCATCTCTCTCTGTTCTAATTTAGCGTTCATCTCTTCCCTTGGTCTAATCTAGTGTTCATCGCTCCCCTGGTCTAATCTAGCGTTTATCTCTTCCCTTGGTCTAATCTAGCGTTCATCTCTCCCCCTGTTCTAATCAACTGTTCATCTCTCCCTCTGTTCTAATCTAGTGTTAATCTCTCCCTCTGTTCTAATGCATTGTTTATCTCTGTTCTAATCTAGTGTTCATCTGTTCTAATCTAGTGTTCATCTCTTCCCCTGTTCTAATCTAGTATTCAATTCCCCCCTGTTCTAATGTAGTGTTCATTTCTTCCCCTGTTCTAATCTAGTGTTCATCTCTCCCCCTGTTTTAATCTAACGTTCATCTCTTCCCCTGTTCTAATCTAATGTTCATTTCTCCCCCTGTTCTAATCTAGTATTCATCGCTCCCCCTGGTCTAATCTAGCGTTCATCTCTTCCCCTGTTTTAATCTAGTGTTCATCTCTTCCCTTGGTCTAATCTAGCGTTCAACTCTTCCCCTGTTCTAATCTTGTGTTCATCTCTCCCTCTGTTCTAATGCAGTGTTTATCTTTCCCTCTGTTCTAATCTAGTGTTCATCTCTTCCCCTGTTCTAATCTAGTGTTCATATCTCCCTCTGTTTTAATCTAGTGTTAATCTCTCCCTCTGTTCTAATGCAGTGTTTATCTTTCCCTCTGTTCTAATCTAGTGTTCATCTCTCCCCCTGTTTTAATCTAACGTTCATCTCTTCCCCTGTTCTAATCTAGTGTTCATCTCTCTCTGTTCTAATCTAGTGTTAATCTCTCCCTCTGTTCTAATGCAGTGTTTATCTTTCCCTCTGTTCTAATCTAGTGTTCATCTTTTCCCCTGTTCTAATCTAGTGTCCATCTCTCCCCATGTTTTAATCTAACGTTCATCTCTTCCCCTGTTCTAATCTAGTGTTCATCTCTCTGTTCTAATCTAGTGTTCATCTCTCTCTGTTCTAATCTAGCGTTCATCTCTTCCCTTGGTCTAATCTAGTGTTCATCACTCCCCTGGTCTAATCTAGTGTTTATCTCTTCCCTTGGTCTAATCTAGCGTCCATCTCTCCCCCTATTCTAATCAACTGTTCATCTCTCCCTCTGTTCTAATGTAGTGTTAATCTCTCCCTCTGTTCTAATGCATTGTTTATCTTTCCCTCTTTTTTAATCTAGTGTTCATCTTTCCTCTGTTATAATCTAGTGTTCATTTTCCCCTGTTCTAATCTAGTATTCACTTTCCCCCTGTTCTAATGTAGTGTTCATCTCTTCCCCTGTTCTAATCTAGTGTTCATTTCTCCCCCTGTTCTAATCTAGTGTTCATCGCTCCTCCTGGTCTAATCTAGCGTTCATCTCTTCCTCTGTTTTAATCTAGTGTTCATCTCTTCCTTTGGTCTAATCTAGCGTTCAACTCTTCCCCTGTTCTAATCTTGTGTTCATCTCTCCCTCTGTCCTAATCTTGTGTTCATCTCTCCCTCTGTTCTAATCTAGTATTCAACTCTCCCTCTGTTCTAATCTAGTGTTCAACTCTCCCTCTGTTCTAATCTAGTGTTCAACTCTCCCTCTGTTCTAATCTAGTGTTCAACTCTCCTTCTGTTCTAATCTTGTGTTCATCTCTCTTCTGTTCTAATCTAGTGTTCATCTCTTCTGTTCTAATCTAGTGTTTATTTTTCCCTCTGTTCTAATCTAGTGTTCATCGCTCCCCCTGGTCTAATCTAGCGTTCATCTCTTCTTCTGTTCTAATCTAGCGTTCATCTCTTCTTCTGTTCTAATCTAGTGTTCATCTTTCCCTCTGTTCTAATCTAGTGTTCATCTCTCCTTCTGTTCCAATCTAGTGTTCAACTCTCCCCTGTTCTAATCTAGTGTTCATCTCTTCTCCTGTTCTAATCTAGTGTTCATCTCTTCCCCTGTTCTAATCTTGTGTTCATCTCTCCTTCTGTTCTAATCTAGTGTTCAACTCTTCCCTGTTCTAATCTTGTGTTCATCGCTCCCCCTGGTCTAATCTAGCGTTCATCTCTTCTTCTGTTCTAATCTAGTGTTCATCTCTCCCTCTGTTCTATTTTTGTTGCATCGTTTTTACCTTTTAGAATCCTGAATGGATGTTTTAACAACCTAATATATTTTGAAATATAATCATTAGACAGTATGTTCACTATATGTAACATGAGGAATTAGCCATGTTTCTTGATTTTGAGACAACGTTTCTGTATTGAGTCTGCCATCAATTCTGCTCTGAGTTACTAATCTGGAAGTAGTTGGGTATAGGTAAGAAAGATTATAAAATATTCAAGTTATTTTGTACATTATGGAAAAATTTAAATATTATAAAATAATAGCGTGACACACACACACAGCATATCATGTTTTTGAGAATTTTGATTTCCCATTGCTCAAGTTTTTTAAGTCCGTTGTTTGTAACGATCTGGAAAACTTGGTTACAGTTTTGCTATTTTTAAGTTTTGGTTTATTCATCTTTTTTCTGAGTGCTTCTTAAACTTCTCCAGGTTTACCAGTATTTTCCAAGATCACGTGTTTGTTTTATGCTAATGACTAATGCCCACAGTTTTAATGGCGTTAAGCTCTGGTAGATGTTCTCTGGACGTAACAGACTTGTTGCTCTGGTGAATGTTCTCTGGACGTAACAGTCGTGTTGCTCTGGTGAATATTCTCTGGACGTAACAGTCTTGCTCTGGTGGGTGTTCTCTGGACGTAACAATCTTGTTGTTCTGGTGGATGTTCTCTGGACGTAACAGTCGTGTTGCTCTGGTGGATGTTCTCTGGACGTAACAGTCTTGTTGCTCTGGTGGATGTTCTGTGGACGTAACAGTCTTGTTGCTCTGGTGGATGTTCTGTGGACGTAACAGTCTTGTTTCTCTGGTGGATGATCTGTGGACGTAACAGTCTTGTTGCTCTGGTGGATGTTCTGTGGACGTAACAGTCGTGTTGCTCTGGTGGATGTTCTGTGGACGTAAAAGTCTTGTTTCTCTGGTGGATGTTCTCTGGACGTAACAGTCTTGTTTCTCTGGTGGATGTTCTCTGGACGTAACAGTCTCGTTTCTCTGGTGGATGTTCTGTGGACGCAACAGTCTTGTTTCTCTGGTGGATGTTCTCTGGACGTAACAGTCTTGTTGTTCTGGTGGATGTTCTCTGGACGTAACAGTCGTGTTGCTCTGGTGGATGTTCTCTGCACGTAACAGTCTTGTTGCTCTGGTGGATGTTCTCTGGACGTAACAGTCTTGTTGCTCTGGTGGATGTTCTCTGGACGTAACAGTCTTGTTGCTCTGGTGGATGTTCTGTGGACGTAACAGTCTTGTTGCTCTGGTGGATGTTCTGTGGACGTAACAGTCTTGTTGTTCTGGTGGATGTTCTCTGGACGTAACAGTCTTGTTTCTCTGGCGGATGTTCTCTGGACGTAACAGTCTTGTTTCTCTGATGGATGTTCTCTGGACGTAACAGTCGTGTTGCTCTGGTGGATGTTCTCTGGACGTAACAGTCTTGTTTCTCTGGTGGATGTTCTCTGGACGTAACAGTCTTGTTTCTCTGGTGGATGTTCTCTGGACGTAACAGTCTTGTTGCTCTGGTGGATGTTCTCTGGACGTAACAGTCTTGTTTCTCTGGTGGATGTTCTCTGGACGTAACAGTCTTGTTTCTCTGGTGGATGTTTTCTGGACGTAACAGTTTTGTTTCTCTGGTGGATGTTCTCTGGACGTAACAGTCGTGTTGCTCTGGTGGATGTTCTCTGGACGTAACAGTCTTGTTTCTCTGGTGGATGTTCTCTGGACGTAACAGTCTTGTTTCTCTGGTGGATGTTCTCTGGACGTAACAGTCTCGTTTCTCTGGTGGATGTTCTGTGGACGTAACAGTCTTGTTTCTCTGGTGGATGTTCTCTGGACGTAACAGTCTTGTTGTTCTGGTGGATGTTCTCTGGACGTAACAGTCTTGTTGCTCTGGTGGATGTTCTGTGGACGTAACAGTCTTGTTGCTCTGGTGGATGTTCTGTGGACGTAACAGTCTTGTTGTTCTGGTGGATGTTCTCTGGACGTAACAGTCTTGTTTCTCTGGCGGATGTTCTCTGGACGTAACAGTCTTGTTTCTCTGATGGATGTTCTCTGGACGTAACAGTCGTGTTGCTCTGGTGGATGTTCTCTGGATGTAACAGTCTTGTTTCTCTGGTGGATGTTCTCTGGACGTAACAGTCTTGTTTCTCTGGTGGATGTTCTCTGGACGTAACAGTCTTGTTGCTCTGGTGGATGTTCTCTGGACGTAACAGTCTTGTTTCTCTGGTGGGTGTTCTCTGGACGTAACAGTCTTGTTTCTCTGGTGGATGTTTTCTGGACGTAACAGTCTTGTTTCTGTGGTGGATGTTTATCAGTATACCACAAACACTACACTATGTTTATCAGTATACCACAAACACAACACTATGTTTATCAGTATACCACAAACACAACACTATGTTTATCAGTATACCACAAACACAACACTATGTTTATCAGTATACCACAAACACTACACTATGTTTATCAGTATACCCAAACACTGCACTATGTTTATCAGAATACTTGTGTAATTGTAATGGTTTGTTTGTTTTTGTTGTTTTAAATTTTGCACAAAGTGACATCAGAGCTATAACTGTCCGTAATGTATTAGACATACCCTGATGTGCAGGCAGTTAGTCAATACCTCTGACCGCTAACTTTTGACCATTTATTCTTTTCTCTACTACATTTGAGATTCAACGTCACGTTATCATCCCCATATGATTGAGAAATGAATTCGAACCGGTCACCCACAGTTGCGAATAGAGTGTTATAATCACCAGGTCATTATTATAATAATTATTATTATTATATTATTATAATGGTAAAATTATTACATCAACACGCATAACCCCATCGTTGCTACCGTGTAACGAAATTCACAGAGACATTAGAATAAATTACTCTGCATAATACACTAATAATAGCTGTTAGGAATTTATTTCGCTAAGCCTAAAAATTGAATTTCAATGGCATCAAATATACTACATAATTTAAAACTTAATATCAAAATAATATGAAACATGCATGACATGATACAATTACAGCCGGTATATGATCTCAGTGGAACGGATGGTACCAGAACTACATTTTGCATTGATGACCGTTTCGTTAGTAGTGTAGTGAAGCTGAAAATGAATCGTTTTTGTGAAGAATATATCATAACCATCTTCAGCACAAAATATTCATGTACGCAGTTTATAAAGATGTGTTAGATTAAGCGATGCATAATTTACAAGATTAGATATGCTCTTAAGTCACAGTATAGTAGGACTATGGATAAAACTGAAGCTACAGAAACATCCAGAAAAAAGAACTACAAAAAGTCGTATTCCGGATGGCAGCACCTTCTAAGAGGAGAGAAACAACTAACATTAATGTTAATGAGGATGGACATTCACGTGCTCCAGGCAACAGTCAGCCACACAAGCAAGAGATAACCACTATATGTTACATATACACTAAACGTTTCCAAGACATATTTATTCTACAATCACATGCTTCAAGCAACTGGAAGATAAAAAAGTATTTGTGTTATTTCATCAAAAGGCCTACTAGTAAAACAGTTGGACGCACCACCTAATGACTACTGTACAATTGTATTGCTTAATAGGTTGCTGGGAAACGACTGTCCTAGAGAACTAAATGGACTATAGACACCAAACAAGGAAACGTGGAATGTCTTGGATAAAACTTTCAGGCGAAAATTTTTTCCAATTAAAACTAAGTCACAGGACTATAGGCTATATGCAGAACGATGTGTTAGAACTCGATGATCAACTATAATAACACAGTAACACTGTGCGAATGCACAGAAACGTGCACATGTTATAGGGTTAATTTGTCCGCTTATCGGACACAGGCTGTATTAAAAAAAATGTTTACTAAAGTTAGGCCTAAGGTAATTGCACATACAGACTTTTCATTGCTTACGGTTAGAATTATTCTAGAAAACATGTATTTAAACAGTTAGTGCTACAACAAATATGCTCATTTGAGTATAAATGTTTGTTTGTTTTTTTGGCCTCTGTTAGTCATTTTAATGAATCATCATCAACTGCTCTAAGATTCTGGACAATTAAATATCTCTCACGAACTATATAGATATATTGAGAAAGACGAATAAATTTTGGCACGTTTAACGAACTGACTGCATAGCTCAAATTACATTGTACTAGAGACAGTGCGAGAATCGACACCCAACACCTGGACTTTCTTTCAATCAGAAACGAATGTTAGATTAGCATATAACGTTCTCAACTTTTTTATATGTAAATTAAATCTCAGTTTACGAAACAGTTTTCTTGACAGATGATACAGGTCGAATTGTCTGATTGAAATCATCATTGTTTTCTACTCGACTAATACGAACTTCAAATTTAAGGAAAGTATGGATTAACAGTAGGCAGATCCTAAAAAAACTGTACCTTATAGGTTTATGGTTAAATGTACAGTAAGTATATTTTAAAAAACTGTACCTTATAGGTTTATGGTTAGATGTATAGTAGGTATATCCTGAATAACTGTACCTTATAGGTTTATGGTGAGATGAATAGTAGGTACAGTGGTACCTCTGTTCTCGAACTTAATCCATTCCAGAAGGCTGTTCGAAAACCGAATCAATTTTTCCCATTAGAAATACTGTAAATTAAATTAATCCGTTACAGACCTCCAAAAATTACACATTATGAAGCATTTTAAGTAAAAATAATTTTTATTTATACCTGTATAATAATACTTACATGTCAACCACAAAAATGATAAACATAATAAAAAACAATAAATGAAAATGTAACTGCACTTTACCTGTGCTGAGGAGAGCTGATGGTGTAAGTGAAAGGTGGTAAAAAACGTGGATAGTAGGAGGGTTATTATTGTTTGGAAGGGGAGTCATCTTCCATAAAAACATCATGTAACTCTCCTTCTGGGGTTCTTTCTCTTTTCTGTCTCTTTGCACCGCTACAACCTGCTTGAGACTCACTGGACCTATTTCTCACTAAAAATTTGTCTAAAGAGGTTCGTTTCTGTAAAATGTTTTGGGCAAGCTTGGCGTGGGCCGAAAATGGTCGAAGTGTCGTTCGGGCATCAGTCGGGTTATTTCGGGGGTTCGGGCCACGACAGCTTAGTTCGGGAACCGAGACATTTTTTTCTGAAACAATATGTTCGAAAACCGAATTGTTCGAGAAGGGAGTCGTTCGAAAACCGAGGTACTACTGTATCTTATAGGTTTATGGTTGTATGAACAGTAGGTAAGTCCTAAAAAACTGTACTTTATAGGTTTATGGTTGTATGAACAGAAGGTAACTCCTAAAGATCTGTACTTTATAGTTTTATGGTTAGAACAGTAAGTGAGTCCGAAAGGACTGTACCTTATAGGATTATGGTTAGACGAACAGTAAGTGAGTCCTAAAATACTGTACCTTATAGGTTCATGGTTAGGTGAACAGTAAGTGAGTCCTAAAATACTGTACCTTATAGGTTCATGGTTAGACGAACAGTAAGTGAGTCCTAAACTACTGTACCTTATAGGTTCATGGTTAGACGAACAGTAAGTGAGTCCTAAAATACTGTACTTTATAGGTTCATGGTTAGGTGAACAGTAAGTGAGTCCTAAAATACTGTACCTTATAGGTTCATGGTTAGACGAACAGTAAGTGAGTCCTAAAATACTGTACCTTATAGGTTCATGGTTAGGTGAACAGTAAGTGAGTCGTAAAATACTGTACCTTATAGGTTCATGGTTAGACGAACAGTAAGTGAGTCCTAAAATACTGTACCTTATAGGTTCATGGTTAGGTGAACAGTAGGTAAATCCTAAACAATTTGGCTCATTGTTAGGCCAGACAGTCATTCGTAACTCACAGATTTCCTTTCTCCAGATCTAGTGTGTAATATCTAGCTTGACTCATATTGTTGGGCCAGACAGCCATTCGTAACTCACAAATTTCCTCTCTCTAGATCTAGTGTGTAGTATCTAGCTTGACTCATATTGTTGGGCCAGGCAGCCATTCGTAACTCACAGATTTCCTTTCTAGCCTCAGATCTAGTTTCCTTTCTCCAGATCTAGTAGTATCTAGCTTGACTCATATTGTTGGGCCAGGCAGCCATTCGTAACTCACAGATTTCCTTTCTCCAGATCTAGTGTGTAGTATCTAGCTTGACTCATATTGTTGGGCCAGGCAGCCATTCGTAACTCACAGATTTCCTTTCTCCAGATCTAGTGTGTAGTATTTAGCTTGACTCATATTGTTGGGCCAGGCAGCCATTCGTAACTCAGAACCTTTCTTTCTAGAGTGTAATAACTAAAATCACAACTCATATGTTTCTACCAAGTGTGTATTTCCTTGAAATATCTTTGCCAACTGAAGAAAGCTTAACTGGACCATTAACTAAATTTTTATTGCTCATGTTTGTGACAGCACAAGTGCTTTAGTGCTAAATGGAAGTTGATTTATGGGATTCAGTCGAACAACTTGGTTTATGTCTAGTTATTGTAGTATATCCTAAGTAAGGGTTAACACACGAGTTACTATTACTTGCAGTGAAATATTTTAGTTCCTTCTACCTACGGGAATTACTTGGATCAAGAGAAAGTACAGTAACGCTACAATTAGAGCTAACTGATTACTTTAGCTCACGACTCAGCTAAAAGCTCTGGTTCGTTTCTCTGTTCCACTTGTCTCACGAAAAGGAACACGCCCGAGATAATAAATTTGAATTATGGGACACATTTATTGTTTGCTATTTATGAACTGTGTAATGTTACTGATAATTCTTGCTGATAAAATGTCTATTAAGTTTCACTTAACAAAATATCTCTCCCTAGTGGTATTTTACAAACTTGCAATGCTCACTTGTGGAGATCGGATTACCTGTGATGGACAGAGCACATGTAGCCTATTATGTAGCTATCGACTAAAGTAAACAAACTTAAAAAAATGTATTATTAATTCAAAAACTTAAATGGTAACAATAACAAATAAAATAAGTGGAATATTAGCTGATAAAATAACTTTTGTAATTTATGATAAATTACAGTATTGTAAATAATAAATTAGACATTTGTTGACGTGTATTATCAGTCATGTAAATAATGAAATAGACATTTCATATCATGTATTCTCAGTAATGCAAATAATAAATTGGACATTTAATATCATGTGATCTCAGTATTGTAAAGGATAAATTAGACATTTGATGTATTATCACTAATGAAAAGAATTAATTGACCAGTTTATGTAATGTATTCTCAGTATTGTAAAAAATAAATCATACATTTGATATATTTTCAGTAATGCAAAGAATAAATTAGACATTTGCTGTATTCTCAGTCATGTAAAAAATGAATTAAACATTTAATGTCATGTATTCTCAATACTGTATAGAATAAATTAGACATTTGATGTATTATCACTAATGAAAAGAATGAATTGAACATTTAATATCATGTGATCTCAGTATTGTAAAGAATAAATTTGACATTTGATGTATTATCAGTAATGAAAAGAACGAATTAAACGTTTGATGTCATGTATTTTCAGTAACGCAAAGAATAAATTAATGCTAAGTATTATAAAAAAATTTTTCATTTAAGACACTTGAGTCATAACTTGCTTCAGGTTTGAGCAAGTGACTCAGAATGTCCTGATCTCTCTAACTTAACTTTTCCCTCCACACCTTAATTAAAGACTGATTTTAAGAGCCACATAGCACGTCCTTACAAACTTCAATGTAAGCACTTAAGTATTGAAACGAAGATCGGCTAATAAAAAGAAACCTAAGGAAACAATATAAACTATGAACACATATATATCAAAGCGTTAGGTTTCGTCACATTGTCAACGAAAGTAATGATTTCTCTAAAATATCGTGTTTTCTCCATAAATTATATTATTTTTCATTATATTATTACCCAAATAATTGTGGATAAATGTTGTTTTTTTTATAAAAACAGTGTTGGTAAGAAATGGCCTGAAGGCTAGTGTGTTAGATTATGAACCTAAGAATTAGTTGTTTGTGTCCCTTTTGTATAAAATCACACCATGATTTGTCAGATCCCGTTTGTCGATTAGAGTGGCCCTATGTGATATGGGTAGTGTTGTTGACTAGGTGTTTGACGTGGAGTGTATTAACAGCATGTGTGTATTATACACATACTAACCAGTCTCATATCTCGCACTCAAGGCAACTGTCACTGTTTTATTCTAGTACTAAATGGCTCGATATCAGTTTGATGCCATTAATTTAGGCGACAGTAGGTGTATTTCATGGCATGTTCTCAACACTAGTACTTACTGTCTCTACAACAGTATCTTCCACTATACGAGGGAACAAAAGTACTTCCGTATACTGACTGTTTCATAAGATGTATCCATGTCGTCCCTTAAAGTCTTGCATACTTACTGACTGTTGACTTTATTATTACTGATAATTCTTCTTGATATTTAGATTGCACGAACTGATAAATAAAAAACGACACATTAAATTATTCTAAATATATGTAAGTGTTTTTTAGAGTATTTTAATACCTAAGTGATATTATATACGACAAGCAATGTTCTTTGTACAAGTAATAAAGTAATTAATAATATGTTAAGAATATGAATAAAACCTAATGAGATTTATTGCACTGCAGTCATAGTGTAAGAATGTTCAACGGTTTAAAAGTATGTGATTATTGTTTTAAAGCGAAATTACACTATACGATGCCCCTCAGTGGCTCAGCGGTATGTCTGTGGACTTACAACGCTAAAAACCGGGTTTCGATACCCGTGGTGAGCAGAACACAGATAGCCCATTGTGTAGCTTTGTGATTAATTCAAAACAACAACAGAATACGACACTCATATTCCGTCTATCAAGGGTAACTGAACTAGCCTAATTGATAGTTTCCAAAGAAGTGACCATAAGATAATACCAGAGGTTGAATTCAAATAATCAATAACCCAAATACAATTTCTTGTTTACTTCAATTTCAAGTGTATGAAAATTAAACAGTAAACGTTTAAAGTTTGCCTGAAGAGGGCGCAGTTCCGTACCAAACGATTTTTTGCACAAAATAAAGAGGACGATAGAACAAGTCAAAATATCTCAACCATTTATGTTGAACCACAGAAAAAATTGTCGTTAAACCAACAGCCACACAACGGGCTATCTGTGCTGTGCTGAGCACTAGTATCGAAACCAGGGTTTTGAAATTATAAGACCTCAGACTTACCACATTACCCCTAGGAAGAGGACGGTCAGCTAAAGGTAGAGAAGATTTTGTCTGTTTGTTTCAAGTTAAGCACAACGCCACAAAATGGGCTATCTGTGCTCTGCCCACTACAGCTATCAAAGCTTGGTTTCTAGCAGTATGAATTCGTAAACAACACTGTGCCACTAGAGGGCGCACAGTTAAGAAAATGATACAGACTTGTAAATACAACAAATGATTGTTTAAGAAGTGCTTTTGTATTTGCTATTTTTTATATTGTTGTCAAATGTTTTGAATGGCCCGGAATGGCCAGGTGGTTAAGACATTCGACTCGTCATCCAAGGTTCGCAGGTAGGAAGCCCTGTCACACCAAGCATACTCGCACTTTTAGCCGTGGGAGTGTTATATTGTCACGATGAATCCCACTATTCGCTGGTAAAAGAGTAGCCCAAGAGTTGGCGGTGGGTGGTGACGACTAGCTGCCTTTCCTCTAGTCTTGCACTGCTAAATTAGGGACGACTATTGCAGATAGCCCTTGTGTTGCTTTGTGCAAAATTCAAACAAACAAATAATAAAGTTGTGTTGGGTACAGATAAACGTTCCATTATTTATTTGGTTTGTACTTACAACATAACCACTTTCTAAGTATGCAGTAGAAGCGTAGAACAACCTTGTATGTTGTACTTACAACATAACCACTTTCTAAGTATGCAGTAGAAGCGTAGAACAACCTTATATGATGTACTTACAACATAACCACTTTCTAAGTATGCAGTAGAAGGTAGAACAAACTTGTATGTTGTACTTACAACATAACCACTTTCTAAGTAAAAGCGTGCAACCTTGTAGTAAACAACATAACCACTTTCTAAGTAGAACAACCTTGTATTAGGTTATATGTGTTTGAAACACTAAAGGGAATGCAGCTAGTCATCACCATCCACCGCCAACTTTTGGGCTACTATGTTACCAACAAATATTGGGATTGACCGTTATCTAAGCACACTCCCACAACTGTAGAGACGATCATTATGGAGGAACGGGATCTGAACCCGCGACCTTCAAGTTACGAGTCAAGCATTCTAACACCTGGCCATTCCAGGCTTAAATCTGTATTGACGGCTTTAATATTTACATACGATTAATTTCCTTACCTCTTAATCTGTCCATGTTTGTAGTAACGAATGTTTAACTTCTACATCTCGCTTATTTGAATTTATAATTTGAAGTTTTTTCTTACCAAAGTTTTAGGGTTACCATTTGTAGCGACATCCTAGTGTGTCAGGTTCAACAATATATAACTTGTGAAAAACTGATAAAGTTTACACCGTTCACAGAATGCAGTTCGAGCTTTGAAACATGCAGAAACAAGGTATGAATTTGTGGTCTTACATCAACTCAGAGCTAGATTTCTAACTGAAGAAAAACTAATGTAATATTAATCTGAAAATGTTTTCTATTTATTTTTAGGCTAAGACAACGTGTAACAACGTGTTACTAAGACCTACAAATATCGAACAACGTGTTTACTAAGACTTACAAATATCGAACAACGTGTCACTAAGACTCAAATATGAAACAACGTGTCACTGAGACTTACAAATATCGAACAACGTGTTACTAAGACTCAAATATCGAACAACGTGTCACTAAGACTTACAAATATCGAACAACGTGTTACTAAGATTTACAAATATCGAACAACGTGTTACTAAGATTTACAAATATCGAACAACGTGTTACTAAGACTTACAAATATCGAACAACGTGTTACTAAGATTTACAAATATCGAATAACGTGTTACTAAGATTTACAAATATCGAACAACGTGTTACTAAGACTTACAAATATCAAACAACGTGTTACTAAGACTTACAAATATCAAACAACGTGTCACTAAGACTTACAAATATCGAACAACGTGTTACTAAGACTTATAAATATCAAACAACGTTTTACTAAGACTTACAAATATCGAACAACGTGTCACTAAGACTCAAATATGAAACGTGTCACTGAGACTTACAAATATCGAACAACGTGTTACTAAGACTTACAAATATCGAACAACGTGTTACTAAGACTTACAAATATCGAACAACGTGTTACTAAGACTTACAAATATCGAACAACGTGTTACTAAGATTTACAAATATCGAATAACGTGTTACTAAGATTTACAAATATCGAACAACGTGTTACTAAGACTTACAAATATCAAACAACGTTTTACTAAGACTTACAAATATCGAACAACGTGTCACTAAGACTCAAATATGAAACGTGTCACTGAGACTTACAAATATCGAACAACGTGTTACTAAGACTTACAAATATCGAACAACGTGTTACTAAGCTACGTTTTTCACTTGTCTGAAATATCGAACAACTTTGTACTGAGCTAAGACTTTCACTTTTCTGAATCCCCCACTGGCACAGCGGTATGTTTGCGAACTTACAACACTATTAACTGGGTTTCGATACTCGCGTTGGACAGAGCAAAGATAGCCCATTGTGTAGCCTTGGGCTCAACTACAAACCAACCAGTAATTTATCTGAAAAACCGAACAACGTTATATTAAGTAAAGATTTTCACCTATCTGAAATGTCGAACAACTTTAAACTAAGCTAAATCTTCTACTTTTATTAAATATCGAACCACGTTATGGAATAAATGTTTACTGAGCCACTTGTTTTAAGTTTCAAAGCTAAGAAATATGATCTGACTCTTTCAGTCACGTTCATCTCACTCGAAGGATATTAGATAAAGTGGTTTAGGATTTCTTCTTATATAACCATTCCTCAATACATGTTATGTAGTTAATGCTTTCCGGTTGAAGCACGTTATTAAAATAGCAACTCTCACGAAATCCCGATTTTCTCATTATGAACGAATATACCAGACCCCAAGCTTAATTGGGTGCAGTTATTAGAGACGTCTGTTATAAATCTCACGATAACAGCATTTTTACGTTTGGAAATTTTAAGGATTATTTTTAGCCTATCGAGATAATCGAGAAAACACGTTTTATTTTGTTTTTTTGGTCTGTCTGTTAGATCGGGCGTGGCTAAAAGATTAGTTTAACTGACTGCAAATCTGAGGGTTCACAGCTCGTTTCCATAACAACGTATTTCGCACACTGAGGTGGTGGGTGATGTTGGCTAGAACCATCCCGCTGGTCTATTGGTTCAAATCTGTGACAGTTGTGCACATATAACCATAAAATTCGGGAAGTAAACAATTTATAATTTAATATGTTAATTTGCTAATTAGGGTTATCATTTAATATATTTTGCTTTACTAATTAGGCTTACGATTTAATATATTACTTTATTAATTAGAGTTAAAATTTAATATATTACTTTACTAATAAGGGTTACCACATCGTAAATTTAAACATGTTCTTGTTTCACGACACAAATGTAACGACGTCTTGTTTCCACATGTGAAACTACATGAGATATTCGTGCTCTTCACACGTATTCCACAGCTCCTGTTGGAATACTTCAACATTAATCACATCATAAAATATTTTATCGACGAGCCAAAGTCCTCGGTGCACAACGACAAATCAATGGGTTTATGATGCTTAAAACTGAGTTTCATGTCTTCATTGGATAGAAAACAGATAAATCATGGTGTTGGTTGATGTTTTACAACAAACAAACACTTGTAATAAATAATGAAGACAAGAGAGAAGCTGGTTTAGCCTTTCATTTTCTAAGATGCTTACAACTTGAAGGTAGAAGAGCCAGAACACCACGAAAAAGCTGAGATGTGACTCTTGTTTGCCAGGATAATGTAAACCAACCACATCAAGTTTTAAATGTAACTAAACCCAAGGGTTTCCTGAACCACAAAAGAAAAGTTGTTCATTTGATTTACGATAAGAATGATGGTTCCCAAATGTATTGTTCTAGTAATCAGAAGTGACAAAGAATACATAAATTTACAGAAGAATAGCACAAAAACGTTGATTCTATAGAAGGATAAGAGAGGAGCCTTAATTTTATAGGAGGATAGGAGAGGAGCCTTAATTTTATAGGAGGATAGGAGAGGAACTTTGGGTTTTCAGTCAATTCGTAGTTCACCAGATATTACAATAATCCAAGAACGACATACTGTTATTAATAGACATTCACAGTGACATTCCCTTAAGTTGGTAGTGACTACTTCGTATCTTTACTGTATATCTTTACTATATATCTCTATTGTATGGCTCTACTGTATATCACTATATTATATCTCTACTGCATACCTGTACGGTTTATCTCCACTGTATACATATATATATACTGTATATACAGTAGGTTACTTCTGTGCTGAGTAACCTCACCATGTTTGTTAAACTCCTAATGTACTTAAAGCCACATGTACCACATGCTCACTTCATTAACAAATATTTATTGTAAATATTATTACTATAGATAAAATGGAAAATAAAATATATTATAGCACGAATATTCAGGATTCTGAGCTAAAGAATGGCTGTGTGGACTATGTAGGCTTAGAAACCGAAATTCGGCTGCATAATCTATACAGGTTTTCAACGAAGAGTAGATTACATAGACTACGTAGGGTTATTTATGAAAGACATATTACATGATTTCATAAGACCCAATTTTATGTGCAATGATGGAAAGAGCACCTTCTGGAGGTTCACTAGTGGCTCACACTTGACTTCTAGAGGTTCACTAGTGGCTCACACTTGACTTCTGGAGGTTCACTAGTGGCTCACACTTGACTTCTAGAGGTCCACTAGTGGCTCATACTTGACATTATGCCTCCCCTCAGAGAACTTGGTCCGTTGTGGCCAGTGCTTCCTGTTGTAGTGCGCTGTAGTCTCCCTGCTATCCCAATGGCAAAGATAACAGGGAAACTTGGTAAAGCCTCCTTAGAGACCCATCAGAAATGCCACCAATCTGAAGTGTTCGACAACCTCCCAGCCATACTTATCATACTTCAAGGCTTCCAGCAAGGTCTTGATGCAGTTGTATTCCTCTTTGAAGTGCAACGAATATCGTGATAAATTGGCCACATACATAGCAGAATGCGTCTGAAGAATGCTTGCAGCTTCTTGATGTCATCTCTGTTAAAATCAGATAGGTCTATGTGTTCACTTAGGCAGCTAGAACTAAACTGAAGTGGTGAGTAGTGAGCCCTTGTATATATATTACTATGAAAAGTTCTACAAAATTCTAAAAGGCTCTTGAAAACTCTCGAAGTTCTACACCATTCTAGAAAATTCTTAGAAGTTCTAAACCATTCTAGAAAATTCTTAGAAGTTCTACAACATTCTAGAAAGTTCTTGAAAATTCTTGTAAGTTTGAGAAAATTCTCTATCAGCTACTCAGCACAGAATCTACATGAAATGTTCTGGAAAATCTGAAAATTTGAAAATTTCATTACCCAGGCCACAAAAGCAAAGTTTGAAGACAAAAATAGGTCATTTCTGTATACTTTGCATATAAGCAATTGAAAAATAACACTTTCTGCTCAGGAACATGAAAAAGTAAAAATTTTGTTACATAGTGCTATCTAGGCTTCTTTATCACAGACATATAACATGGACTATCTAGTTTTCTTTATCAAAGATATATTACATGGACTATCTAGAGTCCATCATCAAAGACATTACATGGACTATATAGGCTTCTTTATTAATGACATATTACGTGGACTATATTCGATTTTTATATGCAAAAATGGCTCGTTTGGGTTGAGAAAATATTTTACATAGAAGAGCGAACAACGTTTCGACCTTCTTCGGTCATCGTCAGGTTCACAAAGAAAGAGGTAACTGACCGGAAGCTGACCACATGTTTGAAAGGGGTTGTGTAACTGTGTGTCGAAATACCGCCCTCGACCCAAACGAGCCGTTTTTGCATATAAATTTCTCAACAAGTGGGTTTCTCGACATCACTGATTATATTCGATTTTGTTTTGTCAACGACATATTACCTGAACTATATAAGCTTCTTTATGAAAGACATATTACCTCAACTATATAAGCTTTTTAATGAAAGACATATTACATGGATTACCTAGGATACTTTCTCAAAGACCGACTATATGGACTGTGTAGGCTCCTTTACCAAAGATATATTACATGAACTATCTTGGGTCCATCATCAAAGACATTACATGGACTGTATAGGCTTCTTTATTAATGACATATTACGTGGACTATATTGGATTTTGTTTTGTCAACGATGTATTACCTCAACTATATAAGCTTCTTTATGAAAGACATATTAACTCAACTATATAAGCTTTTTATGAAAGACATATTACATGGATTACCTAGGATCCTTTCTCAAAGAATTGACTATATGGACTATCTAGGCTCCTTTACCAAAGACATATTACATGGACTATATAGGTTTCTTTATAAAAGACATTTTACAGGAACCATATAGGCTTTTTCTGCCAAAGACATTACATGGACTATCTAGGCTCCTTTACCAAAGAAATATTACATAGACTATATAGGTCTTTTTTATCGAAGACGTATTAAAAGGACAATCTAGGATCCTTTATCAAAAACATATTACATAGACTATATAGATTCCTTTATCAAAAACATATTACATGGACTATCTAAGATCCTTTATGAAAGACCAATTACATGGACTATGTAGGATTCTTTATCGAAGACATAGCACATCGACTATTTAGGCTTCTTTATCAAAGACATATTACATGAACTGTCTAGGCTTCTTTATCAAAGACATATTACATGAACAGTCTAGGCTTCTTTATCAAAGATATATTACATGGACTATCTAAGATCCTTTATGAAAGACCAATTACATGGACTATGTAGGATTCTTTATCGAAGACATAGCACATCGACTATTTAGGCTTCTTTATCAAAGACATATTACAAGAACAGTCTAGGCTTCTTTATCAAAGATATATTACATGAACAGTCTAGGCTTCTTTATCAAAGATATATTACATGAACAGTCTAGGCTTCTTTATCAAAGATATATTACATGAACAGTCTAGGCTTCTTTATCAAAGATATATTACATGAACAGTCTAGGCTTCTTTATCAAAGATATATTACATGAACAGTCTAGGCTTCTTTATCAAAGATATATTACATGAACAGTCTAGGCTTCTTTATCAAAGATATATTACATGAACAGTCTAGGCTTCTTTATCAAAGATATATTACATGAACAGTCTAGGCTTCTTTATCAAAGATATATTACATGAACAGTCTAGGCTTCTTTATCAAAGATATATTACATGAACAGTCTAGGCTTCTTTATCAAAGATATATTACATGAACAGTCTAGGCTTCTTTATCAAAGACATATTACAAGAACAGTCTAGGCTTCTTTATCAAAGATATATTACATGAACAGTCTAGGCTTCTTTATCAAAGATATATTACATGAACAGTCTAGGCTTCTTTATCAAAGATATATTACATGAACAGTCTAGGCTTCTTTATCAAAGACATAAAACAAGGACTATTTTTACTCCTTTATGAAAGACCAATTACATGGACTATGTAGGCTTCTTAATCAAAGATATATAACATGGACAATGTAGGGTCCTTTATCGAAGACATTATTCATGAAGTATATAGGCTTCTTTACCATAGACATATTATATGGACTATCTAGAATCCTTTATCAAGGAGATATTACATGGACTATCTAGAATCCTTTATCAAGGAGATATTACATGGACTATCTAGAATTATTTATCAAAGCATAATACATGGACTATCTCTGGTCCTTTGTCAAAGACATATTACATGTACTATCTCTGGTCCTTTATCAAGGACATATTACATGGACTATCTTTGGTCCTTTATCAAAGACATATTACATGGACTATCTCTGGTCCTTTATCAAGGACACATTACATGAACTAT
The DNA here is from genome assembly GCF_004210375.1 of Tachypleus tridentatus. Classification (NCBI taxonomy): domain Eukaryota; kingdom Metazoa; phylum Arthropoda; class Merostomata; order Xiphosura; family Limulidae; genus Tachypleus; species Tachypleus tridentatus. Next base: position 63,179,519 of record NC_134836.1, on the reverse strand, counting down.
CTCTGGTCCTTTATCAAGGACATATTACATGGACTATCTCTGGTCCTTTATCAAGGACATATTACATGGACTATCTGTTATTATTTTACTCTTTATATATATCTTTAACAAAAGAAGTAAAATTTCATTTTCTATTTAAATATATTTAATAAAAGAACCACAGTATAATTTTACTTTATATATGGCCCCCCGCTAGTACAGCGGTATGTCTCCGGATTTACAACACTAAAATCAGGGGTTCGATTCCCCTCGGTGGGCTCAGCAGATAGCCCAATGTGGCTTTGCTATAAGAAAACACACACACACACACTTTATATATGTATATATGTAAGAAAATAAACAAAGTATGATTTTATAGCTTACATATATAAAGAATCAAAGTTTCATTTTTTATTTATAAATATATTTAATAAAAGAACCAAAGTTTTATATTATTATTTATATAGATAGATATATGCAATGAAATAACTAAAGTATCATTTTATTGTTTATATACATATGCATAAAACAAAAGAAACAAAGATTAAATTTTCAATTTATATATAAAGTTAATGAAACAAAGTTTACTGTTTATATTCTGCTCAAAAAATTAAACAAGTAAGTATATATTTAAGAATATTTTTATCATAACTAAATTTATGTATGAAAAACACGTCGTTCGTCTACAAGTGTATTTCTTAAGCTTGCGAGTGAAGTTTGAAGCAACTCAAACGAAACTCATCTCACTCAAGGAGAATACAACTCAAGGTACTATATATAAGGTTGTTACTTGAGAATACAACTCAAGGTACCCTGTATAAGGTTGTTACGTGAGAATACAACTCAAGGTACCCTGTATAAGGTTGTTACGTGAGAATACAACTCAAGGTACTATATATAAGGTTGTTACTTGAGAATACAACTCAAGGTACCCTGTATAAGGTTGTTACGTGAGAATACAACTCAAGGTACCCTGTATAAGGTTGTTACGTGAGAATACAACTCAAGGTACCCTGTATAAGGTTGTTACGTGAGAATACAACACTAGGTACAATATATAAGGCTGTTACGTGAGAATTCAACTCAAGGTACCATATATAAGGTTGTTACGTGAGAATACAACATAAGGCACCCTATATAAGGTTTTTACGTGAGATTACAACACAAGGTACCCTATATAAGGTTGTTACGTGAGATTACAACACAAGGTACCCTATATAAGGTTGTTACGTGAGAATACAACACAAAGTACCCTTTATAAAGTTGTTTCTTGAAACTACAACACAAGGTACCCTTTATAAGGCTGTTAGGTGAGAATACAACACAAGTTACCCTATATAATGCTGTTACGTGTGAACACAACACAAGGTACCCTATATAATGCTGTTACGTGAGAATACAACACAAGGTACCCTATATAAGGTTGTTACGTGAGAATAGAACTCAAGGTATCTTGTATAAGGTTGTTACGTGAGAATAGAACTCAAGGTATCCTGTATAAGGTTGTTACGTGAAATTCTGCATTCCTCTTTAATTCTCAGAACGAATACCAACGTTTTGTGACTCATTTTGTCAGTGTGTACCTTCATCTTGTGTATCCAAGCCATCCGTGTCAGTCGTTATCTGACAGAGAAAAGGGTGGCCATGGTTGTCCAGATGCTGGAGATCAATCGACTTTGGCGACACTACCAGGAGATGAACTTTTATGTCAGGAGACCAGGTGAAGGCCGTCATCGCTGCACAAAAGCTAGAGAGGACCGCTACATCGTGACTGCTGCTCTGAGGAACAGGTTAGCTACGACTCAGTCACTGAGAAACGACCTTCAGCATTCTACTGGAACCCGTGTGTCGACCCAAACACTTTGCAATTGTTTGCACTGAGGACGCCTTATAGCGAGACGGCCTGCATGAGACGTATCCTGACAGCGTGCCACCGTGCAGCCAGGTTGGAGTTTGCTCGTCAGCACCTTGACTGGGAACTTCGTGAACAGGTTCACTGTGTGATGATGGTCGTGTGAGTGTGAGGAGACGCCGAGGAGAGCGATTTTCCGCTTGTAACGTTGTGCATGTCGACGCTTATGAAGGGCATATGCTTGGGTGGCCGCACGGACTTACTCATATTCGACAGAGGTGCTTTAAATGCACAACAATACAGAGACAAAATTCAGGAACCTAATGTAAGGCCTTTTGCCGGTGGTGTCAGCGATAGATTCACTCTCATGCAGGTTAACGTGCGAGACCACGTCGCCAGACTGTGTATGGACTTCCTTGAGGAAGGAATAGAGACTTTTGAGTGGCCCGCCAGATCTCCAGACTTAAATCCGGTTCAACATTGTTGGGGTATGTTGTCGAGACGTGTTAGTGAACACCAGCAGCCTCCTCAGAATGTACAGGAACTCCTACAAGCCCTGGTAGACGAGTGAACTGCCATATCCCAAGACAACACCGATAGACTGATTCGAAATGTGCAAAATCGGTGCCACGAGTGTGTCACAGTCCGTGGAGGTCACACTAGATATTCAATGTTTCCAAACTTTCTTGAATAAAGGCATGTAAACTGTTTAAAGTATTGTTTCATGTGGGATATCAGTTTTGGTGATATTGGTCATTTCTTAAAATGTTTATCCGTTCATCACACATTAAAAATGGATACAGATGGAACTGAAGGGAGGCAAATTATCTAAAAAGATAAAAATATTATCACATTTGAAAACTGAGAAAAAATTATATAATAAAATGTACTTGTTTCTTTAATTTTTGAGCAGTTTATATACCTAATAAAACAACCAAAGTTTTATTTTACTGTTCATATATGTAATGTAATAACATAACCAAAGTTTAATTCTACTGTTTATATATATGTATATGTAATAGACCAACCAAAGTATAATTTTGCTGTAAATGTATATATATAAATAATCAAAGAACTAAAGTTTAATCTGATGTTTATGCATATATTTGCCCCCGTTAGTACAGAGGTAAGTCTCCGGATTTACAACGCTAAAATCAGGGGTTCGATTCCCCTCGGTGGGCTAAGCAGATAGCCCGATGTGGCTTTGCTATAAGAAAACACACATATATTTATATATAATAAATATGTCATAGTTTATTTTCATTATATATATATATATATTTATATATAATGAAAGAACCAAAGTTTAATTTTACTCTATATACATGTATATATAATAGAACATTCAAAGTTCAATTTTACTGTTTATATACATATATATATATGTCTGATAAAAGAAACAAAGTTTAATTTTACTGTTATAATTACAACTGACACCATCAAAATATTAATTTTCTGTTAATGTTTAATGCAGTACTTTGTGTTCACGGTGACTTATCAACAACTGATGAATGACAAATATTTTCTCAGGGATAAATACGGTCAAAGCACGTGTCTTGCAGTGACGTCATATCTGTGATAGTCAGTCTCCATTATTAAAAAAAAAACAATGTCGCAAGAGAATACAATAACGGCTTTGTCCATGTTTTATTGATATGTTACATATATACAAATATTCGACAAGACGAGACATTTATAGCAGAGAAAGAGTTAATGTGTATATTGATACACACTGAGGAAAACTTTTGAATTAATTAATAGCCAGAACAGGTCCTTTGAGATGTTTCTTTCTTCGTAGCTCTATGTCACGTGTGAAGTGTACTTCAACAACGATTTCTGTCTGTTAGATTGAGAAATTCGAGTATTCAATCCCTAGCTTCGCATATATATATACCGACCCAATTATAATCATTACAACAGCATTGATAGAGAAGAATAATCCTGGATAACGTATTTTCCTGCCTGCAGCTGACAGTGAACAGTGAAATACTGACTAAAACAAAATAAGTAGTTTTATAGATACGATATATTCGTCAAAGGGAAACCTCGTTATAATAAATAGAATATACTTGATAAAAATAGGTGAATATTTCCACAATATACACTGATGAATAATGTTTGTAAACAGCTGTGGCGTTTCAAATATTTCATGAAAGTCGTTGTAGAAATTCATTGACAAGTTTAAATAATACTTTAAAACTGAGATATTGTTACTTGCTTATAAAAAAGGGTTACTCATGCTTGTATTAGACACGATTTACGTAATAAAATATTATTTCTTAACTGTTTCTAATACGAAACTTTCGTATATAAAAAAACGTACATCTTATAAATATTTTGTATAGATCCCTCTAACTTTAACATTTTCTTATACGTTTAAGTTGTTTTTTTCAGTAAGTAATAAATATGTTTAGAATGTAATACAATTTTCTTGTGCTAAAGTCTATAATATTATGAAATAACCACAGTTATTCTTTAGTGCATCTACTTCCAATTCAAAAGTACCCGGATTTAGTATTTGAACGAATAGAAAAACTTTATGTATATATAATATAAAACAACTTGTCTCATTTATTTTCTCAACAATGATCAGGACGAAATTGATATCGGTTCTGTAACTATCAAGTCATTTTAAGTCTAAAAGATGAGAGAAAGAATTAAAAGAAAAACCGAATCTTCAAACTATTGTAATTATATAAACATATGTTCATTGTATGTTTTGATTTCTAAATACCGGTGAAGCTCTGCATATGTTAAGTTTGTTTCTAAACTACACAGAACATACTAGCAACATGGCTTCACTTTAAATGTACACCGTAAGTTGTTTATTAACAACTTTTCAAATGATGACGGTGCTCGTGTATACTAAATCTCTAGCCTAAACTAGGTTTTTGACAATTTTGCTAAATTGTCTTAAGTTTTTGTTTCCCTATTGATAATGTATCATTACGCCAATAAAATACACCAAGATGACAAACTAGACATAAGGGTAACAGTCAGAGAAAAATTAATATTTTAAATATCAGTTTTATCTTTTATACTTAAACTCCAGATTTCCTGTTGGATCGTGGATGTAATTAACCGAAGAAAGGTTTCTGTAACCGACATTTTCCTGTAAACACACATACATAAACAACGTAAACAGATAGATGAACGACAGACTTACGATAACTAAACCAGTACAGGAGAACAGACAGACAATTGGTTTTTGTTTATTTTCTTATGTATCAGATCCAAACGTTTCGTTTACTGACATTTTCACACATAATTTGAAACTAAGTTTCGAAAGAATTTAATGATATATAATGATATGTAATGATACTTATGATATATAATGATATTTAATAATATGTAATGATACTTAAAAATATATAATGATATTTAATAATATGTAATGATACTTAATGATATTTAATAATATGTAATGATACTTAAAAATATATAATGATATTTAATAATATGTAATGATACTTAATGATATATAATGATATTTAATAATATGTAATGATACTTAAAAATATATAATGATACTTAATGATATATAATGATATCTAGTGATATATAATGATATTTAATCATACTTAATGATATATAATGATATTTAATGATATCTAGTGATATATAATGATATTTAATCATACTTAATCATACATAATGATATTTAATGATATCTAGTGATATATAATGATATCTAGTGATATATAATGATATCAAGTGATATATAATGATATCTAATGAGATATAATGATATTTAATCATACTTAATCACACATAATGATATCTAGTGATACATAATGATATTTAATGACACATAATGATATCTAGTGATACATAATGATATCTAGTGATATATAATGATATCTAGTGATATATAATGATATTTAATGACACATAGTGATATCTAGTGATATATAATGATATCTAGTGATATATAATGATATCTAGTGATATATAATGATATTTAATGACACATAATGATATCTAGTGATACATAATGATATCTAGTGATATATAATGATATCTAGTGATATATAATGATATTTAATGACACATAGTGATATCTAGTGATATATAATGACACATAATGATATCTAGTGATACATAATGATATTTAATGACACATAATGATATCTAGTGATATATAATGATATTTAATGACACATAATGATATCTAGTGATATATAATGATATCTAGTGTAGTATAAAGCTTTCTAGTGATATATAATGATAGTTAATGACACATAGTGATATCTAGTGATATATAATGATATTTAATGACACATAGTGATATCTAGTGATAAATAATGATATCTAGTGATATATAATGATATATAAAAACACATAGTGATATCTAGTGATATATAATGATATCTAGTGATATATAATGATATATAATGACACATAGTGATATCTAGTGATATATAATGATATCTAGTGGTATATACTGATTTCTAGTGATATCTAGTGATATATAATGATATATAATAACACATAGTGATATCTAGTGATATATAATGATATCTAGTGATATATAATGATATATAATGATATCTAGTGATATATAATGATATCTAGTGATATATAATGATTTCTAGTGATATCTAGTGATATATAATGATATATAATAACACATAGTGATATCTAGTGATATATAATGATATATAATAACACATAGTGATATCTAGTGATATATAATGATATCTAGTGATATATAATGATATATAATGACACATAGTGATATCTAATGATATATAATGATATCTAGTGATATATAACGATATCTAGTGATATATAATGATATATAATGATATCTAGTGATATATAATGATATCTAGTGATATATAATGATATCTAGTGATATTTAAATCCTTTAGACAGTTTACTTTTTCTTCTGTGTAACAGTAAAATAAAACAATTCTGTGATAACGATACTTTATGGCTGTATGATAATGTTACTTTATGGTTGTACGATAATGTTAGTTTAAGGCTGTACGATAATGTTACTTTATGGCTGTACGATAATGTTACGTTGTGGTTGTTTGATAATGTTACGTTGTAGGTGTTTGATAATGTTACTTTATAAATAGAATCTCAACACTAACATTCAACTGATCCAGTTTTAAAGTATTTATAAGCAATATTTTATTTGAGACATTGGCATTATGTATAAAGTTAACTATAGTATAAACTAATAATTATTAGTGGATCAATATTGTAGTACTTTTTTGTTTGTTTTGGAATTTCGCACAAAGCTACTCGAGGGCTATCTGTGCTAGCCGTCCCTAATTTAGCAGTGTAAGACTAGAGGGAAGGCAGCTAGTCATCACCACCCACCGCCAACTCTTGGGTTACTCTTTTACCAACGAATAGTGGGATTGACCATTACATTATACACCCCCACGGCTGGGAGGGCGAGCATGTTTAGCGCGACGCGGGCGCGAACCCGCGACCCTCGGATTACGAGTCGCACGCCTTACGCGCTTGGCCATGCCAGGCCTATTGTAGTACAATTTAGAAAATAAACCTGTTACGTTCTTCTATTAAATGTATTGTTACAATATGAAGATCGATTAGTTTATCACATTTTTACTGTTGCTAATTGTTAAGAACTGAATTCTACGTTTAAAAGGAAAAAAAGTACTGTCGGAAAACATGCTAAATTATTTACTGATACCTGAGTTACCTAAAAAAACCATAGAATTATCTGAGAAAGGATTTCTAAGAGATGGTCTCAAAGAACACCATTAATTTGTAAAATAATAAATCTCAGTTTAGTTTGAATCTTATCTACGTATAAAGTTTTGTCAACAAATATCCAGACAGTTTGTTTTTAGTGTAAAACAACCAAAGTGTCGAAATATTTGTCTTTCACACCAACCTAAAACTGAAAATTAAAGATAATAGGAAGTCGTTTACTCTGCAATTGAAATTATATTATTCTTCTATCTTTATATTCTGTAATTTAATACAATGCATATATTATATCAAAATACATTCTGTTACGGATGTACGTACCAACAAATATGTAGTGTAAGATATAACTGGAATAACTTAAAGCGAAAGTAACATAAGATTTGAGCTCAGTGGGACAAGGGATGCTTTCGCTTGGATTTTAATATCTCTTTATACTATAGTCACATTAAAACAGAAGTAAAAGAAAAACCCTTCATTAAGTAGTAATATTTACGCATAATATATCCATTAAAATAAAGTCCAAGTCCAAATAATTTTATTTGTTATTACATAAGATATCGTGTCTGTATATTACTTAGATATATATTCATTCAAAATATCGAAACTCGAGCACTCAAAATGCATGAAACTAAATGATAAATATTGTTTACAGAAAGCAGAATTTCATATAACAAACAAGTGAACTCACTTATGATTGGCGGAAGAAGACTAAAGCAGGCAAACACCTTGAACAACATCTAGCTCGAGGTATTCAACGTTATATCAAAACCTAGCTCGAGGTATCTAACGTGAAGATAGAGAAACCATCATTTACGTTTGTTCACAACAGAACTACAGACAAAATTTAAAGACGAAGTTAGATCGAATGAGCTGAGTGTCTTCAAGAGCCAGACTTAACTCTCTCTCCAGGAAACGAGGAGTCTCTTCAATATCTTCGAGAAAACTGACTGAATTACTCGACGGCGCAAAGATCTCAGAACATTAGGTGGAGTCTACTCATTGTCGGGGTAGAGCGAGAAGAAGACAGAATAAAGCGTTAATGTATTTATGCTTCCTATTTTATTCATTTGTTTGCCCACAACGTCAATCGAAAACAAATGTTTAGCGTCATAAAGTAATGATATTTCATCTGAACCACAACAGTGGGGTGCATAATGAATTTATATTATAAACACAATAATAAGCATGCGTAATAAATTTATCTTATAAAAACAATAATAAGGATGCATAATGAATTTATCTTATAAACACAATAATAAGGGTACATAAAGAATTTATCTTATAAACACAATAATAAGGGTGCATATAGAATTTACCTTATAAACACAATAATGAGGGTTCATGAAGAATTTATCTAAGAAATAATTAATAAGGGTGCATAATGAATTTATCTTATAAACACAATAATAGGGTGGATAATGAATTTATCTTATAAAACAATAATAAGGATGCATAATGAATTTATCTTAACAACACTAGACAACTTACTTTGTTCACATGTTACTGATTAACAATACTACATAACTTTATTTAGTTTACATGTTACTGATTAACAACACTACACACATTTAATCAGTTCACATGTTACTGATTAACAAAACTACACACATTAAATCAGTTTACATGTTAATGATTAACAACACTTCATAACTTAACTTAGTTCACATGTTACTGATTAAGAACACTACACACATTTAATTAGTTCACATGTTACTGATTAACAATACTAAACAACTTTACTTAGTTCAAATGTTACTGATTACCAACACTACACAACTTTACATAGTTTACATGTTACTGATTAACAACACTACACACATTTAATTAGTTCACATGTTATTGATTAACAATACTAAACAACTTTACTTCGTTAACATGTTACTGATTAACAACACTACACAACTGTACACAGTTTACATGTTACTAATTAACAACACCACACAACTTTATTTAGTTTACATGTTATTGATTAACAATATTACACAACTTTACATAGATTACATGTTACTGATTAACAACACTACACAACTTTACATAGATAACATGTTACTGATTAAAAACACTTCATAACTTTACATAGTTTACATGTTACTGATTAACAACACTACACAACTTTATTTAGTGTACATGTTACTGATTAACAATACTACACAACTTTATTTAGTTTACATGTTACTAATTGATAACAATACACACATTTAATTTGTTCACATGTTACTGATTAACAATACCACACAACTTCACATAGTTTATATGTTACTGATTAACAATACTAAACAACTTTACTTAGTTCACATGTTACTGACTAACAACACCACATAACCTTACTTAGTTCACATGTTACTGATTAACAATACTGCATAACTTTACATGGTTTACATGTTACTGATTAACAATACTACACAACTTTATTTAGTTTACATGTTACTGATTAAATTCACAACACAACTTTATTTAGTTTACGTGTTACTGATTAACAATACTACACAACTTTATTTAGTTTACATGTTACTGATTAACAATACTACACAACTTTATTTAGTTTACATGTTACCGATTAACAACACTTCATAACTTTACTTAGTTTACATGTTACTGATTAAGAACACTTCATAACTTTACTTAGTTTACATGTTACTGATTAAGAACACTAAACACATTTAATTAGTTCACATGTTACTGATTAAAAACACTAAACAACTTTACTTAGTTCACATGTTACTGTTTAACAATACTGCCCAACTTTCCATAGTTTACATGTTACTGATTAACAATATTACACAACTTTAGATAGTTTACATGTTACTTATTAACAATACTACACAACTTTATTTAGTTTACATGTTAATGATTAACAACACTTCATAACTTTACAGAGTTTACATTTTACTGAATAACAACACTTCATAACTTTACATAGTTTACATGTTTCTGATTAACAACACTTCTTTACTTTATTTAGTTTCTATGTAAAGTTATGTAGTGTTCTTAACTGTTAATCAGTAACATGAATTCATAACTTTACATAGTTTACATGTTACTGATTAACAACACTTCATAACTTTACATAGTTTACAGGTTACTGATTAACAACACTTCATAACTTTACTTAGTTTACATGTTACTGATTAAGAACACTAAACACATTTAATTAGTTCACATGTTACTAATTAACAATACCAAACAACTTTACTTTGTTCACATGTTACTTATTCACAATACGACACACATTAAATTAGTTTACATGTTACTGATTAACAATACTAAACAACTTTACTAAGTTCACATGTTACTGATTAACAACACTACACAACTGTACACAGTTTACATGTTACTAATTAACAACACTACACAACTTTATTTAGTTTACATGTTACTAATTGATAACAATACACACATTTAATTTGTTCACATGTTACTGATTAACAATACTGCATAACTTTACATGGTTTACATGTTACTGATTAACAATACTACACAACTTTATTTAGTTTACATGTTACTGATTAAATTTACAACACAACTTTATTTAGTTTACGTGTTATTGATTAACAATACTACACAACTTTATTTAGTTTACATGTTACTGATTAACAATACTACACAACTTTATTCAATTTACATGTTACTGATTAACAATACCACACAACTTTATTTAGTTTACATGTTACTGATTAACAACACTTCATAACTTTACATAGTTTACATGTTTCTGATTAACAACACTTTTTAACTTTATTTAGTTCACATGTTACTGATTAAGAACACTACATAACTTTACATAGATTACATGTTACTGATTAACAACACTTCATAACTTTACACAGTTTATATGTTACTGATTAACAACAATTAATAACTTTACATAGTTTACATGTTACTGATTAACAACACTTCATAACTTTACATAGTATACAGGTTACTGATTAACAACACTTCATAACTTTACTTAGTTTACATGTTACTGATTAAGAACACTAAACACATTTAATTAGTTCACATGTTACTGATTAAAAATACTAAACAACTTTACTTAGTTCACATGTTACTGATTAACAATATTACACACATTAAATTATTTACATGTTACTGATTAACAACACTTCATAACTTTACTTAGTTTACATGTTACTGATTAAGAACACTAAACAAATTTAATTAGTTCACATGTTACTGATAAACAATACCAAACAACTTTACTTTGTTCACATGTTACTTATTCACAATACGACACACATTAAATTAGTTTACATGTTACTGATTAACAACACTTCATAACATTACATAGTTCACATGTTACTGATTAACAACACTACACAACTTTACATAGTTTACATGTTACTGAATAACAACACTTAATAACTTTATTTAGTTAACATGTTACTGATCAACAACACTTCATAACTTTAGACAGTTTACATGTTACTGTTTAACAATACTGCCCAACTTTCCATAGTTTACATGTTACTGATTAACAATACTACACAACTTTAGATAGTTTACATGTTACTTATTAACAATACTACACAACTTTATTTAGTTTACATGTTACTGATTAACAATACCACACAACTTTATTTAGTTTACATGTTACTGATTAACAACACTTCATAACTTTACATAGTTTACATTTTACTGAATAACAACACTTCATAACTTTACATAGTTTACATGTTTCTGATTAACAACACTTCTTTACTTTATCTAGTTCATATGTTACTGATTAAGAACACTACATAACTTTACATAGATTACATGTTACTGATTAACAACACCAAACAACATTAGACAGATAACATGTTACTGATTAAAAACACTTCAAAACTTTACATAGTTTACATGTTACTAATCAACAACACTTCATAACTTTACATAGATTACATGTTACTGATTAACAACACTTCATAACTTTACACAGTTTATATGTTACTGATTAACAAGAATTCATAACTTTACATAGTTTACATGTTACTGATTAACAACACTACACACATTTAATTAGTTCACATGTTATTGATTAACAATACTAAACAACTTTACTTCGTTAACATGTTACTGATTAACAAAACTACACAACTGTACACAGTTTACATGTTACTAATTAACAACACCACACAACTTTATTTAGTTTACATGTTATTGATTAACAATATTACACAACTTTACATAGATTACATGTTACTGATTAACAACACTACACAACTTTACATAGATAACATGTTACTGATTAAAAACACTTCATAACTTTACATAGTTTACATGTTTCTGATTAACAACACTTCTTAACTTTATTTAGTTCACATGTTACTGATTAAGAACACTACATAACTTTACATAGATTACATGTTACTGATTAACAATACTGCATAACTTTACATGGTTTACATGTTACTGATTAACAATACTACACAACTTTATTTAGTTTACATGTTACTGATTAAATTTACAACACAACTTTATTTAGGTTACGTGTTACTGATTAACAATACTACACAACTTTATTTAGTTACATGTTACTGATTAACAATACCACACAACTTTATTTAGTTTACATGTTACTGATTAACAACAATTCATAACTTTACATAGTTTACATGTTACTGATTAACAACACTTCATAACTTTACATAGTATACAGGTTACCGATTAACAACACTTCATAACTTTACTGAGTTTACATGTTACTGATTAAGAACACTTCATAACTTTACTTAGTTTACATGTTACTGATTAAGAACACTAAACACATTTACTTAGTTCACATGTTACTGATTAACAATATTACACACATTAAATTATTTACATGTTACTGATTAACAACACTTCATAACTTTACTTAGTTTACATGTTACTGATTAAGAACACTAAACAAATTTAATTAGTTCACATGTTACTGATTAACAATACCAAACAACTTTACTTTGTTCACATGTTACTTATTCACAATACGACACACATTAAATTAGTTTACATGTTACTGAATAACAACACTTCATAACATTACATAGTTCACATATTACTGATTAACAATACTAAACAACTTTACTAATTTCACATGTTACTGATTAACAACACTACACAACTTTACATAGTTTACATGTTACTGAATAACAACACTTAATAACTTTACATAGTTTACATTTTACTGAATAACAACACTTCATAACTTTACATAGTTTACATGTTTCTGATTAACAACACTTCTTAACTTTATTTAGTTAACATGTTACTGATTAAGAACACTAAACACATTTAATTAGTTCACATGTTACTAATTAACAATACCAAACAACTTTACTTTGTTCACATGTTACTTATTCACAATACGACACACATTAAATTAGTTTACATGTTATTGATTAACAATACTAAACAACTTTACTAAGTTCACATGTTACTGATTAACAACACTACACAACAGTACACAGTTTACATGTTACTAATTAACAACACTACACAACTTTATTTAGTTTACATGTTACTGATTAACAATATTACACACATTAAATTATTTACATGTTACTGATTAACAACACTTCATAACTTTACTTAGTTTACATGTTACTGATTAAGAACACTAAACAAATTTAATTAGTTCACATGTTACTGATTAACAATACCAAACAACTTTACTTTGTTCACATGTTACTTATTCACAATACGACACACATTAAATTAGTTTACATGTTACTGATTAACAATACTACACAACTTTACTAAGTTCACATGTTACTGATTAACAACACTACACAACTGTACACAGTTTACATGTTACTAATTAACAACACTACACAACTTTATTTAGTTTACGTGTTACTGATTAACAACACGAAACAACATTAGACAGATAACATGTTACTGATTAAAAACACTTCAAAACTTTACATAGTTTACATGTTACTGATTAAAAACACTACACAAATTTATTTTGTTTACATGTTACTAATCAACAACACTTCATAACTTTACATAGTTTACATGTTACTGATTAACAATACTTCACAACTTTATTTAGTTTACATGTTACTGATTAACAATACCACACAACTTCACATAGTTTATATGTTATTGATAAACAATACTACTTAACTTTACTTAGTTCACATGTTACTGACTAACAACACTACATAACTTTACTTAGTTCGAATGTTACTGATTAACAATACTGCATCACTTTACATAGTGTACATGTTACTGATTAACAATACAACACAACTTTATTTAGTTTACGTGTTACTGATTAACAATACTACACAACTTTATTTAGTTTACATGTTACTGATTAACAATACTACACAACTTTGTTTATTTTACATGTTACTGATTGACAATACTACACAACTTTATTTAGTTTACATGTTAGTGATTAACAACATCACACAACTTTACATAGTTTACATGTTACTGAATAACAACACTTCATAACTTTATTCAGTTAACATGTTACTGATCAACAACACACCATAACTTTAGACAGTATACATGTTGCTGTTTAACAATACTGCCCAACTTTCCATAGTTTACATGTTACTGATTAACAATATTACACAACTTTAGTTAGTTTACATGTTACTTATTAACAATACTACACAACTTTATTTAGTTTACATTTTACTGAATAACAACATTTCATAACTTTATTTAGTTCGCATGTTACTGATTAAGAACACTACATAACTTTACATAGATTACATGTTACTGATTAACAATACCACACAACTTTATTTAGTTTACATGTTACTGATTAACAACAATTCATAACTTTACATAGTTTACATGTTACTGATTAACAACAATTCATAACTTAAAATAGTGTACATGTTACTGATTAACAACACTTCGTAACTATACATAGTTTACAGGTTACTGATTAAGAATACTACACACATTTAATTAGTTCACATGTTAGTGATTAAAAATACTAAACAACTTAACTTAGTTCACATGTTACTGATTAACAATACTACACACATTAAATTATTTACATGTTACTGATTAACAACACTTCATAACTTCACTTATTTTACATGTTACTGATTAACAACAATTCATAACTTTACATAGTTTACATGTTACTGATTAACAACAATTCATAACTTTACACAGTTTATATGTTACTGATTAACAAGAATTCATAACTTTACATAGTTTACATGTTACTGATTAACAACACTACACACATTTAATTAGTTCACATGTTATTGATTAACAATACTAAACAACTTTACTTCGTTAACATGTTACTGATTAACAAAACTACACAACTGTACACAGTTTACATGTTACTAATTAACAACACCACACAACTTTATTTAGTTTACATGTTATTGATTAACAATATTACACAACTTTACATAGATTACATGTTACTGATTAACAACACTACACAACTTTACATAGATAACATGTTACTGATTAACAACACTTCATAACTTTACATAGTTTACATGTTTCTGATTAACAACACTTCTTAACTTTATTTAGTTCACATGTTACTGATTAAGAACACTACATAACTTTACATAGATTACATGTTACTGATTAACAATACTGCATAACTTTACATGGTTTACATGTTACTGATTAACAATACTACACAACTTTATTTAGTTTACATGTTACTGATTAAATTTACAACACAACTTTATTTAGGTTACATGTTACTGATTAACAATACTACACAACTTTATTTAGTTACATGTTACTGATTAACAATACCACACAACTTTATTTAGTTTACATGTTACTGATTAACAACAATTCATAACTTTACATAGTTTACATGTTACTGATTAACAACACTTCATAACTTTACATAGTATACAGGTTACCGATTAACAACACTTCATAACTTTACTGAGTTTACATGTTACTGATTAAGAACACTTCATAACTTTACTTAGTTTACATGTTACTGATTAAGAACACTAAACACATTTACTTAGTTCACATGTTACTGATTAACAATATTACACACATTAAATTATTTACATGTTACTGATTAACAACACTTCATAACTTTACTTAGTTTACATGTTACTGATTAAGAACACTAAACAAATTTAATTAGTTCACATGTTACTGATTAACAATACCAAACAACTTTACTTTGTTCACATGTTACTTATTCACAATACGACACACATTAAATTAGTTTACATGTTACTGAATAACAACACTTCATAACATTACATAGTTCACATATTACTGATTAACAATACTAAACAACTTTACTAATTTCACATGTTACTGATTAACAACACTACACAACTTTACATAGTTTACATGTTACTGAATAACAACACTTAATAACTTTACATAGTTTACATTTTACTGAATAACAACACTTCATAACTTTACATAGTTTACATGTTTCTGATTAACAACACTTCTTAACTTTATTTAGTTAACATGTTACTGATTAAGAACACTAAACACATTTAATTAGTTCACATGTTACTAATTAACAATACCAAACAACTTTACTTTGTTCACATGTTACTTATTCACAATACGACACACATTAAATTAGTTTACATGTTATTGATTAACAATACTAAACAACTTTACTAAGTTCACATGTTACTGATTAACAACACTACACAACAGTACACAGTTTACATGTTACTAATTAACAACACTACACAACTTTATTTAGTTTACATGTTACTGATTAACAATATTACACACATTAAATTATTTACATGTTACTGATTAACAACACTTCATAACTTTACTTAGTTTACATGTTACTGATTAAGAACACTAAACACATTTAATTAGTTCACATGTTACTCATTAACAATACCAAACAACTTTACTTTGTTCACATGTTACTTATTCACAATACAACACACATTAAATTATTTTACATGTTACTGATTAACAATACTACACAACTTTATTTAGTTTACATGTTACTGATTAACAACACTACACAACTGTACACAGTTTACATGTTACTAATTAACAACACTACACAACTTTATTTAGTTTACATGTTACTGATTAACAACACCAAACAACATTAGACAGATAACATGTTACTGATTAAAAACACTTCAAAACTTTACATAGTTTACATGTTACTGATTAAAACACTACACAAATTTATTTTGTTTACATGTTACTAATCAACAACACTTCATAACTTTACATAGTTTACATGTTACTGATTAACAATACTTCACAACTTTATTTAGTTTACATGTTACTGATTAACAATACCACACAACTTCACATAGTTTATATGTTATTGATAAACAATACTACTTAACTTTACTTAGTTCACATGTTACTGACTAACAACACTACATAACTTTACTTAGTTCGAATGTTACTGATTAACAATACTGCATCACTTTACATAGTGTACATGTTACTGATTAACAATACAACACAACTTTATTTAGTTTACGTGTTACTGATTAACAATACTACACAACTTTATTTAGTTTACATGTTACTGATTAACAATACTACACAACTTTGTTTATTTTACATGTTACTGATTAACAATACTACACAACTTTATTTAGTTTACATGTTAGTGATTAACAACACCACACAACTTTACATAGTTTACATGTTACTGAATAACAACACTTCATAACTTTATTCAGTTAACATGTTACTGATCAACAACACTCCATAACTTTAGACAGTTTACATGTTGCTGTTTAACAATACTGCCCAACTTTCCATAGTTTACATGTTACTGATTAACAATATTACACAACTTTAGTTAGTTTACATGTTACTGATTAACAATACTACACAACTTTATTTAGTTTACATTTTACTGAATAACAACATTTCATAACTTTATTTAGTTCGCATGTTACTGATTAACAACACTACATAACTTTACATAGATTACATGTTACTGATTAACAATACCACACAACTTTATTTAGTTTACATGTTACTGATTAACAACAATTCATAACTTTACATAGTTTACATGTTACTGATTAACAACAATTCATAACTTAAAATAGTGTACATGTTACTGATTAACAACACTTCGTAACTATACATAGTTTACAGGTTACTGATTAAGAATACTACACATGTTTAATTAGTTCATGTTAGTGATTAAAAATACTAAACAACTTAACTTAGTTCACATGTTACTGATTAACAATACTACACACATTAAATTATTTACATGTTACTGATTAACAACACTTCATAACTTCACTTATTTTACATGTTACTGATTAAGAACACTAAACACATTTAATTAGTTCACGTGTTACTCATTAACAATACCAAACAACTTTACTTTGTACACATGTTACTTATTCACAATACGACACACATTAAATTATTTTACGTGTTACTGATTAACAACACTTCATAACATTACATAGTTCACATATTACTGATTAACAATACTAAACAATTTTACTAATTTCACATGTTACTGATTAACAACACTACACAACTGTACACAGTTTACATGTTACTAAATAAAAACACTACACAACTGTACACAGTTTACATGTTACTAATTAACAACACTACACAACTTTATTTAGTTTACATGTTACTGATTAACAACACCAAACAACATTACATAGATAACATGTTACTGATTAAAAACACTTCATAACTTTACATAGTTTACATGTTACTGATTAACAACACTTCATAACTTTACACAGTTTATATGTTACTGATTAACAACAATTCATAACTTTACATAGTTTACATGTTACTGATTAACAATACTGCCCAACTTTCCATAGTTTACATGTTACTGATTAACAATACTACACAACTTTAGTTAGTTTACCTGTTACTTATTAACAATAAAACACAACTTTATTTAGTTTACATGTTACTGATTAACAATACCACACAACTTTATTTAGTTTACATGTTACGGATTAACAACACTTCATAATTTTACATAGTTTACATTTTACTGAATAACAACACTTCATAACTTTACATAGTTTACATGTTTCTGATTAACAACACTTCTTAACTTTGTTTAGTTCACATGTTACTTATTAAGAACACTACATAACTTTACATAGATTACATGTTACTGATTAACAACACTTCATAACTTTAGACAGTTTACATGTTACTGATTAACAACACTTCATAATTTTACATAGTTTACAGGTTACTGATTAACAATACCAAACAACTTTACTTTGTTCACATATTACTTATTCACAATACGACACACATTAAATTAGTTTACATGTTACTGATTAACAACACTTCATAACATTACATAGCTCACATATTACTGATTAACAATACTAAACAACTTTACTAATTTCACATGTTACTGATTAACAACACTACACAACTGTACACAGTTTACATGTTACTAATTAACAACACTACACAACTTTATTTAGTTTACATGTTACTGATTAACAACACCAAACAACATTACATAGATAACATGTTACTGATTAACAATACCACACAACTTTATTTAGTTTGCATGTTACTGATTAACAACACCAAACAACATTACATAGATAACATGTTACTGATTAACAATACCACACAACTTTATTTAGTTTACATGTTACTGATTAACAACACTTCATAACTTTACATAGTTTACATTTTACTGAAAAACAACACTTCATAACTTTACATAGTTTACATGTTTTTGATTAACAACACTTCTTAACTTTATTTAGTTCACATGTTACTGATTAACAACACTTCATAACTTTACATAGTTTATATGTTACTGATTAACAATACAATACAATTTTACATAGTTTACAGGTTACCGATTAACAACACTTCATTACTTTACTTAGTTTACATGTTACTGATTAACAATACTACACAACTTTTTTATTTTACATGTTACTGATTAACAATACTACACAACTTTATTTAGTTTACATGTTACTGATTAACAACACCACACAACTTTACATGGTTTACATGTTACTGAATAACAACACTTCATAACTTTATTCAGTTAACATGTTACTGATCAACAACACTTCATAACTTTAGACAGTTTACATGTTACTGTTTAACAATACTGCCCAGCTTTACATAGTTTATATGTTACTGATTAACAACAATTCATAACTTTACATAGTTTACATGTTACTGATTAACAATACAACACAATTTTACATAGTTTACATGTTACTGATTAACAATACTACACAACTTTAGTTAATTTACATGTTACTTATTAACAATACTACACAACTTTATTTAGTTTACATGTTACTGATTAACAATACCACACAACTTTATTTAGTTTACATGTTACTGATTAACAACACTTCATAACTTTATATAGTTTACATTTTACTGAATAACAACACTTCATAACTTTACATAGTTTATATGTTTCTGATTAACAACACTTCTTAACTTTATTTAGTTCACATGTTACTGATTAAGAACACTACATAACTTTACATAGATTACATGTTACTGATTAACAACACTTCATAACTTTACACAGTTTATATGTTACTGATTAACAACAATTCATAACTTAAAATAGTGTACATGTTACTGATTAACAACACTTCATAAGTTTACATAGTTTACATGTTACTGATTAAAAACACTACACAACTTTATTTAGTTTACATGTTACTGATTGACAACACTACACAACTTTACTTAGTTCACATGTTACTGATTAACAATACTTCACACATTTAATTAGTTCACATGTTACTAATTAACAATACCACACAACTTCACATAGTTTATATGTTATTGATAAACAATACTACTTAACTTTACTTAGTTCACATGTTACTGACTAACAACACTACATAACCTTACTTAGTTCGAATGTTACTCATTAACAATACTGCATCACTTTACATAGTGTACATGTTACTGATTAACAATACAACACAACTTTATTTAGTTTACGTGTTACTGATTAACAATACTACACAACTTTATTTAGTTTACATGTTACTGATTAGCAATACTACACAACTTTATTTAGTTTACGTGTTACTGATTAACAACACCACACAACTTTACATGGTTTAAATGTTACTGAATAACAACACTTCATAACTTTATTTAGTTAACATGTTACTGATCAACAACACTTCATAACTTTAGACAGTTCACATGTTACTGTTTAACAATACTGCCCAACTTTCCATAGTTTACATGTTTTGATTAACAATACTACACAACTTTAGTTAGTTTACATGTTACTTATTAACATTACTACACAACTTTGTTTATTTTACATGTTACTGATTAACAATACTACACAACTTTATTTAGTTTACATGTTACTGGTTAACAACACCACACAACCTTACATTGTTTACATGTTACTGGTTAACAACACCACACAACCTTACATTGTTTACATGTTACTGGTTAACAATACTACACAACTTTACATAGTTTACATGTTACTGGTTAATAATAAAACACAACTTTATTTCGTTTACGTTTTACTGATTATCAATACTACACAACTTTACATCGTTTACATGTTACTGATTAACAACACTACACAACATTATTTAGTTTACATGTGACTGATTAACGATAGCACACAACTTTACATAGTTTACATGTTACTGAATAACAACACTTCATAACTTTACATAGTTTACATGTTTCTGATTAACAACACTTTTTAACTTCATTTAGTTCACATGTTACTGATTAAGAACACTACATAACTTTACATAGATTACATGTTACTGATCAACAACACTTCATAACTTTACACAGTTTACATGTTACTGATTAACAACACTTCATAACTTTACATAGTTTACAGGTTACTAATTAACAATACTACACATTTTTATTTAGTTTACATGTTACTGGTTAACAACACTTCATAACTTTACATAGTTTACATGTTACTGGTTAACAATACAACACAACTTTATTTCGTTCACGTGTTACTGATTATCACTACTACACAACTTTACATAGTTTACATGTTACTGATTAACAACACTACACAACTTTATTTAGTTAACATGTAACTGATCAACAACACTTCATAACTTTACACAGTTTACATGTTACTGTTTAACAATACTGCACAACTTTCCATAGTTTACATGTTACTGATTAACAATACTACACAACTTTAGTTAGTTTACATGTTACTGATTAACAATACTACACAACTTTATTTAGTTTACATGTTACTGATTAACAATACTACACAACTTTAGTTAGTTTACATGTTACTGATTAACAACAAATGGAATGGTATTTTATTTCAACTTTCTGGTCGTAGGACAAATTATAGAAATTAAATGCCTCACCTCTTAAGGAATATCATAATATATCACTATCTGACTGTGTTGTTAGGTAATCTGTAATGTTTTCTAAATGTGTGAGGTCAAACTTTATGAGTTTAAGCCACAAGGTTAAATTAAAAAATACACATATGTGGAATAACGTATTTAATCATATATTTTTTTCCTATGCTGTGACCCGGCATGGTCAGTTGGGTTAAGGCGTGCGACTCGTAATCTGAGGGTCACGGGTTCGCATCCCCTTTACACCAAACATGCTCGCCTTTTCAACTGTGGGGCCCTTATAATGTGATGGTCAAACTCACTATTCGTTTTTAAAAAGTAGCCCAAGAGTTGGCGGTGGGTTGTAATGACTAGTTGCCTTTCCTCTAATCTTACACTGCTAAATTAGGGACGTTTAGCGCAGATAGCTCTCGAGTAGCTTTGCGCGGAATTCAAAAAGAAACCTTTCCTATGCTATAAACACAACATCTGTAATCAGTGAAGAATGAATTCTGGACACTCTATTCTTATACCAATTTTTGCAATATGCTAACAGATGGCGCACACACCAATAAATAAATAAATACTACAGACATAATATCGTTTTATAAAGTAAACAAGTAAGAATAAATGGTGCAGTATTACCTAGTATTTGCGAGAAGATATCCGACGATAGGAGATTTACTACTCGATGAGGGATGATATTCGGCTATAAGACATTTACTACTCAAGGGGGTCTGATATCCGGACATAAGAGAGTATTCATGCTTTCATCTTCAACCTGACGTGCCCTACCTGATTCAGGATGATCATTTGGGTAGATGGATAGATGATCATTGGTTGGCGTTAAGAACTAAACTGTTCTTCTTTAACTGCTAATGTTGAAGCTATACTTTAAGAGTTCTTGCTTCTGAATTGTGACGTACCGAGTGGCAGAGTGTTAGTCATACCAAACGTTAGAGACCAAACATCCTCATTAGAACAGACATATAGCTATTATCTAGTCGTGGCTGCAGAAAAGTTACTGGGAGGGAAGTTTGAAAGAAAACAGTCTCCTAAGGAGCACGTGATAGGTGTAGCACTTGTAAAGCCACTGTCGTCAAGAAACCATATTACCCGCCGTCTCCTCCTGGCTACTTTGTCATAAAAATCCCTTTTAAAAAGCTAATTTCTGATGGCACTGAGAAACTCATCTGTTGAGAGCGTGACCTGGTGAAAGGACAGTTGATTCACAACCTATTGGTTCAGCAGTCGGGGTGCTACATTGTGACACCTAATGTCACTGTTGGTTTGTAATGTGTAACCCAAGAACTGGTAGTATGGGGTGTTCACTTGTTCCCTACCGTCTTGCCTATCATCTAAAAATGAGGTACAGCTAACGAATGTAGTGCTCTAGCAGCTTTACAAGAACATATAGAAACAAACACTTCATAACAATTACTGTTGTAACATATGATAAGTAAATCACATCATCAGTAATGGATAACGTGGTGAAGCCTAACTGATATCATTATGTTGTTACGGTTTTCTTCCTGAAAGTAATCGTGGGACTAAATAATTCGTTTGTCTGTTTGCATTTAGTTAAACACACTCCTACACAATGGACTATCTGTGATATGTCTTCCAATCCGGTTTTTAGTGTCTTCAGACTTAATGCTGAACCGTTAGAATGCGAGGTTTGAATAAACATTTAATAAAGTTCAAAATGAAACTAGCCTGATACAGGTGTTTTGTGGCAAGCATTAGTAACTTTAAACACCGAATGTTAGAAATTTTTTATGTGTTTTAAGTGCGAGATACTAAGTGTAAGACTTCGCGTATAACAATGGAATATATCTACAACAATGATGACAGATTACCTATGTAAATTGAATCGATTTAAAAACGTACAAATGATTAAACTTACTACTGATAGAAACAGTTGTGGAATACGGTTACAGATAACTAGTGAAATTACTAAAAATTGTAAAACTCAGATCCTTATTAGCTGAGTTGAAAACACATATTAATATTTTAAGGATGTAAACATTCGAGTTGGAAGACAAACTTCTTCTGTGTTCAGGGTTGGAAGACTTAAAACTTGAAATCATTCATAAAGATTCCCCTATTGTGTGTCTGTTCGTTGAAATGTTATTCCGTCGTTTGTATCCTGGTGGTTTGAGCGCTCGATTCGAAATTTGAGGGTTGCATGTTCGAATATCTGTCACACCAAACATGCTCGCCCTATCAGCCGTGGGGATGTAATAATGTGACTGTTAATCTCACTCTTAGTTAGCAAAAGAGTAGCCCAAAAGTTGGCGGAGGGTGGTGATGACTAGCTGCCTTTCTTCTAGTCTTACTCTGCTAATTAGGGACGGCTAGCGATGATAGCTTTGCGCGAAATTAAAATAAACAAATAAACCAAAATGTCGGTTTGAGTCTGTTAGCGTCACAGGGGTAAGTGTGCATTCTTATAACACTAAAAGCTGGGTTTCGACATCCGTGGCGGATATAGCCCCCACACTTTATTGTGCAGGTTTGTCAGTAATATTCCTATCCGTGTTATATATACGAGTTTTCTTGTTTCTGTCAGTGGAGATCTGGCTACATCTTTAGCCCGAGCTATTTATGTAGAGGCAGGTATTACGTAAAGAATTACATTAAACAGAATTTCCTCTTACAAACTCCTGAAGTAGATATCAGCTTCCCTAGTTATGAACATTTATATTACCCTAATAACACTTAAGAGTTTAAGTAACTCAACATCTATCATTGAACAATAAGAAACCCGAAACTCCAATCTGAGAAGATTCCAAACAAAGATAAATCTAACAACAAAACCATCAAGGGAAGAACTCAATTATAATAATAATAATTAACGGCTGAGGATAATGGGTGATAATTACTAATTGAATAACATTACTTAACGGGAAATATTCCTGAACCTCATACTTAGATTCACTTGATGATAAAAGATTTAATTTTCCCAATTGTTTGGTAATTAGGTGTTGAAACATGTGTTCCATGAGAAAACGAAACATTAAATTATTGTTAATATATATTAGCTCGCTCCGAGACACAAACCTCTAGTGATAATATTTACTGAAGTATAAGGATATTTGAGCCAAAAAAATGGAAATTATGAAACTATACGTATCGTGAAAGTAGTGTATCTTTGTAATGTGTTAGAACTATGATTTATATGTCCAATACGTATCGTGAAAGTAGTGTATCTTTGTAATCTGTTAGAACTATGATTTATATGTCCAATCACATACAACTGACCAATATAACATACGGATGTACGTGTTATGTACATATATATTATGAGAGTTAATATAAAACTACTGACTGATCCCAAAATCTGCGTGAACACAGTTTCCATAAAATGGCCGTAGGTAAGACCCATGAATGACAGTTTGAACTATACTTTAGTTCATGTGAATTGCCTACAAGTTATACGAACTTATAAAGCTATACGTCACCGATTAATCATACAACCCACACTTTAAGTATATACATTTATTAATATAGGCTCCTTGAAAAAGTAAAAATTATACGTGTTATTATTTCCTATGAGTAAAATAAAACAACGACCTTACAAAACTAAAATGTTTATTTCACAGACCTCTTTGTTTTAAATCAAAGCCACATTAAGGATTCTGATGTGTCAACCACTAGGAATCAAACCCGAATCTCAGCATTATAATTTTGTAAACTTATCGCGGTCTCACCAGGAGACATTTAACCACTTTATTAAAACCAGTGGTATTCTAAATAGCTGAATGAACAACAAATGTACATTAGATTACAGTTAATCACCTAGAATGAATTTATTGAAACCATCAGAAGGACGTCTGAGATAAAAGTAGATAAAGCACCTGGGAAGCTGTTTCTCGGTGACTTTGTGTAATGGAAATTAAAGTGGACACTATTTTTTTGCCAGTGATGATGTCGGTTTTGCGATTGGTCAGTTTTGAAGCGTCTAATAAAATATTTTATTTTACTACCTTGTCGATCGCCAGGAACAAGTTTTAATATTATGTTTGATGACGGAATCTAAATATAGACTGTCCTACTTGTCAATGTTTGTTGATTGTATTACTTTTTGTCCTACTTTTCAATGTTTGTTGATTGTATTACCTTCTGTCCTACTTGTCAATGTTTGTTGATTGTATTTCATTTTGTCCTACTTGTCAATGTTTGTTGATTGTATTACCTTCTGTCCTACTTGTCAATTTTATTGATTGTATTACTTTCTGTCCTACTTGTCAATGTTTGTTGATTGTATTACCTTCTGTCCTACTTATCAACGATTTTTGATTGTATTACCTTCTGTCCTACTTGTCAATGTTTGTTGATTGTATTACCTTCTGTCCTACTTGTCAGTGTTTGTTGATTGTATTACTTTTTGTCCTACTTGTCAATGTTTGTTGATTGTATTACCTTCTGTCCTACTTGTCAATTTTATTGATTGTATTACTTTCTGTCCTACTTGTCAATGTTTGTTGATTGTATTACCTTCTGTCCTACTTGTCAGTGTTTGTTGATTGTATTACCTTCTGTCCTACTTGTCAATGTTTGTTGATTGTATTACCTTCTGTCCTACTTGTCAGTGTTTGTTGATTGTATTACCTTCTGTCCCACTTGTCAATGTTTGTTGATTGTATTACATTCTGTCCTACTTGTCAATGTTTGTTGATTGTATTACCTTCCGCTCTGTGTGAAATGTTATGACGAGTGTAAGGTAACTGGTGTAATTAGGTGACGAATGTAACAGAACTGCTGTAATGACGTAATATCTTTCCACAGCAGTATTATGGACACAAGTAAATTATGCATATGTAAAAAGGCCGTTTATACACTCATTCAAAAATAATGAAAACAAAGAAATAAGACCTCAATCCAAATTCTCAGAGAAATAAGAGCTCAATCCAACTTTTCATAGAAATAAGAGATTAACCCAAATTCTCAGAGAAATAGGAGTTTAATCGAAATTCTTTTATTTCTCTAAACATAATTTTTGTCAATTCCTTATTATTAAGGTTTCAGAAATCAACATAATATTGCTTTTACTATCATTGAAAATCAATTTAGATAATAGTTTTTACCTTATTATTAGAAAATGGTTTGTTTCACTAGTACCTTAAAATGGTTTGTTTCACTAGTACCTTAGGTTTATTATTAGATGAATGATTAGTTTTACTAGTAGTTTATATTTCTGATTAGAGGAAGGATTAGTTTCACTATTAACTTAGTTTTATTAGAGAAAAGTGTAGTTACCTCTAGTACCTTCCATTTATTATTAGAGAAAGGGTTAGTCACTAGCATCTTAGTTTTATCAGAGAAAAGGTTAGCTTCACTAGAACTTCCAAGCTTCAGTCAAGATCGGCTCTGATGCACGTGATATCGATCGGTTACTATGACTATATATGCTAAGATTTGAAGTACTTTATAAAAAGTGCTCACCATGTCCCTTACTACGTCCTCTGACGTTGATCGTGGTGAAACTGAAAAATACAACTTGTCCTGTTTCGGTAAGCTTACTGTATTTATAAGTTTTGCTGAGAACATCGTGGTCTCTCTTAACACGGAGGTCAGAACAGAACAGCACGTTTAAGACAAACATCATCACTGGAGACTCGAACACTCCTAGTGGGTGGACGAGTGTAATTATTCTGATGGCACTGTGGTTTTCCTTCTTTCACGTAGACAGGAATCTCGTGGACTTTAAATCATTGTTTGTTTCATTGTTAACAGTAACCGTATATATATATACACACACACTTATCTTTACTGCAATAATATTTAGAATCACATTATTCGTTATAAAAATCTTCACAAAACTCCACATGTATCTGTAACAAATGTTAGTGTGCATAACGAATACTAAAGGAAACCTTTGAAATTTGGTGTTACCTACACCACCTCTCTGTCAGTGTGGTTTACCTACACCACCTCTCTGTCAGTGTGGTTTACCTACACCCTCTCTCTGTCAGTGTGGTTTACCTACACCATCTCTCTGTCAGTGTGGTTTACCTACACCACCTCTCTGTCAGTGTGGTTTACCTACACCACCTCTCTGTCAGTGTGGTTTACCTACACCATCTCGCTGTCAGTGTGGTTTACCTACACCACCTCTCTGTCAGTGTGGTTTAACTACACCATCTCTCTGTCAGTGTGGTTTAACTACACCATCTCTCTGTCAGTGTGGTTTACCTACACCACCTCTCTGTCAGTGTGGTTTACCTACACCACCTCTCTGTCAGTGTGGTTTACCTACACCACCTCTCTGTCAGTGTGGTTTACCTACACCACCTCTCTGTCAGTGTGGTTTACCTACACCATCTCTCTGTCAGTGTGGTTTACCTACACCATCTCTCTGTCCTCTCTGTCAGTGTGGTTTACCTACACCACCTCTCTGTCAGTGTGGTTTACCTACACCACCTCTCTGTCAGTGTGGTTTACCTACACCACCTCTCTGTCAGTGTGGTTTACCTACACCACCTCTCTGTCAGTGTGGTTTACCTACACCATCTCTCTGTCAGTGTGGTTTACCTACACCACCTCTCTGTCAGTGTGGTTTACCTACACCATATCTCTGTCAGTGTGGTTTACCTACACCATCTCGCTGTCAGTGTGGTTTACCTACACCATCTCGCTGTCAGTGTGGTTTAACTACACCATCTCGCTGTCAGTGTGGTTTAACCTACACCATCTCTCTGTCAGTGTGGTTTACCTACACCACCTCTCTGTCAGTGTGGTTTACCTACACCATCTCGCTGTCAGTGTGGTTTACCTACACCATCTCTCTGTCAGTGTGGTTTACCTACATCACCTCTTTGTCAGTGTGGTTTACTTACACCACCTCTCTGTCAGTGTGGTTTACCTACACCACCTCTCTGTCAGTGTGGTTTAACCTACACCATCTCTCTGTCAGTGTGGTTTACCTACACCACCTCTCTGTCAGTGTGGTTTACCTACATCACCTCTCTGTCAGTGTGGTTTACCTACACCACCTCTCTGTCAGTGTGGTTTACCTACACCATCTCTCTGTCAGTGTGGTTTACCTACACCACCTCTCTGTCAGTGTGGTTTACCTACACCATCTCTCTGTCAGTGTGGTTTACCTACACCACCTCTCTGTCAGTGTGGTTTACCTACACCATCTCGCTGTCAGTGAGGTTTAACTACACCATCTCTCTGTCAGTGTGGTTTACCTACACCACCTCTCTGTCAGTGTGGTTTACCTACACCATCTCGCTGTCAGTGTGGTTTACCTACACCATCTCTCTGTCAGTGTGGTTTACCTACATCACCTCTCTGTCAGTGTGGTTTACCTACACCACCTCTCTGTCAGTGTGGTTTACCTCTGTCAGTGTGGTTTACCACACCATCTCTCTGTCAGTGTGGTTTACACCACCTCTCTCTGTCAGTGTGGTTTACCTACACCACCTCTCTGTCAGTGTGGTTTACCTACACCATATCTCTGTCAGTGTGGTTTACCTACACCATCTCTGTCACCTACACCACCTCTCTGTCAGTGTGGTTTACCTACACCACCTCTCTCTGTCAGTGTGGTTTACCTACACCATCTCTGTCAGTGTGGTTTACCTACACCACACACCATCTCTGTCAGTGTGGTTTACCTACACCATCTCGCTGTCAGTGTGGTTTACCTACACCATCTCTCTGCTGTCAGTGTGGTTTACCACCACCATCTCTCTGTCAGTGTGGTTTACCTACACCATCTCCTCTCTGTCAGTCAGTGTGGTTTACCTACACCATCTCTCTGTCAGTGTGGTTTACCTACACCACCTCTCTGTCAGTGTGGTTTACCTACACCATCTCTCTGTCAGTGTGGTTTACCTACACCACCTCTCTGTCAGTGTGGTTTACCTACACCATCTCGCTGTCAGTGTGGTTTACCTACACCATCTCGCTGTCAGTGTGGTTTACCTTCACCATCTCTCTGTCAGTGTGGTTTACCTACACCATCTCGCTGTCAGTGTGGTTTACCTACACCATCTCGCTGTCAGTGTGGTTTACCTTCACCATCTCTCTGTCAGTGTGGTTTACCTACACCACCTCTCTGTCAGTGTGGTTTACCTACACCATCTCTCTGTCAGTGTGGTTTACCTACACCACCTCTCTGTCAGTGTGGTTTACCTACACCACCTCTCTGTCAGTGTGGTTTACCTACACCATCTCTCTGTCAGTGTGGTTTACCTACACCACCTCTTTTTACCTCAGTGTGGTTTACCTCTCTCTGTCACCATCTCTCTGTCAGTGTGGTTTACCTACACCACCTCTCTGTCAGTGTGGTTTACCTACTACACCATCTCGCTGTCAGTGTGGTTTACCTACACCATCTCTCTGTCAGTGTGGTTTACCTACACCACCTCTCTGTCAGTGTGGTTTACCTACACCATCTCTCTGTCAGTGTGGTTTACCTACACCACCTCTCTGTCAGTGTGGTTTACCTACACCATCTCGCTGCACGAAGACACTTCTTTCAAACAACAAACAAACTACAAAATATTATTGAAACAGTTATTTATTTGTTATTTACGATGAAAAGCTATAAAAATGTCTGAAACACACATGAGGCAGGTGGTAGCAGTGCCAATATTATTTCAGTTGCTACTGGATAGTTACAGATATTAAAATGGCTGTAATACATATTATAGTTGCAGATATACATTACTCTATGTAAATTCTTCTCTGTGATATCGTGCAGGTGGGTATAAAGAAAGTGTCATCCCTACATTCTGGTATATTTAACTTTCCTAGATATATTTGCTCTTTATCCTAGGATTTTGAAATCTTGCGGTGTTATAAGTTTGTCTGTTCTGTAATAACAACCATACTTCATTTTGTGTCTTATTGTCACGTTTTATTTACAGGCAAACGTGAAGATTACGAAAAAAATATCGCTATACTTGTACTTCAGGTCATTTACCATAATTATCACCACTTCTCATTTCTTAATTTTTTATAAGCTTCAAATAAATTGAGAGTTAAATTGTTGAAATTTAAAAATAAAACAGTAATTTTGATTTCTTATCTGAGAGCATGAATATCCGAAACTGTTGATGGAAGTCACACAAAATAGTTCATTTTCTGGCTGGAGAGTTTGATCTGAATTTTATGACAAAGAGCATTTCATGCAAATTGTTTCTTAGAGATATTTAACTGTAGGTATGAAAACAAGGTTTATGAAATACAAAGCTGTTTAAACCTAAATTTCACTTTATATTCCTTCAATTGTTGTCCCTAGAACAATAACTTTTAAATTTGGTGTTCGCGCAAAGCCTTACGAGGGATATCTGTGATGACCGTCCCTAATTTAGCAGTGATAAAGTAAAGTCAATACTACCCATCCATAACTCTTTTACCAACTAACAGTTGGATTGACCGTTACATTGTAATTACCCTATGGCCGAAAGGGCGAGCATGTTTGGTGACAAAGATGCTTGTCAGAAACTCACAAATTGCTAATAAAATTTCCTAACCATCAGGCCGTAGACATCTTGTTTTATTCTTAGGGGTGACAAACACACACACACACCAGTATTAACGTACCATGAATCCTCTCTTTCATATTTAGAAGACCCTTTATAATAATCATTGTTTTTCTCAACGACCAACTGAAGTGGGATAAATACACGTTTCATTAAACTTTCTGTTTATAACTTTCCATCTACCAACAGAAAGTTTATGATCTCTTTTGTTAACTAGCAACAGAAATATTTTTGTACTTCCTCTCAGGTGTGAGTCCTGAGGATATAAGGCAAATATTTTATATGATGACGTACGTATGTACGGAAGATGTAAGAAACGTATCTTATTTTCATGATATACCTACGTCTTGATGAAAACAGAACTTCCACTTATTTGTTGGTGACTCAGTGGTAAAAGTGCGCAAGTTTAGGACGCTAAAATTCAGGTTTCGGTACTTTGAAGGGAAAACAAAGATAGTTCATTGAGTAGCTTTGTGGTTAACAAGAACAGGAATCAAAATGTTCAAACTTCATCAAATGTTCTTAACTGGTTCTAAAGGCAAGTCGTTCTCAACTCTCTACTCACTTTGGCATAACCTTATCACTGACTTAGTCATCTCGGGTTTACTCTTAATCTAAGAGATGTTGTTACTGTTGTTTGATGCTAGGTTCATGAACAATGTCACGTGATCAGACAAACCGGACGAGAACAGGATTCAACATAAATGTTCCTGGAAACGTTTGTATATCCATATTTCTTATTATCTATATTATAATAGAAACGTTTTGTTAGCAGCGTTTGTATATCCACATTTCTTATTGTCTATATTATTATAGAAACGTTTTGTTAGCAGCGTTTGTATATCCACATTTCTTATTGTCTATATTATTATAGAAACGTTTTGTTAGCAGCGTTTGTATATCCACATTTCTTATTGTCTATATTATTATAGAAACGTTTTGTTAGCAGCGTTTGTATATCCACATTTCTTGTCCATATTATTATAGAAACATTTTGTTAGCAGCGTTTGTATATCAACATTTCTTATTGTCTATATTATATAGATAATACGTGACAGTCTCTGTTCATCAAGGAATTACAAAACTTGTAAAGTGTTTAATTAAAGACGAAATGTTGTGGTTTCTGATTCGTTTATTACCAGGAAAATGATAAAGTAAGTTGCTTTGAAAATCAATGTGTATAGGATCCATTCAAAGTTACTTAGAACATCAATGTGTATAGGATCCATTCAAAGTTACTTAGAACATCAATGTGTATAGGATCCACTCAAAGTTAGTTAGAACATCAATGTGTATAGGATCCATTCAAAGTTCCTTAGAACATCAATGTGTATAGGATCCATTCAAAGTTCCTTAGAACATCAATGTGTATAGGATCCATTCAAAGTTACTTAGAACATCAATGTGTATAGATTCCATTCAAAGTTACTTAGAACATCAATGTGTATAGGATCCATTCAAAGTTCCTTAGAACATCAATGTGTATAGGATCCATTCAAAGTTCCTTAGAACATTAATGTGTATAGGATCCATTTAAAGTTCCTTAGAACATCAATGTGTATAGGATCCATTCAAAGTTCCTTAGAACATCAATGTGTATAGGATCCATTCAAAGTTACTTAGAACATCAATGTGTATAGGATCCATTTAAAGTTACTTAGAACATCAATGTGTATAGGATCCATTCAAATTTGCTTATAACATCAATGTGTATAGAATCCATTCAAATTTGCTTAGAACATCAATGTGTATAGGATCCATTCAAAGTTACTTAGAACATCAATGTGTATAGGATCCATTCAAAGTTACTTAGAACATCAATGTGTATAGGATCCATTCAAAGTTCCTTAGAAAATCAATGTGTATAGGATCCATTAAAAGTTACTTAGAACATCAATGTGTATAGGATCCATTCAAAGTTTCTTAGAACATCAATGTGTATAGGATCCATTCAAAGTTCCTTAGAACATCAATGTGTATAGGATCCATTCAAAGTTGCTTAGAACATCAATGTGTATAGGATCCATTCAAAGTTGCTTAGAACATCAATGTGTATAGGATCCATTTAAAGTTACTTAGAACATCAATGTGTATAGGGATCCATTTAAAGTTACTTAGAACATCAATGTGTATAGGATCCATTCAAAGTTCCTTAGAACATCAATGTGTATAGGATCCATTCAAAGTTCCTTAGAACATCAATGTGTACAGGATCCATTCAAAGTTCCTTAGAACATCAATGTGTATCGGATCCATTCAACGTTACTTAGAACATCAATGTGTATAGATTCCATTCAAAGTTAGTTAGAACATCAATGTGTATAGGATCCATTCAAAGTTCCTTAGAACATCAATGTGTATAGGATCCATTCAAAGTTCCTTAGAACATCAATGTGTATAGGATCGATTCAAAGTTCCTTAGAACATCAATGTGTATAGGATCCATTCAAAGTTACTTAGAACATCAATGTGTATAGGATCTATTCAAAGTTCCTCAGAACATCAATGTGTATAGGATCCATTCAAAGTTCCTTAGAACATCAATGTGTATAGGATCCATTCAAAGTTACTTAGAACATCAATGTGTATAGGATCCATTCAAAGTTACTTAGAACATCAATGTGTATAGGATCCATTCAAAGTTCCTTAGAACATCAATGTGTATAGGATCCATTCAAAGTTCATTAGAACATCAATGTGTATAGGATCCATTTAAAGTTCCTTAGAACATCAATGTGTATAGGATCCATTCAAAGTTCCTTAGAACATCAATGTGTATAGGATCCATTCAAAGTTACTTAGAACATCAATGTGTATAGGATCCATTCAAAGTTACTTAGAACATCAATGTGTATAGGATCCATTCAAATTTGCTTAGAACATCAATGTGTATAGGATCCATTCAAATTTGCTTAGAACATCAATGTGTATAGGATCCATTCAAAGTTACTTAGAACATCAATGTGTATAGGATCCATTCAAAGTTACTTAGAACATCAATGTGTATATGATCCATTCAAAGTTCCTTAGAACATCAATGTGTATAGGATCCATTCAAAGTTACTTAGAACATGAATGTGTATAGGATCCATTCAAAGTTGCTTAGAACATCAATGTGTATAGGATCCATTCAAAGTTCCTTAGAACATCAATGTGTATAGGATCCATTCAAAGTTGCTTAGAACATCAATGTGTATAGGATCCATTCAAAGTTGCTTAGAACATCAATGTGTATAGGATCCATTTAAAGTTAATTAGAACATCAATGTGTATAGGATCCATTTAAAGTTACTTAGAACATCAATGTGTATGGGATCCATTCAAAGTTCCTTAGAACATCAATGTGTATAGGATCCATTCAAAGTTCCTTAGAACATCAATGTGTATAGGATCCATTCAAAGTTCCTTAGAACATCAATGTGTATCGGATCCATTCAACGTTACTTAGAACATCAATGTGTATAGATTCCATTCAAAGTTACTTAGAACATCAATGTGTATAGGATCCATTCAAAGTTCCTTAGAACATCAATGTGTATAGGATCCATTCAAAGTTCCTTAGAACATCAATGTGTATAGGATCGATTCAAAGTTCCTTAGAACATCAATGTGTATAGGATCCATTAAAGTTACTTAGAACATCAATGTGTATGGGATCTATTCAAAGTTCCTCAGAACATCAATGTGTATAGGATCCATTCAAAGTTCCTTAGAACATCAATGTGTATAGGATCCATTCAAAGTTACTTAGAACATCAATGTGTATGGGATCCATTCAAAGTTCCTTAGAACATCAATGTGTATAGGATCCATTCAAAGTTGCTTAGAACATCAATGTGTATAGGATCCATTCAAAGTTGCTTAGAACATCAATGTGTATAGGATCCATTTAAAGTTACTTAGAACATCAATGTGTATAGGATCCATTTAAAGTTACTTAGAACATCAATGTGTATAGGATCCATTCAAAGTTCCTTAGAACATCAATGTGTATAGGATCCATTCAAAGTTCCTTAGAACATCAATGTGTATAGGATCCATTCAAAGTTCCTTAGAACATCAATGTGTATCGGATCCATTCAACGTTACTTAGAACATCAATGTGTATAGATTCCATTCAAAGTTAGTTAGAACATCAATGTGTATAGGATCCATTCAAAGTTCCTTAGAACATCAATGTGTATAGGATCCATTCAAAGTTCCTTAGAACATCAATGTGTATAGGATCGATTCAAAGTTCCTTAGAACATCAATGTGTATAGGATCCATTCAAAGTTACTTAGAACATGAATGTGTATAGGATCTATTCAAAGTTCCTCAGAACATCAATGTGTATAGGATCCATTCAAAGTTCCTTAGAACATCAATGGGTATAGGATCCATTCAAAGTTACTTAGAACATCAATGTGTATAGGATCCATTCAAAGTTACTTAGAACATCAATGTGTATAGGATCCATTCAAAGTTCCTTAGAACATCAATGTGTATAGGATCCATTCAAAGTTCCTTAGAACATCAATGTGTATAGGATCCATTTAAAGTTCCTTAGAACATCAATGTGTATAGGATCCATTCAAAGTTCCTTAGAACATCAATGTGTATAGGATCCATTCAAAGTTACTTGGAACATCAATGTGTATAGGATCCATTCAAAGTTACTTAGAACATCAATGTGTATAGGATCCATTCAAATTTGCTTAGAACATCAATGTGTATAGGATCCATTCAAAGTTACTTAGAACATCAATGTGTATAGGATCCATTCAAAGTTACTTAGAACATCAATGTGTATAGGATCCATTCAAAGTTCCTTAGAACATCAATGTGTATAGGATCCATTCAAAGTTACTTAGAACATGAATGTGTATAGGATCCATTCAAAGTTGCTTAGAACATCAATGTGTATAGGATCCATTCAAAGTTCCTTAGAACATCAATGTGTATAGGATCCATTCAAAGTTGCTTAGAACATCAATGTGTATGGGATCCATTCAAAGTTGCTTAGAACATCAATGTGTATAGGATCCATTTAAAGTTACTTAGAACATCAATCTGTATAGGATCCATTTAAAGTTACTTAGAACATCAATGTGTATAGGATCCATTCAAAGTTCCTTAGAACATCAATGTGTATAGGATCCATTCAAAGTTCCTTAGAACATCAATGTGTATAGGATCCATTCAAAGTTCCTTAGAACATCAATGTGTATCGGATCCATTCAACGTTACTTAGAACATCAATGTGTATAGATTCCATTCAAAGTTCCTTAGAACATCAATGTGTATAGGATCCATTCAAAGTTCCTTAGAACATCAATGTGTACAGGATCGATTCAAAGTTCCTTAGAACATCAATGTGTATAGGATCCATTCAAAGTTACTTAGAACATCAATGTGTATAGGATCTATTCAAAGTTCCTCAGAACATCAATGTGTATAGGATCCATTCAAAGTTCCTTAAAACATCAATGTGTATAGGATCCATTCAAAGTTACTTAGAACATCAATGTGTATAGGATCCATTCAAAGTTACTTAGAACATCAATGTGTATAGGATCCATTCAAAGTTACTTAGAACATCAATGTGTATAGGATCCATTCAAAGTTACTTAGAACATCAATGTGTATAGGATCCATTCAAAGTTCCTTAGAACATCAATGTGTATAGGATCCATTCAAAGTTACTTAGAACATGAATGTGTATAGGATCCATTCAAAGTTGCTTAGAACATCAATGTGTATAGGATCCATTCAAAGTTCCTTAGAACATCAATGTGTATAGGATCCATTCAAAGTTGCTTAGAACATCAATGTGTATAGGATCCATTCAAAGTTGCTTAGAACATCAATGTGTATAGGATCCATTTAAAGTTAATTAGAACATCAATGTGTATAGGATCCATTTAAAGTTACTTAGAACATCAATGTGTATAGGATCCATTCATAGTTCCTTAGAACATCAATGTGTATAGGATCCATTCAAAGTTCCTTAGAACATCAATGTGTATAGGATCCATTCAAAGTTCCTTAGAACATCAATGTATCGGATCCATTCAACGTTACTTAGAACATCAATGTGTATAGATTCCATTCAAAGTTACTTAGAACATCAATGTGTATAGGATCCATTCAAAGTTCCTTAGAACATCAATGTGTATAGGATCCATTCAAAGTTCCTTAGAACATCAATGTGTATAGGATCGATTCAAAGTTCCTTAGAACATCAATGTGTATAGGATCCATTCAAAGTTACTTAGAACATCAATGTGTATAGGATCTATTCAAAGTTCCTCAGAACATCAATGTGTATAGGATCCATTCAAAGTTCCTTAGAACATCAATGTGTATAGGATCCATTCAAATTTGCTTAGAACATCAATGTGTATAGGATCCATTCAAATTTGCTTAGAACATCAATGTGTATAGGATCCATTCAAAGTTACTTAGAACATCAATGTGTATAGGATCCATTCAAAGTTCCTTAGAACATCAATGTGTATAGGATCCATTCAAAGTTACTTAGAACATCAATGTGTATAGGATCCATTCAAAGTTGCTTAGAACATCAATGTGTATAGGATCCATTCAAAGTTCCTTAGAACATCAATGTGTATAGGATCCATTCAAAGTTGCTTAGAACATCAATGTGTATAGGATCCATTCAAAGTTGCTTAGAACATCAATGTGTATGGGATCCATTTAAAGTTACTTAGAACATCAATGTGTATAGGATCCATTTAAAGTTACTTAGAACATCAATGTGTATAGGATCCATTCAAAGTTCCTTAGAACATCAATGTGTATAGGATCCATTCAAAGTTCCTTAGAACATCAATGTGTATAGGATCCATTCAAAGTTCCTTAGAACATCAATGTGTATCGGATCCATTCAACGTTACTTAGAACATCAATGTGTATAGATTCCATTCAAAGTTAGTTAGAACATCAATGTGTATAGGGATCCATTCAAAGTTCCTTAGAACATCAATGTGTATAGGATCCATTCAAAGTTCCTTAGAACATCAATGTGTATAGGATCTATTCAAAGTTCCTCAGAACATCAGTGTGTATAGGATCCATTCAAAGTTCCTTAGAACATCAATGTGTATAGGATCCATTCAAAGTTGCTTAGAACATCAATGTGTATAGGATCCATTCAAATTTGCTTAGAACATCAATGTGTATGGGATCCATTCAAAGTTACTTAGAACATCAATGTGTATAGGGATCCATTCAAAGTTCCTTAGAACATCAATGTGTATAGGATCCATTCAAAGTTACTTAGAACATCAATGTGTATAGGATCCATTCAAAGTTGCTTAGAACATCAATGTGTTTAGGATCCATTCAAAGTTCCTT
Source organism: Tachypleus tridentatus (assembly GCF_004210375.1). Lineage (NCBI taxonomy): Eukaryota > Metazoa > Arthropoda > Merostomata > Xiphosura > Limulidae > Tachypleus > Tachypleus tridentatus. The sequence continues at coordinate 63,139,872 of NC_134836.1, read as the reverse complement.
AGAACATCAATGTGTATAGGATCCATTCAAAGTTGCTTAGAACATCAATGTGTATAGGATCCATTCAAAGTTGCTTAGAACATCAATGTGTATAGGATCCATTTAAAGTTACTTAGAACATCAATGTGTATAGGATCCATTCAAAGTTCCTTAGAACATCAATGTGTATAGGATCCATTCAAAGTTCCTTAGAACATCAATGTGTATAGGATCCATTCAAAGTTCCTTAGAACATCAATGTGTATCGGATCCATTCAACGTTACTTAGAACATCAATGTGTATAGATTCCATTCAAAGTTAGTTAGAACATCAATGTGTATAGGATCCATTCAAAGTTCCTTAGAACATTAATGTGTATAGGATCGATTCAAAGTTCCTTAGAACATCAATGTGTATAGGATCCATTCAAAGTTACTTAGAACATCAATGTGTATAGGATCTATTCAAAGTTCCTCAGAACATCAATGTGTATAGGATCCATTCAAAGTTCCTTAGAACATCAATGTGTATAGGATCCATTCAAAGTTACTTAGAACATGAATGTGTATAGGATCCATTCAAAGTTGCTTAGAACATCAATGTGTATAGGATCCATTCAAAGTTCCTTAGAACATCAATGTGTATAGGATCCATTCAAAGTTGCTTAGAACATCAATGTGTATAGGATCCATTCAAAGTTGCTTAGAACATCAATGTGTATATGATCCATTTAAAGTTACTTAGAACATCAATGTGTATAGGATCCATTTAAAGTTACTTAGAACATCAATGTGTATAGGATCCATTCAAAGTTCCTTAGAACATCAATGTGTATAGGATCCATTCAAAGTTCCTTAGAACATCAATGTGTATAGGATCCATTCAACGTTACTTAGAACATCAATGTGTATAGATTCCATTCAAAGTTACTTAGAACATCAATGTGTATAGGATCCATTCAAAGTTCCTTAGAACATCAATTTGTATAGGATCCATTCAAAGTTCCTTAGAACATCAATGTGTATAGGATCGATTCAAAGTTCCTTAGAACATCAATGTGTATAGGATCCATTCAAAGTTCCTTAGAACATCAATGTGTATAGGATCTATTCAAAGTTCCTCAGAACATCAATGTGTATAGGATCCATTCAAAGTTCTTTAGAACATCAATGTGTATAGGATCCATTCAAAGTTACTTAGAACATCAATGTGTATAGGATCCATTCAAAGTTACTTAGAACATCAATGTGTATAGGATCCATTCAAAGTTACCTAGAACATCAATGTGTATAGGATCCATTCAAAGTTACTTTGAACATTAATGTGTATAGGATCCATTCAAAGTTCCTTAGAACATCAATGTGTATAGGATCCATTCAAAGTTACTTAGAACATCAATGTGTATAGGATCCATTCAAAGTTGCTTAGAACATCAATGTGTATAGGATCCATTCAAAGTTACTTAGAACATCAATATGTATAGGATCCATTCAAAGTTACTTAGAACATCAATGTGTATAGGATCCATTCAAAGTTACTTAGAACATCAATATGTATAGGATCCATTCAAAGTTACTTAGAACATCAATGTGTATAGGATCCATTAAACGTGCTTGATGGAAAACCCATCCCTTTCCAACACTATCAATCATTCGATCACATTCACCAATAATTTGATTGGAGACTATCGTACGTGAAGTTAATGACAACTAATCCTGCTCAAAGTGGAAGATTTGATCTTCATTTTACGTGTGTGTTATTTATGGTCTCCTTCACTAGAGTCCTCTGGTGGGTCAATGGTAAGTCTACAGATATAGAATTCGGGTTCCCGCGTAGAACTGATGACTGTTAACCCAATATTAAAAGCAAACAAACAAACTAATAAAAAACATAGAAAATCTTTACTCGTATCTAGTTGAGAATAAAACAGCGGCTACTCTAGCCACAATGACGTCGTTGGATGAGGTCTGTCAGGTATTATTCTATTAATTATCTTGTTTCACACCAAATGTTCAAGGTCAGATATCATAAGTTGTAATGAAATTTAAAGAAATCACAAAACTGTCAGTAGAGGTTAAAGTTGTTTTTAATATTTGATTTTTTATCTGAATTCTTTTACTGAAAAGTGTACACTTAACAAATTATTTAAGCATTTCTTTAAAATATTGTAACACTCTTTTTACTATTTCTTTTAAATTTTCTAAAACTATGTAAAATATTATTTTCGTAATATCAATTTATTTCACGGCCTGGTGGTCAAAGCGCTCGATTTACAATCTGCGAATCGTGGGTTGCAATCCATAACCGAACACTCTTGACTTTTCGTCGGGAGAGTCACCATAATGTGACGGTTAATTCCACGGATCTTTAACAGTGGACGATATTTAATAACCGTTTACTCTCATCTATCACTGCTAAATTCGGGACTTGGCTGTTTGTAAGTTCTTACAATAAACTGATAGGTTTGGAACACCATCTGTGTCCTATAGAGATAAGCTAACCCTGATTATCGAAATACAAATGGGATCATATAATACTAATCATGGAATAAAGGTCTGCTTGTTTCAATAGAAGTGAATCGCAACTAACTAATACCAGGGATGTTTAGTGTAACCACCAACTAATTGCTAACACCAGAAATCTCAACTATAACCATCAGCTAACTGTTCTGTTCATACCACCTTGTAGTTGTTGTTATAATCTAAAAAGTAGAAAGATTGGAATGTTTATGTGCTAACGTTTGAGCAACAGCTCACTGGATTGTTATTTGATATACAGCTAATAAACAAGACAGTCCTATCAATAAACCATCTCTGTTGATGTTTAAAATGACGACTTGAGCTTATGTGTGTGTTACCCCTGTAAGATGGTTTAAACTTCTGAAAGAGAAAGTGGAAAAAAAATTATGACCAAGACTCATACTCCCACATTATGGTTTATTTCACACACGTGTCTTCCTATCAGAGAGTAAAAATAAACTTATGGTGGAGGGAAGACACATTCTAGCCATGACACTAGTCTTGATTAAATGTTAAAATTATGACGGTCTTGGGTCTTAGAAAGTGATGTAGATGTGAACATAGCCTTTAGGTTAGGATAATCATTTTTCCTTAAGATAATCTAATCTCGTCCAACACAATTTATTCATATTACTGACAAGTTTGTAAACGAACCAAACCACATACGACTCCATTATTCTTCGTTACGCTTGATATTTCCCCGAATCCACGAGTCTCCTGGATAACTACGTCACTAGCTTCTGCTCTATCGGACGATAATAAGAAATTTTAAGTCTCGAAAAACTTCCAAGTAAAAAAACTCTAGCTGTTTAATCTAAGCTATAAATATACGTAGGGTTTTACTTTATTTAATATTGAATGCTAGAAGTTATAGACGTAAAAGGCTTAATATGACGAGATATAACCAGGCACGATATAACGAAACCTTTGAAAACACACCCAGTATTTTTAATAATAATTATTGTGAGAAAATGCTTAAATCAGTTTTATTTATTGATCACGAATGGTAAGACTGGTTTTATAAGTTAAACACTTGTTTCACGAGGTAGTCCTTCTTTAAACATCGTTAAAATTCGTGATGATGAGAAACCCACTTGAAGTAACAATGTATTCTCAAGACAGATATTATGTGTATTAAAACTTTAATTAAAATAAAGGACACCATTTCGATTTTATAAGCTAATCTTCAGGTTAAGTTTCAATACCCATATCAATCGTCTTTAGACTACCTTCTTTACCATCATACAACTTTGAGTTTTCTTACAAAGGTAAACTATACATTCTTATAATCTAGGGGCAATTTTTATTTCAGTCAAGAGACCGTTTATGGCCCTTTGATAAAATTCACTAATAAATAAGGAAAGCTACAACATAGAATTCACTAATAAATAAGGAAAGCTACACGATAGAATTCAGTAATAGAAAGGAAAGCTACACGATAGAATTAACTAATAAAAAGGAAAGCTGTACAATAGAATTCACTAATAAATAAGGAAAGCTGTACGTAAAAATTCACTAATAATTATAAAAAGCTACACTTTAGAATTCACTAATAAATAAGGAAAGCTACACGATATAATTCACTAATAAATAAGGAAAGCTACACGATAGAATTCACTAATAAATAAGAAAAGTTATATGAAAGAATTCACTAATAAATAAGGAAAGCTGTACAATAGAATTCACTAATAAATAAGGAAAGCTGTACAATAGAATTCACTAATAAATAAGGAAAGCTGTACGTAAAAAATTCACTAATAATTATGAAAAGCTACACTTTAGAATTCACTAATAAATAAGGAAAGCTGTACAATAGAATTCACTAATAAATAAGGAAAGCTGTACAATAGAATTCACTAATAAATAAGAAAAGCTGTACAATAGAATTCACTAATAAATAAGGAAAGCTACACTTTAGAATTCACTAATAAATAAGGAAAGCTACACTTTAGAATTCACTAATAAATAAGGAAAGCTGTACAATAGAATTCACTAATAAATAAGGAATGCTACACGATAGAATTCACGTATAACCGTCCCTGATTCTGAACTAATTACCAGAAGAAGTGAAGAAATCCAGCCTATACCACTCGCCTCCTCCAGGGCTTGTACAGCCCATTTGAACTGAATAACACGACTGGCTGTCATTTTTGAAATGTTCTTTACAGCTTTACGTGTATAAACGTGTTCAGTAATATCCCGCCTTGAATCAAGTGCTTTTCATTTCCAAGACCGTAACATTATTATTCACTAGGCTTGTTTGTTTCAATAGAGAGAATTCTTATTTACAAGAGGAACTTTCGGTGAGAACAATTTTTAATATTTAGAATAGTTGTGAAAGAGCATCGAATCCGTTTCTTGAGTAAAATTAAGATTTTAAACTTCCGTTTTTCGTGTTACCTAATTACATCCTATTCTACACTTGTTCAATTTGAAATACTCACAATCCCTCGTTAGTTAGAATAGAATTTAGCTCTCAGATGGAGATCGCTGAATTCTAAAACAGTAACGAAGTATAGAGAGTTTTTGTCGCTAATGACAACGTAACTAAAACTTTGATATCGTTTCTTATCACTAATGACAACGTAACTAAAACTTTGATATCGTTTCTTATCACTAATGACAACGTAACTAAAAATTTGATATCGTTTCTTATCACTAATGACAAAGTAACTAAAACTTTGATATCGTTTCTTATCACTAATGATAACGTAACTAAAACTTTGATATCGTTTCTTATCACTATTGACAAAGTAACTAAAACTTTGATATCGTTTCTTATCACTATTGACAACGTAACTAAAACTTTGATATCGTTTCTTATCACTAATGACAAAGTAACTAAAACTTTGATATCGTTTCTTATCACTATTGACAACGTAACTGAAACTTTGATATCGTTTCTTATCACTAATGACAAAGTAACTAAAACTTTGATATCGTTTCTTATCACTAATGACAAGGTAACTAAAATTTGATATCGTTTCTTATCACTAATGACAAAGTAACTAAAACTTTGATATCGTTTCTTATCACTAATGACAACGTAACTAAAACTTTGATATCGTTTCTTATCACTATTGACAAAGTAACTAAAACTTTGATATCGTTTCTTATCACTAATGACAACGTAACTAAAACTTTGATATCGTTTCTTATCACTAATGACAACGTAACTAAAACTTTGATATCGTTTCTTATCACTAATGACAACGTAACTAAAACTTTGATATCGTTTCTTATCACTAATGACAACGTAACTAAAATTTGATATCGTTTCTTATCACTAATGACAAAGTAACTAAAACTTTGATATCGTTTCTTATCACTAATGATAACGTAACTAAAACTTTGATATCGTTTCTTATCACTATTGACAAAGTAACTAAAACTTTGATATCGTTTCTTATCACTATTGACAACGTAACTAAAACTTTGATATCGTTTCTTATCACTAATGACAAAGTAACTAAAACTTTGATATCGTTTCTTATCACTATTGACAACGTAACTGAAACTTTGATATCGTTTCTTATCACTAATGACAAAGTAACTAAAACTTTGATATCGTTTCTTATCACTAATGACAAGGTAACTAAAAATTTGATATCGTTTCTTATCACTAATGACAAAGTAACTAAAACTTTGATATCGTTTCTTATCACTAATGACAACGTAACTAAAACTTTGATATCGTTTCTTATCACTATTGACAAAGTAACTAAAACTTTGATATCGTTTCTTATCACTAATGACAACGTAACTAAAACTTTGATATCGTTTCTTATCACTAATGACAACGTAACTAAAACTTTGATATCGTTTCTTATCACTAATGACAACGTAACTAAAAATTTGATATCGTTTCTTATCACTAATGACAAAGTAACTAAAACTTTGATATCGTTTCTTATCACTAATGACAACGTAACTAAAACTTTGATATCGTTTCTTATCACTATTGACAAAGTAACTAAAACTTTGATATCGTTTCTTATCACTATTGACAAAGTAACTGAAACTTTGATATCGTTTCTTATCACTAATGACAAAGTAACTAAAACTTTGATATCGTTTCTTATCACTATTGACAACGTAACTGAAACTTTGATATGGTTTCTTATCACTAATGACAAAGTAACTAAAACTTTGATATCGTTTCTTATCACTAATGACAAGGTAACTAAAAATTTGATATCGTTTCTTATCACTAATGACAAAGTAACTAAAACTTTGATATCGTTTCTTATCACTAATGACAACGTAACTGAAACTTTGATATCGTTTCTTATCACTAATGACAAAGTAACTAAAACTTTGATATCGTTTCTTATCACTAATGACAACGTAACTAAAAATTTGATATCGTTTCTTATCACTAATGACAAAGTAACTAAAACTTTGATATCGTTTCTTATCACTAATGACAACGTAACTAAAACTTTGATATCGTTTCTTATCACTATTGACAAAGTAACTAAAACTTTGATATCGTTTCTTATCACTATTGACAACGTAACTGAAACTTTGATATCGTTTCTTATCACTAATGACAAAGTAACTAAAACTTTGATATCGTTTCTTATCACTATTGACAACGTAACTAAAACTGATATCGTTTCTTATCACTAATGACAAAGTAACTAAAACTTTGATATCGTTTCTTATCACAAATGACAACGTAACTAAAACTTTGATATCGTTTCTTATCACTAATGACAACGTAACTAAAACTTTGATATCGTTTCTTATCACTAATGACAACGTAACTAAAACTTTGATATCGTTTCTTATCACTAATGACAAAGTAACTAAAACTTTGATATCGTTTCTTATCACTAATGACAACGTAACTAAAACTTTGATATCGTTTCTTATCACAAATGACAACGTAACTAAAACTTTGATATCGTTTCTTATCACTAATGACAACGTAACTAAAACTTTGATATCGTTTCTTATCACTAATGACAACGTAACTAAAACTTTGATATCGTTTCTTATCACTAATGACAACGTAACTAAAACTTTGATATCGTTTCTTATCACTTATGACAACGTAACTAAATTTTTTTATAGTTTTTTATCGTTAAAGAAACATCGTATTTTACCCATATATTTTATTATAACGTTTGTTTACTTATTAGTAATACACACTGCCCGTTCATTATTAGTTTCGACTGTTTTATAAATTATATAAAACTGATAATTGAACCAAGGACTTGGCGTGGCCTTTGTAACTTGGACTTTGAATCCGAGGTACGTGCCAAAATGTCCTCCACACTTTGGGACAGCGGATTTGCTATGAGAAAGACTGGAAAGTTCTATTAGAAGTTGACTGGCGGACTTCCTTCCTTCCTTCTAGCCTATTAGTCCAAAATGTGTTGTGAAACATGCTGAAAATTCTGAAGCAAATAAGGATAATTAAATTCCTAGTTTATAAGATACAAACACAATACACAAAATATAAAATACATATAACACACACAATACACAAAATATGAAATAAATATAACACACACAATACACAAAATATAAAATACATATAACACACACAATACACAAAATATGAAATAAATATAACACACACAATACACAAAATATAAAATACATATAACACACACAATACACAAAATATAAAATACATATAACACACACAATACACAAAATATGAAATAAATATAACACACACAATACACAAAATATAAAATACATATAACACACACAATACACAAAATATAAAATACATATAACACACACAATACACAAAATATGAAATAAATATAACACATAATACAGAAAATATAAAATACATATAACACACACAATACACAAAATATGAAATAAATATAACACACACAATACACAAAATATAAAATACAAATAAAACGCATTTACAAAAATAGGATTAGAAACAATAATAACAAAACAGAATACTGACATGATTGAAGCTTCCGCACCCATAATCAAAACAGAATAGCTCAATTCAAGAAATGTATTTATTTCTAGACGTTTCTACAGCCAAAGTTTCTTCAACATTCTGTTCACAACTGATAGAACATTAGTCCCCTTAATTCTGGGCATGTCTTCCAGTGGCCCAGTTGTAAACCTAAAGACGTATAACGCTATAACCCTAGTTTCGAGACCCGTGATTAACATAATACGTATAGTTTATTTTGTAGTATAACAATAAAGTATTTGTCATTTCTGCCTCCATCCCTGTTTTGTATCTATTGTTTATGACATAGATATATATAAGACATAATAAACTGACTACTAGCGTTCCATCTAATGACAATTTAAAATACGCCTTTCTCCAAGTGGCTCGGCGGTAAGCCCGCAGGCTTGCTTCGCTAAAAATCGAGTTTTAGATACCCGTGGTGGGCAGAGCACAGACAGCTTTGTTTTCAATAACATCGAAACCTAAGCTTAAACTTCATAAGTTTAAACAGACGCTAGTCTTTTGATATATTGTAATTATACATTATAGGGTATTTCCACACATATATATGTCAAATCATGAGCTACTTTTATAGGGTATTTCCACACATATATATGTCAAATAATGAGCTACTTTCATAGGGTATTTCTACACATAAATATGTCAAATCATGAGCTACTTTCATAGGGTATTTCTACACATATATATGTCAAATCATGAGCTACTTTCATAGAGTATTTCTACACATATATATGTCAAATCATGAGCTACTTTCATAGAGTATTTCCACACATATATATGTCAAATCATGAGCTACTTTCATAGGGTATTTCTACACATAAATATGTCAAATAATGAGCTACTTTCATAGGGTATTTCTACACATATATATCAAATCATGAGCTACTTTCATAGAGTATTTCCACACATATATATGTCAAATCATGAGCTACTTTCATAGGGTATTTCTACACATAAATATGTCAAATAATGAGCTACTTTCATAGGGTATTTCTACACATATATATGTCAAATCATGAGCTACTTTCATAGAGTATTTCCACACATATATATGTCAAATCATGAGCTACTTTCATAGAGTATTTCCACACATATATATATGTCAAATCACGAGCTACCTTCATACGTATAGTACCCATTAACAAATACTATTTGTTAGAGCAAACGAATGACCAGAAACTACGTAATGCAAGAAAGGTAGTCAACATCTGAAACCTGCATAGGAGAACCTTAATTACTGCTCCATAAAATATGTATAAATCACCAGAGTGTTCACTTATGCAAGGAATGCAATGATGTAAACCACGTGCACTGATGTAAAGCACGTGTATTGACGATTTAAACATTCTTCGTTCTTCAGATTTTACTGGTGTGGTTCAAGTTACTTTCAAATGTCTTAGGAAATACATTAAGCGACTGGGATCATTGAAACTAAGCCTTATTTCTCTTTTTTTATCAACAAACACTCACTCGGGCTGGAGAAACTTGGGAACGAGCACGTGTATCAACATAATTTTTATCAATCAATCATAAAGTCCTTCTCAGTTATCATGCTCAGAGAATAGTGTGGTTCTCTATTGTTCTCTGTTCCTCCACCATCTTTTCCGATTCAATTAAACTTCTTATAATAACCTATCAATTGTCTAATACCATCAAAGCAAACCAGTCTGTATTACCATATATCGAAGCAGACCAGTCTGTATTACCCTCTCACTTTTCTTTCCTTTCATTTTATCCTTCAGAATATGTAAAGGACTTTTCCCTCAGACCTAATCATATCACAAAGTTACTTTTCCCTCAGACCTAATCATATCACAAAGTTACTTTTCCCTCAGACCTAATCATATCACAAAGTTACTTTTCTCTCAGACCTAATCATGTCACAAAGTTACTTTTCCTCAGACCTAATCATGTCACAAAGTTACTTTTCTCTCAGACCTAATCATGTCACAAAGTTACTTTTCCCTCAGACCTAATCATGTCACAAAGTTACTTTTCCTCAGACCTAATCATATCACAAAGTTACTTTTCCCTCAGACCTAATCATATCACAAAGTTACTTTTCTCTCAGACCTAATCATGTCACAAAGTTACTTTTCCCTCAGACCTAATCATGTCACAAAGTTACTTTTCTCTCAGACCTAATCATGTCACAAAGTTACTTTTCCTCAGACCTAATCATGTCACAAAGTTACTTTTCTCTCAGACCTAATCATATCACAAAGTAACTTTTCTCTCAGACCTAATCATGTCACAAAGTTACTTTTCCCTCAGACCTAATCATGTCACAAAGTTACTTTTCTCTCAGACCTAATCATATCACAAAGTAACTTTTCCCTCAGATCTAATCATATCACAAAGTTACTTTTCCCTCAGACCTACTCATATCACAAAGTTACTTTTCCCTCAGACCAAATCATGTCACAAAGTTACTTTTCTCTCAGACCTAATCATGTCACAAAGTTACTTTTCCCTCAGACCTAATCATGTCACAAAGTTACTTTTCCCTCAGACCTAATCATGTCACAAAGTTACTTTTCCCTCAGACCTAATCATATCACAAAGTAACTTTTCCCTCAGACCTAATCATATCACAAAGTTACTTTTCCCTCAGACCTAATCATGTCACAAAGTTACTTTTCCCTCAGACCTAATCATGTCACAAATATACACTTCACTGAACAGGTTTCGTCTACATATTACCCAGTTGGAGCATAACATAACTAGATAAAACATAACACTAGCTTGAATAACAAATTAACTGATACTAACAACTATTTAAAGTAATTATTTTTCTCTTTACAGGTTTTTAATATAAACATCTTTTCTAATGTTCGAATTATTTCATATTTACACAACTCGAACGTTTATATCTTGGCCAAGAAAACACAGAATGACCTACTTCAGACATTATCTCTACCTATCCTTTGTTAATCTTTCGAAATGGCGTACAATATTGTTTATTTAAGTTACATTATTTAAACCTGGCGGATGGTGTACACTATTGTTCATTAGTATCAGATTATTAAAATCTGGCGGAATGATGTACAGTATTGTTTACTAGTGTCACATTATTTAAGTCTAGCGGAATCGTGGACAGTATTGTTTATTAATATCACATTATTTAAATCTTGAGGAATGATATACAGTATTGTTTATCAGTGTCACATTATTTAAACATAGCGGAATGGTGTACAGTACTTTTTGTGTGTGTGTCAAATTATTTAAACCTGGCAAAATGATGTACAGTATTGTTTATTAGTGTCACATTATTTAAGTCTGGCGGAATCGTGGACAGTATTGTTTATTAATATCACATTATTTAAATCTTGAGGAATGATATACAGTATTGTTTATCAGTGTCACATTATTTAAACATGACGGAATGGTGTACAGTATTGTTTATTAGTGTCACATTATTTAAATCTGGAGGAATGGTGTGTAGTATTGTTTATTAGTGTCACATTATTTAAATGTGGCGGTAAGTTGTACAGTATTGTTTACTAGTGTCACATTAATTTAAACCTGGCAGAATGATGTACTGTGTTGTTTACTAGTGTCACATTATTTAAGTCTGGCGGAATCGTGGACAGTATTGTTTATTAATATCACATTATTTAAATCTTGACGAATGATATACAGTATTGTTTATCAGTGTCACATTATTTAAACCTGGCGGAATGGTGTACAGTATTGTTTATCAGTGTCACATTATTTCAACCTTGCTGAATGTTGTACAGTATTGTTTACTAGTGTCACATTATTTCAACCTTGCTGAATGTTGTAGAGTATTGTTTATTAGTGTCACATTATTTAAATCTGGCGGAATGGTGTACAGTATTGTTTATCAGTGTCACATTATTTCAACCTTGCTGAATGTTGTAGAGTATTGTTTATTAGTGTCACATTATTTAAATGTGGCGGAAAGTTGTGCAGTATTGTTTACTAGTGTCACATTAATTTAAACCTGGTGTAATGGTGTACAGTAATTTTTATTAGTGTAACATTATTTAAATGTGGGGGAAAGTTGTACAGTATTGTTTATTAATGTCACATTATTTATATCTGGCAGAATGGTATATGGTATTATTTATTAATGTCACATTATTTAAACCTGGCGGAATCGTAGACAGTATTGTTTATTAATGTCATATTATTTAAATCTTGCTGAATGTTGTACAGTATTGTTTATCAGTGTCACATTATTGCAACCTTCCTGAATGTTGTACAGTATTGGTTATTAGTGTCACATTATTTCAACCTTGCTGAATGTTGTACAGTATTGTTTACTAGTGTCACATTATTTCAACCTTGCTGAATGTTCTACAGTATTGTTTACTAGTGTCACATTATTTCAACCTTTCTGAATGTTGTACAGTATTGTTTATCAGTGTCACATTATTGCAACCTTGCTGAATGTTGTACAGTATTGTTTATCAGTGTCACATTATTGCAACCTTGCTAAATGTTGTACAGTATTGTTTATCAGTGTCACATTATTGCAACCTTGCTGAATGTTGTACAGTATTGTTTATCAGTGTCACATTATTGCAACCTTGCTGAATGTTGTACAGTATTGTTTATCAGTGTCACATTATTTCAACCTTGCTGAATGTTGTACAGTAATTTTTATTAGTGTAACATTATTTAAATGTGGGGGAAAGTTGTACAGTATTGTTTATTAATGTCACATTATTTAAATGTGGCGGAAAGTTGTACAGTATTGTTTGTCAGTGTCACATTATTTATATCTGGCAGAATGGTATATGGTATTATTTATTAATGTCACATTATTTAAACCTGGCGGAATCGTAGGCAGTATTGTTTATTAATGTCATATTATTTAAATCTTGCTGAATGTTGTACAGTATTGTTTATCAGTGTCACATTATTGCAACCTTACTGAATGTTGTACAGTATTGGTTATCAGTGTCACATTATTGCAACCTTGCTGAATGTTGTACAGTATTGGTTATTAGTGTCACATTATTTCAACCTTGCTGAATGTTGTACAGTATTGTTTATCAGTGTCACATTATTTCAACCTTGTTGAATGTTGTACAGTATTGTTTACTTGTGTCACATTATTTCAACCTTGCTGAATGTTGTACAGTATTGTTTATTAGTGTCACATTATTTCAACCTTGCTGAATGTTGTACAGTATTGTTTATTAGTGTCACATTATTTCAACCTTGCTGAATGTTGTACAGTATTGTTTATTAGTGTCACATTATTTCAACCTTGCTGAATGTTGTACAGTATTGTTTATCAGTGTCAAATTATTTCAACCTTGCTGAATGTTGTACAGTATTGTTTATCAGTGTCACATTATTTCAACCTTGCTGAAGTTGTACAGTATTGTTTATCAGTGTCAAATTATTTCAACCTTGCTGAATGTTGTACAGTATTGTTTATCAGTGTCACATTATTTCAACCTTGCTGAATGTTGTACAGTATTGTTTATTAGTGTCACATTATTTCAACCTTGCTGAATGTTGTACAGTATTGTTTATCAGTGTCACATTATTGCAACCTTGCTGAATGTTGTACAGTATTGGTTATCAGTGTCACATTATTTCAACCTTGCTGAATGTTGTACAGTATTGTTTATTAGTGTCACATTATTTCAACCTTGCTGAATGTTGTACAGTATTGTTTATTCGTATCACATTATTTAAATCTGGCGGAATGTTGTACAGTATTGTTTATTAGTGTCACATTATTTCAACCTTGCTAAATGTTGTACAATATTGTTTCTTGGTGTTATATTGCTGTAATCGGATACGTTATTTCCTGTTTAACTTGTAAAAATGGAACAAGATTGTTGTTGTGTTGGACAAAAACACTGTTCTGATAGTAATAAGCGATATTTGATAAATATGTTTTTGTTGTGCAACTTAGGTATTATTACGACCAAAATGAGCATATCATTGAAAAACAGAGTATACGTAACTAATGTACTGTCTCCACGGGTCAGTTTCTGACCCTTCAACATGGGAATGCAATGTTTGATCCTCTGTATATCTTAAAAGAAATAGTTTGATAACACTCTAGCATGGTTTGAAAATTAATAATGAAATATTTTAGAGATGTTTGAATTAAAGCACAAAGCTACACAATAAAATATTTGTGCTCTGCCCACCACGGGTATCGAAATCCGGTTTTTTAGCGTTGTAAGTCCGCAGACATACCGCTGAGCTACTGATGGGCGAAATATTTTGAAATAAATGCTCTGAAAAAAGATTATATTGTTTACTGGATTCAACACTGAAATAACTGTATTCCATGTGCGACTCAGGCCAAACAGATTTCCACTTGTTCTTTAACTAAAGATAGATTGTGTGTGTGCCCCAGTGGCTCAGCGGTATGTCTGCGGACTTACAACGCTAAAATCCGGGTTTCGATACACGTGATGGGCAGAGCACAGATATCCCATTGTGTAGCTTTGCGCTTAATTCAAAACAACGACAAGACAGATTGTGACACTAGCATTGTTATCAACGTTTGGTGTTTATAGATCAGCAGTGTGAGGTGTTCACAGAACATCTCTTTGTGCTTAATTCAAAACAACGACAAGGCACATTGTGACACTAGCATTGTTATCAACATTTGGTGTTTATAGATCAGTAGTGTGAGGTGTTCACAGAACATCTCTTATTTGTCTCTCGTCACAGGTTTATTTTCATCAGTAACAAATGTTAGCTGTATTGTTAGCTGTACAAGTACAGCTATTCTAAACAAAGTTTCGTCTTCCGATGAGGCAGTGATACGTTTACGGACTTACACTACCGAGGTTCAATTCTCCGAAGAGGGAATAGTATATGGACAAATATATTTTGTTCTAAACAAATATGAAGTTTACTTTGTTTTCCATAAATAAAAACAGAACAATATCTCTGTTAATATTTTTTGTTTTGTTTTTTAAAATCAGACACTTGAACCTCTTGTACTAAAATTTATATTTCAAACTTAAATACGTTTTATTTTGAAAATTATGAATAAATAAAATATGTGCGGTGTTTAATCTGAGTGTCTGATAATACTTGGCTGTTTACTTTTAATGATTTTATGATTTCACGACACAATACTGTACCGAAACTGAATACTGAAGCGGCTGAAATAAAACTCTGTTGAGTTACCGTGTTTCACCTGCGGTACGTAGTCAACTGTTGAGTTACCGTGTTTCACCTGCGGTACGTAGTCAACTGTTGAGTTACCGTGTTTCACCTTTGTTGTCTAAGTGCTAATATACTTATATAGAGTAATGTAGGTAATATTTGGGGTTATCGTAAAATTAATAATCTATGATTATTCTCATGCTTTTGATCCAGATTGTTATGTATAGATATCCACATTGTTATGTATAGATAGGTAACCTATATTACTTTAATGTTATGATCCAGACTGTTATGTATAGATATATCCACATTGTTATGTATAGATAGGTAAGATATATTACTTTAATGTTATGATCCAGACTGTTATGTATAGATATATCCACATTGTTATGTATAGATAGGTAAGATATATTACTTTAATGTTATGATCCAGACTGTTATGTATAGATATATCCACATTGTTATGTATAGATAGGTAAGATATATTACTTTAATGTTATGATCCAGACTGTTATGTATAGATATATCCACATTGTTATGTATAGATAGGTAAGATATATTACTTTAATGTTATGATCCAGACTGTTATGTATAGATATATCCACATTGTTATGTATAGATAGGTAAGATATATTACTTTAATGTTATGATCCACATTGTTATGTATAGATATCCACATTGTTATGTATAGATAGGTAAGATATATTACTTTAATGTAATGATCCACATTGTTATGTATAGATATATTCACATTGTTATTTATAGATATCCACATTGTTATGTATAGATAGGTAAGATATATTACTTTAATGTTATGATCCACATTGTTATGTATAGATAGGTAAGATATATTACTTTAATGTTATGATCCACATTGTTATGTATAGATAGGTAAGATATATTACTTTAATGTTATGATCCACATTGTTATGTATAGATATCCACATTGTTATGTATAGATAGGTAAGATATATCACTTTAATGTAATATTTGAGTGTGTAGATGAAAAGTGACCACTATATGAAATAAAAAACATTAAACAAATTTTGTAGGTGGCCTCCATAACAGAAATTCAAATAATAATAATAATGCTGTTTAGTACAAATAATTAAAATAAAGTCCTCTGAAAATAAGTTTAAACACCAAGATCCAAGTCTTTATTCCCTTGATAAACAGAGCGTATAGTCGATTGTGTGGCTTTGAATGAAAATAAAACTTGACAAATTACATCAACACACTAACACAAAACCAGAAAAGAAAAAAAAACTGCACCATTTAATATCAGTTGAAAGGATCTGTTAAACTTAAAAAAAAAAGTTGGATGTTGAAAATGGTTCCTATATAAAATACGATTTTTTTCCAGTTTCCAATTGAAAATCAATATAAAAATGTGATTATTTATTTATTAAAATAATAATAAAAAGTAAATAAAAACGGAAGAGTAGCAGCAGAGCAGTAACAAAACATTGTTAATACGAATATGAGAATTTGTGATTAGAGTCTCGTTAAAGCAAATATACATCACGGCTCAGAGACATGAATGAGACGGTCAAATAGCACTACTCAGTTTGACTGGCCTACGTGTTGGCGGTGGGTGTCGTTAGTTATCTGACTTGCCTGTAATGCCTCACTTCGTAATTAGAGATAACTTGGGCAGATACCCCTCAGAGGGCTTTATATCAAAATGTAAAGAAACAAACAAACCGTACTGGATAATTAATTATCGGTCATAGGTAACATCCAACAGATGTCACTACATGTAATTATGTGTTCTAACTTTATTGTATGCCAGTGTTAAACACAGAGCATGCACATCTCCACCCAAAACCTGTATTGCCAAGGAAGACCCGCTAAGCGGTTACCGATATAAACATAAATATGTTGAAGATAAGATACAAGCGATCCGAAATAGTTGCTGAACATGAAAGCTGTTCAAATCTCAACTGTTGTATATTCAATTGTAAATTTCTTCCGACAATAAACGAGTACAAGTTTTGCATATAGCTCGAGTTATGTGAATAGCATTAGACTGCCATCTTTTGAAACCTTCATTAGTACACGTGCACCGCCACTGATGTGACAAGAACACGCCCCTTAAGAGGGTTTATCAGTCAAAACACATTGAATATTTAGTGATTGTATCACTAATATTTTAATAATTTTATGCCTTCTTCTAAATACTATATATATAAAAGCATGAATATTTATATAATACACCATAAATATATCACAAGTATATAACTAATTTTAATAGGTTTGTTTCTTCTGTTTCATGAACAATACTATACAAAGAGCTATCCGTGTTTTGCTCTCCACGGGCATCTAAACCCAATTTATAGCAGTGTAAGTCTACAGACATATTACTGTGCTACTGGGGACTTAATAGGTATGTTTCACTACCTTTAGTCTGGTGGTTAGGGCGCATTTCGGCTCTGCTCGGATTCCAAGCTCTAGTCCTGTCACCGAACATGCTTGCCCTTCCAGCCATGAGGGATTTATAATGTGACGGTCAATCCACCTTTTCGTTGGTGGAGAGTAGCCCAAGAGTTGTCGGTTATTGATGTATACTGTCATCTTTACCTCTAGTCCATCATGTGTAAGTTAGGGACGGCTAGCGCAGATACCCTCGAATAGCTGTGCAAGAAGTTAACAAACAGTTGAAACATTCCTCAGAATCTACCAGCTACTTCAGAGGTCATTAACATGTTCCAAACAATAACATCACAGTAATAATTTATTAACTTTTAACCATTTCCTTTACTCAAATTAAAGTCGATTATTTATGGCATGTTTGATAAATCACAAATTCATATATTGCTTTTTGAAGAAACAGAATAAAAAAATGGCGTTAGTGTAAAATTCAGCAATTACTCCTATATTACGCGTCAATTACTCCTATATTACCTGTTCTGCTTTTCATTCTCAAAGAAAATCCATGAGAATTCCGTTTCTAGGTCTTGAAGATTCTGAAAAAAAATAATTTCAACTCATATTAGTAATTTATTTTATCAGAATTATCGTATAAAAATGCATTCTATGACCTTTCGACTGAAATATTTACAGGAGAATTTGGCGACGTAATTTATATTTTGTAGATATTTACTCAGGTGTATTAGTTCCAAAATAATAAGTTTCTTGGCTTTCATTGATTTTATCATTACAATAGCTTGTAGCAAGTCAGTGGTTTAGTTCCAACAGTTCACCAGCAGTTTTCACAGATGATTAAGCTTTGGTATCTATAGGTGGCGTGACCATAATATAATACCAAATAACTCAACATGTTCAGAGATGGTTAAAATCAGCCAATCTTAATAAGAAAAAAAAGACACTACACAACAGGCCAACAGGCCTAACAACAGTGTTGTTGTTGTTAATTCCAACAGGCCTAACAACAGTGTTGTTGTTGTTGTTAATTCCAACAGGCCTAACAACAGTGTTGTTGTTGTTGTTAATTCCAACAGGCCTAACAACAGTGTTGTTGTTGTTGTTAATTCCAACGGGCCTAACAACAGTGTTGTTGTTGTTGTTAATTCCAACGGGCCTAACAACAGTGTTGTTGATGTTGTTAATTCCAACGGGCCTAACAACAGTGTTGTTGTTGTTGTTAATTCCAACGGGCCTAACAACAGTGTTGTTGTTGTTGTTAATTCCAACGGGCCTAACAACAGTGTTGTTGTTGTTGTTAATTCCAACGGGCCTAACAACAGTGTTGTTGTTGTTGTTAATTCCAACAGGCCTGACAACAGTGTTGTTGTTGTTAATTCCAACAGGCCTGTTGTTGTTACTGTCTTTGTATGAACTTAATTGCGTACTTCATAAACATACAAACGACTTAGAAATATCTGGAATCACATCTTCTTGCTATCGGGGTTTCGATCCTCACGTTAAAACTTGTTACGCACTCTTAACTTGTACAAATTCGCTTTCATCTCAGTAAATGAATAAATCATTATTTAACTTAAACTAACAGGGCCAATGCTACACTGCAGAGCTACTGAAGCCTTACTCGTCAATATAGACCAAAGTTATATTGCAGAGCTACTGAAGCCTTACTCGTCAATATAGACCAAAGTTATATTGCAGAGCCACTGAAGCCTTACTCGTCAATATAGACCAAAGTTATATTGCAGAGCCACTGAAGCCTTACTCGTCAATATAGACCAAAGTTATACTGCAGAGCTACTGAAGCCTTACTCGTCAATATAGACCAATGTTATACTGCAGAGCTACTGAAGCCTTACTCGTCAATATAGACCAATGTTATACTGCAGAGCTACTGAAGCCTTACTCGTCAATATAGACCAATGTTATACTGCAGAGCTACTGAAGCCTTACTCGTCAATATAGACCAATGTTATACTGCAGAGCTACTGAAGCCTTACTCGTCAATATAGACCAAAGTTATACTGCAGAGCTACTGAAGCCTTACTCGTCAATATAGACCAAAGTTATACTGCAGAGCTACTGAAGCCTTACTCGTCAATATAGACCAAAGTTATACTGCAGAGCTACTGAAGCCTTACTCGTCAATATAGACCAATGCTACACCGCACAGTTACTGAAGCCTTACTCGTCAATATAGACCAATGCTACACCGCACAGTTACTGAAGCCTTACTCGTCAATATAGACCAATGCTACACCGCACAGTTACTGAAGCCTTACTCGTCAATATAGACCAATGCTACACCGCACAGTTACTGAAGCCTTACTCGTCAATATAGACCAATGCTACACCGCACAGTTACTGAAGCCTTACTCGTCAATATAGACCAATGCTACACCGCACAGTTACTGAAGCCTTACTCGTCAATATAGACCAATGCTACACCGCACAGTTACTGAAGCCTTACTCGTCAATATAGACCAATGCTACACCGCACAGTTACTGAAGCCTTACTCGTCAATATAGACCAATGCTACACCGCACAGTTACTGAAGCCTTACTCGTCAATATAGACCAATGCTACACCGCACAGTTACTGAAGCCTTACTCGTCAATATAGACCAATGCTACACCGCACAGTTACTGAAGCCTTACTCGTCAATATAGACCAATGCTATACTGCAGAGCTACTGAAGCCTTACTCGTCAATATAGACCAATGCTACACTGCAGAGCTACTGAAGCCTTACTCGTCAATATAGACCAATGCTACACTGCAGAGCTACTGAAGCCTTACTCGTCAATATAGACCAATGCTACACTGCAGAGCTACTGAAGCCTTACTCGTCAATATAGACCAATGCTACACTGCAGAGCGACTGAAGCCTTACTCGTCAATATAGACCAAAGTTATACTGCAGAGCTACTGAAGCCTTACTCATCAATATAGACCAATGTTATACTGCAGAGCTACTGAAGCCTTACTCGTCAATATAGACCAATGTTATACTGCAGAGCGACTGAAGCCTTACTCGTCAATATAGACCAATGTTATACTGCAGAGCGACTGAAGCCTTACTCGTCAATATAGACCAATGTTATACTGCAGAGCTACTGAAGCCTTACTCGTCAATATAGATTAAAGTTATACTGCAGAGCTACTGAAGCCTTACTCGTCAATATAGATTAAAGTTATACTGCAGAGCTACTGAAGCCTTACTCGTCAATATAGATTAAAGTTATACTGCAGAGCTACTGAAGCCTTACTCGTTAATATAGACCAATGTTATACCGCACAGTTACTGAAGCCTTACTCGCCAATACTTCATACTGGACATTTAAGGTCAGCTTTTATCATTCCACTGTTTTCTGTCGTATCTTGTAATTAACAAGTTCTTCCAGTCACTCTACACAGTTTCACAGAGTAGGCCACTACGTGGGTATGTATCTTCGAGTCACCCTACACAGTTTCACACAGTAGGCCACTACGTGGTTATGTGATATTAACAACCATAACTAGGTTTTTTTAAAAGAAAACACATTCACTGAATTATATATTTGATGTTGGAAACATTTTCATCTAGAATAAGAGAACTTTGATTAATATCACAATTTATGTCTTTACTTAAAATTACTTCTAGTGAAATGTAACTATCTATTTTCATGGTTTCTCAGAGGCACAGCAGTAAGTTTGTAGGTTTATAACTCTGAGAACTGGCTTTCGATTCCAGTGATGCGCAGAACACAGATACATTATTGTGTAACTTTACGGTTAAGAATAAACAAAACACATATTTAATGATATTTTAACTGGCAATGTCTGTCAAAATTAGTTATTTATTTTCTTGTTAATTTAACATGTATGGTTACTCATAGATCGGTTCATCGTGAAAACAGTTCTCCCAACAAAACAAAGAGACAGGACGTTAGTTCCAGGTCACAGATGTCAAACACTAACTTGGTCCACTAATAACGCATTAGAAACTGTGGTAATGGGAAGTTTGTCTATCAGAATTTTTTTGCTTTTATCCTGGTTGTTGGAACCGACATGAAAATCGAAAATGATTTGATTCAGACACTTTTCCAGTATCATGAAATATTGCTTTTGTAAACAGAAACAAAACAAAACAGAAGATTTTTGATGATAAAGAGAAAGAAACAAGCAGTAAAAATATTAAAAGATTTGGTTTGGAACGACCGTAGCTGTAGTTTCATATGCTATTTAAAAATCAGAATACACGTTTGTAGCCTATTTTATTCGTTCCGCGTACTGGGAACTAGCACTCAATTCACCTTCCAAAGCTTTATTAGACTATACATAAGATCGGAGCTACGAAAATGTTTGTTTGTTTTTTGAATTTCGCGCAAAGCTACATGAAGGCTATCTGCGCTAGCCATCCTTAATTTTGCCGTGTAAGACAAGAGGGGAGGCAGCTAGTCATCACCACCCACCGCCAACTCTTGGGTTACTCTTTTACCAACGAATAGTGGGATTGACCGTAACATTATAATGCTCCCAGGTTGAAAGAGCGAACATGTCCATAATGACGGAAACTAAATCGAGTTCCACAGAATGCAGGTAAAGAGCCCTGACCACAGGCCATTTAGCAACGAATAAATTACACTTATGTTCTCAGCAAAAACAAGAAAATCAGAGTGTAGTTACCTGGAGGAATTGTGTAAAAACAATGTGATATATCTTTGTATGGTGTTCAGCACAAAGCTACACAATACGATACCTGTGCTTTACTCAAAGTAGGTATCGAAACTCAATTTATAGTGGTTGGTGTCTGCAAACATGCTGCTGTGCCACCGAGAGCAACGTCTGTCTAAAATAAACAAAGAATAACGGTGAATGCTAAGGTAATCTAACTTTGAAAATATGACACTTTCTGCTAGAAAGACTTACGTAAATTACTTAAGATTCTTAACATTGATTGGAAACAGGTTTGTCTACCAAAGGAAAGGGCACGGCATTGCCAGGTGGTTAAGACACTTGACTCGTAATCTGGGGATCGCGGGTTCGAATCCCCGTCACACCATACATCCTCGCTCATTCACGCGTGGGGCGTTATAAAGTGACTAGATTTAGAAGTAACATATACCTGTTATTTGGGCAGAAGCTATATCTCAGTATGGCCAGATAGTTAAAGCAATCAACTCGTAATCCGAGGGTCGCGGGTTCGAATCCCCCGTACACAAAACATGTTCGCCTTTTCAGTCGTAGGGGAATTATAAAGTGACGGACAATCCCACTATTAGTTCGTGAAAGAGTGGCCCACAAGTTGGCGGTGGAT
The DNA here is from genome assembly GCF_004210375.1 of Tachypleus tridentatus. NCBI lineage: Eukaryota > Metazoa > Arthropoda > Merostomata > Xiphosura > Limulidae > Tachypleus > Tachypleus tridentatus. The sequence continues at coordinate 63,116,611 of NC_134836.1, read as the reverse complement.
GATGATGATGACTAGCTGCCTTCCCTCTAGTCTTACACTGCAAAATTAGGGATGACTAACGCAGGTAGCCCTCGTATATCTTTGCGGGAAATTAAAAAAAAACACAAATAATCCAACCAAAAGAAAATAACGTTTGGAGTAAATGGATATTTATCTTATGATTATTAAACCAGTCTTATTTAACCATTAACTACGTCATTACCTGTGTTTTTAGTTCTTGTTGTAGAATAAAGCTCGATTCTTCAACAACAACGCTCATGATTAACTACGTCTTTACCTGTGTTTTTAGTTCTTGTTGTAGAATAAAGCTCCGATTCTTCAATAACAAAGCTCTTGATTATCTACGTCTTTACCGATGTTTTTAGTTCTTGTTGTAGAATAAAGCTCCGATTCTTCAATAACAAAGCTCTTGATTATCTACGTCTTAACTGGTGTTTTTAGTACTTGTTGTAGAATAAAGCTCCGATTCTTCACTAACAAAGCTCTTCATTATCTACGTCTTTACCGGTGTTTTTAGTTCTTGTTGTAGAACAAAGCTTCGATTCTTCGACAACAAAGCTCTTGATTAACTACGTCTTTACCGGTGTTTTTAGTTCTTATTGTAGAATAATGCTCCGATTCTTCAATAACAAAGCTCTTGACTAACTACGTCTTTACCGGTGTTCTTAGTTCTTGTTGTAGAATAAAGCTCCGATTATTCAATAACAAAGCTCTTGATTATCTACGTCTTAACTGGTGTTTTTAGTTCTTGTTGTAGAATAAAGCTCCGATTCTTCACTAACAAAGCTCTTCATTATCTACGTCTTTACCGGTGTTTTTAGTTCTTGTTGTAGAACAAAGCTTCGATTCTTCAACAACAAAGCTCTTGATTAACTACGTCTTTACCGGTGTTTTAGTTCTTATTGTATAATAATGATCGGATTCTTCAAAACAAAGCTCTTGACTAACTACGTCTTTACCGGTGTTCTTAGTTCTTCTTGTAGAATAAAGTCCGATTCTTCAATAACAAAGCTCTTGATTATCTACGTCTTTACCGATGTTTTAGTTCTTGTTGTAGAATAAAGCTCCGATTCTTCAGTAACAAATCTCTTGATTATCTACGTCTTTACCGATGTTTTAGTTCTTGTTGTAGAGTAAAGTCTGATTCTTCAGTAACAAAGCTCTTAATTAACTACGTCTTTACCTGTGTTTTTAGTTCTTGTTGTAGAATAAAGCTCCGATTCTTCAATAACAAAGCTCTTGACTAACTACGTCTTTACCGGCATTTTAGTTCTTGTTGTAGAGTAAAGCTCCGATTCTTCAGTAACAAAGCTCTTGATTAACTACGTCTTTACCGGTGTTTTAGTTCTTGTTGTAGAATAAAGTCTGATTCTTCAATAACAAAGCTCTTGATTAACTACGTCTTTACCGGTGATTTTAGTTCTTATTGTAGAATAAGGCTCCGATTCTTCAATAACAAAGCTCTTGACTAATTAGGTCTTTACCGGTGTTCTTAGTTCTTGTTGTAGAATAAAGCTCCGATTCTTCAATAACAAAGCTCTTGATTATCTACGTCTTTACCTGTGTTTTAGTTCTTGTTGTAGAATAAAGCTCCGATTCTTCAGTAACAAAGCTCTTGATTATCTACGTCTTTACCGGTGTTTTAGTTCTTGTTGTAGAATAAAGCTCCGATTCTTCACTAACAAAGCTCTTGATTAACTACGTCTGTACCGATATTTTTAGTTCTTGTTGTAGAATAAAGCTCCGATTCTTCAATAACAAATCTCTTCATTATCTACGTCTTTTCCGGTGTTTTTAGTTCTTGTTGTAGAATAAAGCTCCGATTCTTCAGTAACAAAGTTCTTGATTATCTACGTCTTAACTGGTGTTTTTAGTTCTTGTTGTAGAATAAAGCTCCGATTCTTCACTAACAAAGCTCTTCATTATCTACGTCTTTACCTGTGTTTTAGTTCTTGTTGTAGAACAAAGCTCGATTCTTCAATAACAAAGCTCTTGACTAACTACGTCTTTACCGGCATTTTAGTTCTTGTTGTAGAGTAAAGCTCCGATTCTTCAGTAACAAAGCTCTTGATTATCTACGTCTTTACCTGTGTTTTTAGTTCTTGTTGTAGAATAAAGCTCTGATTCTTCAGTAACAAAGCTCTTGATTATCTACGTCTTTACCGGTGTTTTAGTTCTTGTTGTAGAATAAAGCTCCGATTCTTCAATAACAAAGCTCTTGATTAACTACGTCTTTACCGGTGTTTTAGTTCTTGTTGTAGAATAAAGCTACGATTCTTCAATAACAAAGCTCTTGATTATCTACGTCTTTTCCGGTGTTTTTAGTTCTTGTTGTAGAATAAAGCTCCGATTCTTCAATAACAAAGCTCTTCATTATCTACGTCTTTACCGGTGTTTTTAGTTCTTGTTGTAGAATAAAGCTCCGATTCTTCAGTAACAACGCTCTTGATTAACTACGTCTTTACCTGTGTTTTTAGTTCTTGTTGTAGAATAAAGCTCCGATTCTTCAATAACAAAGCTTTTGACTAACTACGCCTTTACCGGCATTTTTAGTTCTTGTTGTAGAATAAAGCTCCGATTCTTCAATAACAAAGCTCTTGATTAACTACGTCTTTACCGGTGTTTTTAGTTCTTATTGTAGAATAAAGCTCCGATTCTTCAATAACAAAGCTCTTGATTAACTACGTCTTTACCGGTGTTCTTAGTTCTTGTTGTAGAATAAAGCTCCGATTCTTCAATAACAAAGCTCTTGATTATCTACGTCTTTACTGATGTTTTTAGTTCTTGTTGTAGAGTAAAGCTCCGATTCTTCAATAACAAAGCTCTTGACTAACTACGTCTTTACCGGCATTTTTAGTTCTTGTTGTAGAGCAAAGCTCCGATTTTTCAGTAACAAAGCTCTTGATTAACTACGTCTTTACCGGTGTTTTTAGTTCTTGTTGTAGAATAAAGCTCCGATTCTTCAATAACAAAGCTCTTGATTAACTACGTCTTTACCGGTGTTTTTAGTTCTTATTGTAGAATAAGGCTCCCATTCTTCAATAACAAAGCTCTTGACTAACTACGTCTTTACCGGTGTTCTTAGTTCTTGTTGTAGAATAAAGCTCCGATTCTTCAATAACAAAGCTCTTGATTATCTACGTCTTTACCTGTGTTTTTAGTTCTTGTTGTAGAATAAAGCTCCGATTCTTCAGTAACAAAGCTCTTGATTATCTACGTCTTTACCGGTGTTTTTAGTTCTTGTTGTAGAATAAAGCTCCGATTCTTCACTAACAAAGCTCTTGATTAACTACGTCTGTACCGGTATTTTTAGTTCTTGTTGTAGAATAAAGCTCCGATTCTTCAATAACAAATCTCTTGATTATCTACGTCTTTTCCGGTGTTTTTAGTTCTTGTTGTAGAATAAAGCTCCGATTCTTCAGTAACAAAGCTCTTGATTAACTACGTCTTTACCGGTGTTTTTAGTTCTTGTTGTAGAATAAAGCTCCGATTCTTCAATAACAAAGCTCTTGATTATACGTACGTCTTTACCGATGTTTTGATTAGTTCTTGTTGTTGTAGAATAAAGCTCCGATTCTTCAATAACAAAGCTCTTGATTATCTACGTCTTTACCGATGTTTTTAGTTCTTGTTGAAGAATAATGCTCCGATTCTTCAATAACAAAGCTCTTGATTATCTACGTCTTTACCGGTGTTTTTAGTTCTTGTTGTAGAATAAAGCTCCGATTCTTCAATAACAAAGCTCTTGATTATCTACGTCTTTACCGGTGTTTTTAGTTCTTGTTGTAGAATAAAGCTCCGATTCTTCACTAACAAAGCTCTTCATTATCTACGTCTTTACCGGTGTTTTTAGTTCTTGTTGTAGAACAAAGCTTCGATTCTTCAACAACAAAGCTCTTGATTAACTACGTCTTTACCGGTGTTTTTAGTTCTTATTGTATAATAATGATCGGATTCTTCAATAACAAAGCTCTTGACTAACTACGTCTTTACCGGTGTTCTTAGTTCTTCTTGTAGAATAAAGCTCCGATTCTTCAATAACAAAGCTCTTGATTATCTACGTCTTTACCGATGTTTTTAGTTCTTGTTGTAGAATAAAGCTCCGATTCTTCAGTAACAAATCTCTTGATTATCTACGTCTTTACCTGTGTTTTAGTTCTTGTTGTAGAATAAAGCTCCGATTCTTCACTAACAAAGCTCTTCATTATCTACGTCTTTACCTGTGTTTTAGTTCTTGTTGTAGAACAAAGCTCCGATTCTTCGACAACAAAGCTCTTGATTATCTACGTCTTTACCGGTGTTTTTAGTTCTTGTTGTAGAATAAAGCTTCGATTCTTCAATAACAAAGCTCTTGATTAACTACGTCTTTACCGGTGTTTTTAGTTCTTGTTGTAGAATAAAGCTCCGATTCTTCAATAACAAAGCTATTGATCATCTACGTCTTTACCGATGTTTTTAGTTCTTGTTGTAGAATAAAGCTCCGATTCTTCAATAACAAAGCTCTTGATTATCTACGTCTTAACTGGTGTTTTTAGTTCTTGTTGTAGAATAAAGCTCCGATTCTTCACTAACAAAGCTCTTCATTATCTACGTCTTTACCGGTGTTTTTAGTTCTTGTTGTAGAACAAAGCTTCGATTCTTCAACAACAAAGCTCTTGATTAACTACGTCTTTACCGGTGTTTTTAGTTCTTATTGTATAATAATGATCGGATTCTTCAATAACAAAGCTCTTGACTAACTACGTCTTTACCGGTGTTCTTAGTTCTTCTTGTAGAATAAAGCTCCGATTCTTCAATAACAAAGCTCTTGATTATCTACGTCTTTACCGATGTTTTTAGTTCTTGTTGTAGAATAAAGCTCCGATTCTTCAGTAACAAATCTCTTGATTATCTACGTCTTTACCGATGTTTTTAGTTCTTGTTGTAGAGTAAAGCTCCGATTCTTCAGTAACAAAGCTCTTAATTAACTACGTCTTTACCTGTGTTTTTAGTTCTTGTTGTAGAATAAAGCTCCGATTCTTCAATAACAAAGCTCTTGACTAACTACGTCTTTACCGGCATTTTTAGTTCTTGTTGTAGAGTAAAGCTCCGATTCTTCAGTAACAAAGCTCTTGATTAACTACGTCTTTACCGGTGATTTTAGTTCTTATTGTAGAATAAGGCTCCGATTCTTCAATAACAAAGCTCTTGACTAATTAGGTCTTTACCGGTGTTCTTAGTTCTTGTTGTAGAATAAAGCTCCGATTCTTCAATAACAAAGCTCTTGATTATCTACGTCTTTACCTGTGTTTTTAGTTCTTGTTGTAGAATAAAGCTCCGATTCTTCACTAACAAAGCTCTTGATTAACTACGTCTGTACCGATATTTTTAGTTCTTGTTGTAGAATAAAGCTCCGATTCTTCAGTAACAAAGTTCTTGATTATCTACGTCTTAACTGGTGTTTTTAGTTCTTGTTGTAGAATAAAGCTCCGATTCTTCACTAACAAAGCTCTTCATTATCTACGTCTTTACCGGTGTTTTTAGTTCTTGTTGTAGAACAAAGCTTCGATTCTTCAATAACAAAGCTCTTGATTATCTACGTCTTTTCCGGTGTTTTTAGTTCTTGTTGTAGAATAAAGCTCTGATTCTTCAATAACAAAGCTCTTGATTATCTACGTCTTTTCCGGTGTTTTTAGTTCTTGTTGAAGAATAAAGCTCTGATTCTTCAATAACAAAGCTCTTGATTATCTACGTCTTTTCCGGTGTTTTTAGTTCTTGTTGTAGAATAAAGCTCCGATTCTTCAGTAACAAAGCTCTTGATTATCTACGTCTTTACCTGTGTTTTTAGTTCTTGTTGTAGAATAAAGCTCTGATTCTTCAATAACAAAGCTTTTGATTATCTACGTCTTTACCGGCATTTTAGTTCTTGTTGTAGAGTAAAGCTCCTATTCTTCAGTAACAAAGCTCTTGATTAACTACGTCTTTACCGGTGTTTTTAGTTCTTGTTGTAGAATAAAGCTCCGATTCTTCAATAACAAAGCTCTTGATTAACTACGTCTTTACCGGTGTTTATAGTTCTTGTTGTAGAATAAGGCTCCGATTCTTCAATAACAAAGCTCTTGACTAACTACGTCTTTACCGGTGTTCTTAGTTCTTGTTGTAGAATAAAGCTCCGATTCTTCAATAACAAAGCTCTTGATTATCTACGTCTTTACCGATGTTTTTAGTTCTTGTTGTAGAATAAAGCTCCGATTCTTCAGTAACAAAGCTCTTGATTATCTACGTCTTTACTGATGTTTTTAGTTCTTGTTGTAGAGTAAAGCTCCGATTGTTCAATAACAAAGCTCTTGATTAACTACGTCTTTACCGGTGTTTTTAGTTCTTGTTGTAGAGCAAAGCTCCGATTTTTCAGTAACAAAGCTCTTGATTAACTACGTCTTTACCGGTGTTTTTAGTTCTTGTTGTAGAATAAAGCTCCGATTCTTCAATAACAAAGCTCTTGATTAACTACGTCTTTACCGGTGTTTTTAGTTCTTGTTGTAGAATAAAGCTCCGATTCTTCAATAACAAAGCTCTTGATTATCTACGTCTTTACCTGTGTTTTTAGTTCTTGTTGTAGAATAAAGCTCCGATTCTTCAGTAACAAAGCTCTTGATTATCTACGTCTTTATCGGTGTTTTTAGTTCTTGTTGTAGAATAAAGCTCCGATTCTTCACTAACAAAGCTCTTGATTAACTACGTCTGTACCGGTATTTTTAGTTCTTGTTGTAGAATAAAGCTCCGATTCTTCAATAACAAATCTCTTGATTATCTACGTCTTTTCCGGTGTTTTTAGTTCTTGTTGTAGAATAAAGCTCCGATTCTTCAGTAAGAAAGCTCTTGATTAACTAAGTCTTTACCGGTGTTTTTAGTTCTTGTTGTAGAATAAAGCTCCGATTCTTCAATAACAAAGCTCTTGATTAACTACGTCTTTACCGGTGTTTTTAGTTCTTATTGTAGAATAAGGCTCCGATTCTTCAATAACAAAGCTCTTGACTAACTACGTCTTTACCGGTGTTGTTAGTTCTTGTTGTAGAATAAAGCTCCGATTCTTCAATAACAATGCTCTTGATTATCTACGTCTTTACCTGTGTTTTTAGTTCTTGTTGTAGAATAAAGCTCCGATTCTTCAGTAACAAAGCTCTTGACTAACTACGTCTTTTCCGGTGTTTTTAGTTCTTGTTGTAGAATAAAGCTCCGATTCTTCAGTAAGAAAGCTCTTGATTAACTAAGTCTTTACCGGCATTTTTAGTTCTTGTTGTAGAATAAAGCTCCGATTCTTCAATAAGAAAGCTCTTAATTAACAATATTAAGTCACCATTTTCGTTTTCACACAATTTGTGATTCACCACTGTAGGAGTTGCACCTTGCGTTTATAATTATGTCTTCTCTTTTCACATTTAAAAACGTCGTGAATTCTACAATGTTACATTACACCGGTTCACACACATACAAACCATGACATGTAAGCCACAAACCAAAACATATTTATATGAAATTTAAAACAAAATGTAAATACGCTACACGTTTTTAAAAAAACAACAAAAACAAGGATCTCAGGGTACAAGCTACAACATGGAATTATGAAATGTATCCTGGGATTTGGAGGTGACTCCCGAAATAGGACACGCAATGTAGTGGAGATACACCGTCTCTCAGCTTTAACCTCCAATTCGCTAGACTTACAAAAGAAAACTAGGAAAGCGAGATGTGGGAGCACAAGCTCACAACGTCCCATATCTATATCACCTTTTATTGCCTGTAGACAGTTGTGGGAAGTGACTGCTCTCCAAAGTTAAAATAAGAAAAAGATAAACATAAAAAGACGCAAAGAAAGAAACAGAGAACAAATTAATATATAAATGAGAATAAGGTTTGGTGGTAAGTAAGATAAAACTTACCTTTTGAAGTTACCATTCGTACCCCCAGTATGATACATGCACAAATTAACTATTGTGGTTTCATACGCAGCTTAAGGTGAACATCCGCATGAACTAGTGCGAAGTCCTTAGATGACCGTATTTTAAAACATCCGCATGAACTAGTGCGACCGTATTTTAAAACATCCGCATGAACTAGTGCGAAGTCCTTAGATGACCGTATTTTAAAACATCCGCATGAACTAGTGCGAAGTCCTTAGATGACCGTATTTTAAACTAATTTTTTTTGGAATTTTTAATGGAATTTCTCTGATTTTATTTTCTTTGTATTTATTTAATACATTGTTGTATTTATTACAGAATAATATAATAATTTTATCTAAATTTTTTATTACATCCATTAATTATTAATTTTTGTATCAGTATATCGACATTATTAATAAAATATTGTAATTTATTACAAATTTTACAATATCTAAATAACTGTAAAGTTATGATGTATATATTAGATGGGTATGGAACATTACTATGTAAGGAGGGTAAACAATACCTGAAGAACTGTTAAGTTATAATGTTTATAATAGATTGGTATGGAACATTACTATGTAAGGAGGGTAAACAATACCTGAAGAACTGTTAAGTTATAATGTTTATAATAGATTGGTATGGAACATTACTATGTAAGGAGGGTAAACAATACCTGAATAATTGTTAAGTTACAATGTTTATAATAGATGGGTATGGAACATTACTATGTAAGGAGGGTAAACGATAACTGAATAACTGTTAAGTTATAATCTTTATAATAGATTGATATGGAACATTACCATGTAAGGAGGGTAAACCATGAATTGGAAAATCAAAATCTTTTCTTTTATCAGAAATATTTATATTGATTCCTTTTTATCAATTACTTTAACTTGTAAATTTAAACAATGTACATCTGTAATAGAAATTCAAGTATTTTCAATTTCTAATTCTGTTGGGTAAATAGTGTTAATAACATTATATATTTCAGATTTATTTATGTTAATTAAATCATCAATATATCTGTAAGTTAAAGTAAAAATTCTGGATTTATACAGTTTTCAATAAATATATTTTCATAATAGTACAAATGTAAAATTGCTTCACCAAAATATGCAGCGTGTTTAAATGATTGTTTGTTTTTAAGTTTCGTTTTAATGTGGTTTGGTTTTTGGCTTGAATATTTTATTGTTATAATATAATTAATCAAAGGTTGGGATTTGCTGTTTTTAACTCAGTCCTTTCTTATGATTTTTATTTATTTACATAACTTCATTTAGATATATTTTTCTTAATTTCACTACATATATGTTTATAAAAGAGTTGTATTTGTGAAGATGAAATACAAATAAATAAACACATGATGCTGCTTTGATATTTTTCATCTCATTTCTTACTGGACTGGGTTACAAGTATCTTCAATCTCTCTCTCATGTTCCTTGCATTTTTATTTTACGTTTAATTCATCACACTATTTCAGTACATCCGCGCACGGGCACACACTTCCATCAATTCCACTATCAATTGTAGGGCTGAAGAAAAGACTGTTGTATCTTCAATTCCCCAGGTGAGGGACAAACACTGTGTCATGAAGGTGTTTACTGGAATAAAACACCAGGCTATTGGAATGTTACATCTTACTGGAGTCAGTAAGGAACCATTACAACAGTGACACAGTACAACGTGCTGCTCGTAACCATGTAAAGTCAACTAGAACTAGATGTTTTTCAATGATGTTCAAACATAAAAGTAAAAACTCAACCTTGTCATTTAAAGCCAATTATGAAATGAATCATATTTTTCTCGTTTCCTTAATTAATTAATTTTTTTGCTGTTAGGGGTTCGGATTTGTTTTGTTTTGGAATTTCGCACAAAGCTACTCGAGGGCTATCTGTGCTAGCCGTCCCTAATTTAGCAGTGTAAGACTAGAGGGAAGGCAGCTAGTCATCACCACCCACCGCCAACTCTTGGGCTACTCTTTTACCAACGAATAGTGGGATTGACCGTCACATTATACACCCCCACGGCTGGGAGGGCGAGCATGTTTAGCGCGACGCGGGCGCGAACCCGCGACCCTCGGATTACGAGTCGCACGCCTTACGCGCTAGGCCATGCCGAGCCTAGGGGTTCGGAAGAATGTGAGTTTGTTTTCGCAATTAAAGAGATTTTTCATTTTTCTCAAAGGTATTGATGAAGTCACAATATTTGTATATTGTTACTTGGTAATTACAGCTAATAAGCAATTAACGAACGAGAGAAGTTTTGTTTAAAAACTGTTCAACTTCAAGCGAACAGTTTATTTTTAAATCAACGAATCGTAACGAGGATCAGTTGAAGAAAAAAACAGAATTAATAGACTGTACAATACTAAGATATTTACTGATTATGTTCTGATTTATCAAAACGTTTCTTTTAATATCGATATGACCTATGTTAGGCCAAATACATTTGTAAATTGCAAAACGATTCATTTGAAACGTTTGTTGACTTTTATTTTGCCAAAGCTATTCCAGGGTCATCTGTTTCTAATTTAAAAGAGCTAAATCAGGGAGAAGTATGCAGTTAACACCACGCGACGTTAGCTCGTGAGTTATTATTAAGAACTAATAAAATTTAACTGTTGTTCTTATAACGCATCTACAGCGCATTACATTGATAAGCACGTGGTATTTTTTATTGGGAAATAGCCGCAAACAGCGAACCCTTAAATCCACAGTATAGAATGTGTTATCATATAGCAAAGCCACGTGGGGCCGTTTGCTGAGTCCACCGAGGGGAATCGAACCTCTGATTTTAGCGTTGTAAATCCTTAGACTTTCCACAGTACCAGTACCACAGTCTGCGCTTGGCTTTCTCCAATACGAGTTAAATGTAAGACATATAAATATATATAAATTATTTTTCCATGAAAGCACATGAAAATAAATATAATGGCCACTGTAAGGAGAAAACAAACAAAAAAAAACGAAAAATACGAAGTTATAAACCTTTTACCCGGTATACAAACATTTTACTTAAAATGAAGATCACATTTAACGAAATGAACAACAAGTGCTGTTATTTTAGTACCAATCAACTTTATTAGATAAACTTGAATTTTATAATTTGAGGAAAATAAATCGTAGCTTTTTAAATAATTTAAACATAGATAACATTCACATTGATGTACTTTAACATATCTGTAATATTCACACTAATTTACTTAATCATTCAGGTAACATTCACATTGATGTACTTTAACATAACTGTAAGATTCACATTAATTTACTTAATCATTCAGGTAACATTCACATTGATGTACTTTAACATAACTGTAATATTCACATTAATTTACTTAATCATTCAGGTAACATTCACATTGATGTACTTTAACATAACTGTAATATTCACATTAATTTACTTAATCATTCAGGTAACATTCACATTGATGTACTTTAACATATCTGTAATATTCACATTAATTTACTTAATCATTCAGGTAACATTCACATTGATGTACTTTAACATATCTGTAATATTCACATTAATTTACTTAATCATTCAGGTAACATTCACATTGATGTACTTTAGCATAACTGTAATATTCACATTAATTTACTTAATCATTCAGGTAACATTCACATTGAGGTACTTTAACATAACTGTAATATTCACATTAATTTACTTAAACACACACAGATAACATTCACATTGATCTATAAATTGGATTTCAATACCTGTGGGTGGCAGAGCACAGATAATACAATGTTGTAGCTTGTTGTTTAATTCCAAAGAAACAAAGAAGGAAAAAATACTATAAAAATAAAAAGATTTGTTTGTTTTTTAATTTCGCACAAAGCTACTCGAGGGCTATCTGTGCTAGCCGTCCCTAATTTAGCAGTGTAAGACTAGAGGGAAGGCAGCTAGTCATCACCACCCACCGCCAACTCTTGGGCTACTCTTTTGCCAACGAATAGTGGGATAGACCGTAACATTATAATGCCCCTATGTTTAGCGTGACCGGGATGCGAACCCGCGACCCTCAGATTACGAGTCGCACGCCTTAACACGCTTGGCCATAAAAAGGTCGAGGTAGAGATAGATTTCTATGCTTGTGTTTCCATCTGTGGCCGAATTAATCAATTTATTAAAGGTTCTGCACAGAGTGAATTTTTGTTGCATTGCAAAAAATGTCTGAGAATAAAGAAGACTTTATACAGATAAAAACGTGGATTTTCCAGATAAGAGATCAGTTGAAGGTCGCTAATCTAATAAAAAATCTGGAATTACTAAAGACGATCTGTCATCTGTGGAATGTTTGGTAATTACCTAGACATGTTTAGCGCACTTAATGTAATGGTTAAATATTTTTGTTTGCTGTAGTAGTAATTGCAGCAATAGTATATAACATTGAAAATACCCTTGATCTGTGTTGAGACAAGCTTTGAAGCTGCGTGAGTGACCCTAATGATCCATCTCTTAAGTGAAAGCGTGAAGGCACATAACGCTAAAACTGGGTTTCGATACACTCCAGAGAGAACAATGTGTTGCACACGTTACATTTTATTTGTCTTTTTACAATGTGCTCTTCTAACAAAAAACCTTTTGAAGTGAGCATTGTTAAAACCTTAGGAAAATATGTAAATAACCAGATTTAAGGTAAAATATAAAAATTACAACCTTGTAGTAATAGCAACATTAAATACGTGAATTTTAATATAAACTGTTTAATCTAGAAGTGATCATGGCTTCTTTGCAAACTTTATCCATCTTTCATTATGATTTTAGTATGGAGAAATGGAGAAATGAAATTTGATTTTTTGCGGTTTAAAACAGTAGAATATCTTTCAGTGTTATTTATTATGTTATTTATTGAAATATTTATTATGGTGGAGTTTTACAAGAATGATTTCATCATCCTTTTCTCTGATGATGGATTTAGAGATAGTTATGACACAAAGAAACATGGTTTTGTAACAATCATTATTAGTTATCATAATTAACAACAGATGGCACAACGATAAAATGGTATTTATTTATTTTCTCTGTATTTTATGTTCCCCGATGGGACAGCGATAAGATTTTGGATTTACAACGTTAAAATCATGGGTTCGATTCCCTTCGGTGGGCACAGCAGATAAAAGATGTGGCTTCACTATAACAAAACACATACATACACAGATGTGCACAGAGCTTCTAATGTACAAAGCGTCGCAAAGTTTCCAGTGCACAAACCATCATAGTCTATCAGAGCACAACCACACAGACCTTCCAGTGTACAAAAAATCATAGAGCTTCCAATGTACAAACCATCATAGTCTATCAATGCACAACCACACGGACTTTCCAGTGTACAAAAAATCAAAGAGCTTCCAATGTACAAACCATCACAGAGCTATCAGTGTACAAACCAAATTAAATGAAACCAGATAGTTACCATAAAATTGACCCTTTTAGCCTTAGATTTAAGTCTCTAATTTATTATACGTTTATAAATATTATTTATGTTGGTGCTTGGTTTATTTGTTGGTTATGTAATAGTTAATGAAATAATTTAATGACACGTGTAAGGTATTTTACAAAAAAAAATTATATTTCTTACAGTTAATTTATTAAATTATAACGTCCGGAGTGGAATATTGATACCCACATATCGTTGTTGTTGGTTTTTAATTTAAGGTCAGCTTTGACACCACATTTCCAAGTTTGATGCTTAGGTCCTCTATCTGATAAATGTGTGTGTTTTTTTTTATTGTTAATATAAAAAACCGAAGTGTTTATCAAAGACATTTAATACACAATACTTTGTTATCATCCACGATTCTTTATTTTATTGTTCTCTGGATATCATGTTTGTTTAATTATTGTTCTTTCGATATCATGTGTGTTGAATTTTTGTTTTGTAGATTTCATGTTTGTTTAATTATTGTTCTCTCGATATCATGTTCGTTTAATTATTGTTCTTTGGACTTCATGTTTCTTTAATTACTGTTCTTTGGATATCATGTTCGTTTAATTATTGTTCTTTGGACTTCATGTTTCTTTAATTACAGTTCTTTGGATATCATGTTTGTTTATTTTTTGTTCTGGGATATCATGTATGTTTAATTACTGTTATCTGGATATCATGTTTGTTTAATTTTTATTCTGGGATATCATGTTTGTTTAATTACTGTTATCTGGATATCATGTTTGTTTAATTTTTGTTCTGTGGATAGTATGTTTGTTTAATTACTGTTCTGGGGATATTTTCCAAGATTTTTTGTTTCATGTTGAGAAACATCCTTTTCTAAAACACCTGCTTAGTTTAATTTTGTAAAAAGCTACAAAGTGAGCGGTCACCGTATTTGAATTCCTCTCTATGGATGTTTACTGTTAAGACGGGGAGCTCTGGTCACGATAGAATTTACTGAAGAGTACTAAAAAACGATATTCACAAAATTAACGTTTTCAAAATCTAAACCATCATATTTTACCTCCAAGCCAGGTAAGGCTTTAAATTTACATTTTTATATACTTTTAATTTCGTTTTCACTTTATCAACTTTCATTTGATAATTTTCTCTCGAAGGCCACCTCAAGTCACCATCATCAATTGCACTTGAGAAATCTTTTCAGCTTCAAGTTACCAATAATAGGAGTTTCAGGAATGCTTGCTGATGTTTCCATGATTGAAAACAGGAAAAAAAACGGTAGACGAAAGCGAACTATTTTTAACCTGAAAAGGAAAACTATTGCTCGAAAGAAAGGCAAAGAATGTCGTACAACTCCGCATTGAAAAACAGTTACTGTTGATACGTAACCTTACTCCTACGACCGTCGTTCGAACATCGCTGATTCGTGAATTCAGAGTGAAAATTAAAAAAAAACAAGTTTAGATTGATTCTTCTTGTAATATTTTCAAAGTTTTGTTTTTATACAGATAATGTTAGTAATATAAAAAGGAATGTAAAAGCAGGATATTAAATTCATGCTTATATTCAAAATCCATAAATAATCCTCTGGAAGGATTACACGCGAAAATAAATGTTTTAAAATGTTAAATATCTCAATACGGTAAACAATTTTTTTTTTCAGAACATCAGGCAAGATTACTCTTTTAAAACTCACGTTTTTGTACTTTATATCTGGCACAACGACATTGTCCACATGAATCAGTTGGATAGCTTTATTAACATATTTCTTTTTTTTTTGATATTTTAAAGAGAGAGACTGCTAACTGCTTTATTAATCAGGATTACTAGGTTGAGGAAATAATTGTTAGATTTCATTCGTCGAACATCTTTTGTCAGTAAGTTTCTAACTCATACATTACCATAAACAGAAGTTTTAAGACTGAAAATAAACAAAACCAGACGGCCATGTGAGAATTTAACTAATTCCACTACAAGCCTTCTCCTAAATACAACCACGAGGATGTCATGTTTGTTTCATTACTGTTCTGTAGATGTCACGTTTGTTTCATTACTGTTCTGTAGATGTCATGTTTGTTTCATTACTGTTCTGTTGATGTCATGTTTGTTTCATTACTGTTCTGTAGATATCTCGTTTGTTTCATTACTGTTCTGTAGATGTCAGGTTTGTTTCATTACTGTTCTGTAGATGTCATGTTTGTTTCATTACTGCTCTGTAGATATTATGTTTGTTTCATTACTGTTCTGTAGATGTCATGTTTGTTTCATTACTGTTCTGTAGATATTATGTTTGTTTCATTACTGTTCTGTAGATATCTTGTTTATTTCATTACTGTTCTGTAGATATCTTGTTTGTTTCATTACTGTTCTGTAGCTATCTTGTTTGTTTCATTACTGTTCTGTAGATGTCATGTTTGTTTTATTACTTTTCTGTTGATGTCATGTTTGTTTCATTACTGTTCTGTAGATATTAGGTTTGTTTCATTACTGTTCTGTAGATGTCATGTTTGTTTCATTACTGATCTGTAGATATTATGTTTGTTTCATTACTGTTCTGTAGATGTCATCTCTGTTTAATTCTGTTCTGTAGATGTCATGTTTGTTTCATTACTGTTCTGTAGATATTATGTTTGTTTCATTACTGTTCTGTAGATGTCATGTTTGTTTCATTACTGTTCTGTAGATATTATGTTTGTTTCATTACTGTTCTGTAGATGTCATGTTTGTTTCATTACTGTTCTGTAGATATTATGTTTGTTTCATTACTGTTCTGTAGATGTCATGTTTGTTTCATTACTTTTCTGTAGATGTCATGTTTGTTTCATTACTGTTCTGTAGATATCTTGTTTGTTTCATTACTGTTCTGTAGATGTCATGTTTGTTTTATTACTTTTCTGTTGATGTCATGTTTGTTTCATTACTGTTCTGTAGATGTCATGTTTGTTTCATTACTGTTCTGTAGATGTCATGTTTGTTTCATTACTGTTCTGTAGATATCTCGTTTGTTTCATTACTGTTCTGTAGATGTCAGGTTTGTTTCATTACTGTTCTGTAGATGTCATGTTTGTTTCATTACTGCTCTGTAGATATTATGTTTGTTTCATTACTGTTCTGTAGATGTCATGTTTGTTTCATTACTGTTCTGTAGATATTATGTTTGTTTCATTACTGTTCTGTAGATATCTTGTTTATTTCATTACTGTTCTGTAGATATCTTGTTTGTTTCATTACTGTTCTGTAGCTATCTTGTTTGTTTCATTACTGTTCTGTAGATGTCATGTTTGTTTTATTACTTTTCTGTTGATGTCATGTTTGTTTCATTACTGTTCTGTAGATATTATGTTTGTTTCATTACTGTTCTGTAGATGTCATGTTTGTTTCATTACTGATCTGTAGATATTATGTTTGTTTCATTACTGTTCTGTAGATGTCATCTCTGTTTAATTCTGTTCTGTAGATGTCATGTTTGTTTCATTACTGTTCTGTAGATATTATGTTTGTTTCATTACTGTTCTGTAGATGTCATGTTTGTTTCATTACTGTTCTGTAGATATTATGTTTGTTTCATTACTGTTCTGTAGATGTCATGTTTGTTTCATTACTGTTCTGTAGATATTATGTTTGTTTCATTACTGTTCTGTAGATGTCATGTTTGTTTCATTACTTTTCTGTAGATGTCATGTTTGTTTCATTACTGTTCTGTAGATATCTTGTTTGTTTCATTACTGTTCTGTAGATGTCATGTTTGTTTTATTACTTTTCTGTTGATGTCATGTTTGTTTCATTACTGTTCTGTAGATGTCATGTTTGTTTCA
Organism: Tachypleus tridentatus; assembly: GCF_004210375.1. Taxonomy (NCBI): domain Eukaryota; kingdom Metazoa; phylum Arthropoda; class Merostomata; order Xiphosura; family Limulidae; genus Tachypleus; species Tachypleus tridentatus. Next base: position 63,099,479 of record NC_134836.1, on the reverse strand, counting down.
TTACTGTTCTGTAGATGTCATGTTTGTTTCATTACTGTTCTGTAGATATCTCGTTTGTTTCATTACTGTTCTGTAGATGTCAGGTTTGTTTCATTACTGTTCTGTAGATGTCATGTTTGTTTCATTACTGCTCTGTAGATATTATGTTAGTTTCATTACTGTTCTGTAGATGTCATGTTTGTTTCATTACTGTTCTGTAGATATTATGTTTGTTTCATTACTGTTCTGTAGATATCTTGTTTATTTCATTACTGTTCTGTAGATATCTTGTTTGTTTCATTACTGTTCTGTAGCTATCTTGTTTGTTTCATTACTGTTCTGTAGATGTCATGTTTGTTTTATTACTTTTCTGTTGATGTCATGTTTGTTTCATTACTGTTCTGTAGATATTATGTTTGTTTCATTACTGTTCTGTAGATGTCATGTTTGTTTCATTACTGATCTGTAGATATTATGTTTGTTTCATTACTGTTCTGTAGATGTCATCTCTGTTTAATTCTGTTCTGTAGATGTCATGTTTGTTTCATTACTGTTCTGTAGATATTATGTTTGTTTCATTACTGTTCTGTAGATGTCATGTTTGTTTAATTACTGTTCTGTAGATATTATGTTTGTTTCATTACTGTTCTGTAGATGTCATGTTTGTTTCATTACTGTTCTGTAGATATTATGTTTGTTTCATTACTGTTCTGTAGATGTCATGTTTGTTTCATTACTTTTCTGTAGATGTCATGTTTGTTTCATTACTGTTCTGTAGATGTCATGTTTGTTTTATTACTTTTCTGTTGATGTCATGTTTGTTTCATTACTGTTCTGTAGATATTATGTTTGTTTCATTACTGTTCTGTAGATGTCATGTTTGTTTCATTACTGATCTGTAGATATTATGTTTGTTTTATTACTGTTCTGTAGATGTCATCTTTGTTTCATTACTGTTCTGTAGATGTCATGTTTGTTACATTACTGTTCTGTAGATATTATGTTTGTTTCATTACTGTTCTGTAGATGTCAGGATTGTTTCATTACTGTTCTGTAGATGTCATGTTTGTTTCATTACTGTTCTGTAGATGACATGTTTGTTTCATTACTGTTCTGTAGATGTCATGTTTGTTTCATTACTGTTCTGTAGATATTATGTTTGTTTCATTACTGTTCTGTAGATGTCATGTTTGTTTCATCACTGTTCTGTAGATATTATGTTTGTTTCATTACTGTTCTGTAGATGTCATGTTTGTTTCATTACTGTTCTGTAGATATTATGTCTGTTTCATTACTGTTCTGTAGATGTCATGTTTGTTTCATTACTTTTCTGTAGATGTCATGTTTGTTTCATTACTGTTCTGTAGATATCATGTTTGTTTCATTACTGTTCTGTAGATGTCATGTTTGTTTCATTACTGTTCTGTAGATTTCATGTTTGTTTCATTACTGTTCTGTAGATGTCATGTTTGTTTCATTACTGTTCTGTAGATGTCATGTTTGTTTCATTACTGTTCTGTAGATATTATGTTTGTTTCATTACTGTTCTGTAGATATCATGTTTGTTTCATTACTGTTCTGTAGATGTCATGTTTGTTTCATTACTGTTCTGACGATTTCATGTTTGTTTCATTACTGTTCTGTAGATTTCATGTTTGTTTCATTACTGTTCTGTAGATGTCATGTTTGTTTCATTACTGTTCTGTAGATATTATGTTTGTTTCATTACAGTGTTGTAGATGTCATGTTTGTTTCATTACTGTTCTGTAGATGTCATGATTAGTGATGTCGAGAAACCCACTTGTAGAGAAAAATATTAATGTAAAAACGGCTCGTTTGGAGAATATTTTACATGGAAGAGCGAACAACGTTTCGACCTTCTTCGGTCGTCGTCAGGTTCACAAAGAAAGAGGTAACTGACCATAAGCTGACCACATGTTTGGAAGGGATTGTACTTACCTGTTACCATTATGTCTGAACTAGCATACCGTACACCACTATTAACAGTACACGCTCACACGATCGTTAAGAAACTACGAAATTTAAACCAAAGAATTATCAATAGAAGGAATGACATCTATTTCATTCAACAATGTAGAATGAAACAACTAGCCTCTAATTTTGTAAAGGTACAACTTTCAAAACCTTTTAATAAATACACAAACATTATCCAAAATTTACAAAAAAATACTTAAATCCATGTTGAGCACAAAATACAAATAACTACATGATTTACAAAAACAAAAAATGAACCTAGACCATCAACTGGCATGTTGCATTAAACCAGAGATTTTCGGACTTATACAACGAAACATGAACCAAATCAATACCAAGAACGACAGAGACAAAAAGATCTGCCACAATAAAAAACTAGAAAAACTAAGATGCAAACAACAGAAAAGACACCAAAACGACAAACCGTTGACTAACCTCATAATTAACAGATCCGACCAACAATTAAACACAGACGAGATACATCTACTTAACAAAGGATTCAACTTCGCAATAGCACCTAGGTACATTGCAACCATAGAAATCAAAACATGTTTAGAAGACCTAGTCAGGAGACTTGTGATACTTTCCACAGTAAACAAAACATGAAAACAACCAACAGAAAGTAGACAACTTAGACAATTTTATTGACATCCAACAGCCAAACTTCCCAGGAAAAGTTAAAAAGTTATATTTTCCAGAAACACCTAAAAACAACATCTTAAACGATTTTTTATAAGAATTTTCTCAAAAAACCATCAACATAATTTCACAAAACAGAAAACTAAGAAACAATTTTACAAAAAAAGACATTTATTTCATTAAAAACCTAAAACAAGACAAAAACATAAAAATTCTAAAAGCAGATAAAGGTAACGCTATAGTCATAATGAACACGAATGAATACATCCAAAAAATGAATAACATCCTATCAGACACGAACAAATTTAAACCAATACACACAAATCCAACAAAGACACACGAGACGCAACTGAACAAATTACTACTAAAAATGAAAAAGCCAACACAATTTCACAAACACTTTATTCCTACCTACGTAAAACCGACTCACGCACACCGCAAATATACGGCATCCCCACACCTCATAAACCAGATTGTCCATTACGACCAATAATGTCCACATATGAATAGTTTAATTACAATCTTAGTAAATACATAGCATGGGCATTCTCCAAATATGTAACATCAGTCACCTCATTCATCAAAGACTCTTTTAATTTCAAGTCTAATCTAAATCAACTTAATCATAAAGCCTTAATGGCCAGTTTCGATGTTATATCCCTCTTTACAGAAGTTCCAGCCACTGAAGCCTGCAAGATAACCTTAGAACTCTATATCCGAGACCCTAACCCATCTATAGACATTCTCAGCATCCAATTATCAACCCTCATAGAATTCACCACGATAAAGACAAACTTCATGTTCAACAACTAAAACTATATACAAACAAATGGCCTAAGCATGGGCAACCCAATATCACCAGTTCTAGCCAATATTTTTATGACACAAGTTGAAACACAAGCAATTAACACAGCATTACATCCACCACTATACTGGTACAGATATGTAGATGACACGGTTGCGGGATTCAAATCTACAGAACACAAACTTAATTTTTCAATCACATTAACTCTACACATCCCAACATTAACTTCACATGTGAACAGGAAGAAAGCAATCAAATATCATTTTTTAACCTCAAAATTACAAGAACCGATACACAATTTAAAACAGAAATCCACCGAAAAATCACCCTTACTGGACTATACATTCCTTGGGACTCAGCACATGAAACAAAACAAAAACTCAACATACTAAGAAACAAATAAACACAGCCATAAAACTGTGCTTACCAGATAAAATTAACGATGAATTAGACAAAATAAAACAATACTTCATCAACATCAATAAGTTTCCTCCACAAACCATAGAAAACATTATACGCACACACCTAGAGAGAAAGCAAAATCAACCAACTAAAGTAAATATATCTCATGAATCAAAAAATCACAAAACCATATACTGCTGCATACCATATATTCCTGACATCAGCAGACAAATAACCAACATTTGGCAAAAATTAGTAACAAAATATGACATTCCAGTTAATACCAAATTTATTCAAAAACGAGGCACAAAACTGAGGTCTATACTATGTAAAAACTACACTGACAAACACCACACCAATATTATTTGTAAAATACAATGTGATAACTGCCACGACTTCTATATTGGAGAAACAAGTAGAGAAATGGAAACCAGATTCAAAGAACATAAAAAGTCACCTTCACACGTTTTCGAACACTGCAAGTCAAATAAACACAACATAACTAACCATAGAAAACACTCAAATACTAAATAAACAAACATAAACAAATGCAAAATTAAAGAAGTCTTATTTATACAACAACTTAAACCCAAAATAAACCAATATAAAGGAACGCCTTTATACCTATATTAATATAATATAATAAATTAACTTATATATTCAAACATCTAACACCGCCCTCTACATTCCGACACTCAGTACACAACCCCTTCCAAACATGTGGTCAGCTTCCGGTCAGTTACCTCTTTCTTTGTGAACCTGACGATGACCGAAGAAGGTCGAAACGTTGTTCGCTCTTCTATGTAAAATATTTTCTCAACCCAAACGAGCCGTTTTTGCATATATATAAATGTCATGATTGTTTCATTACTGTTCTGTAAATATTATGATCGTTTCATTACGGTTTTGTACATATTATGTTTGCTTATTTACTGTTCTGTAGTTATCATGTTTGTTTCAATACTGTTCTGTAGATATCGTGACTGTTTCATTACTGTTCTGTAGATATCGTGATTGTTTATTTACTGTTCTGTAAATATCATGATTGTTTCATTACTGTTCTGTAGATATCGTGATTGTTTATTTACTGTTCTGTAGATATCGTGACTGTTTCATTACTGTTCTGTAGATATCGTGATTGTTTATTTACTGTTCTGTAAATATCATGATTGTTTCATTACTGTTCTGTGGATATCACGATTGTTTCATTACTTTTTTTATATATCATGTTTGTTTATTTACTGTTCTGTAGTTGCGATGTTTGCTTCATTACTGTTCTGTAGTTGCGATGTTTGTTTCATTACTGTTCTTTAGATATCATGATTGTTTCATTACTGTAATGCAGATATGATTATTTCTTTACTGTTCTACAGATATAATGTTTGCTTATTTACTGTTATTTACATGTCATGATTGTTTTATTAATGTTTTGTAGATATCATGTTTGTTTCATTACTGTTTTGTAGATATCAAGTTTTGTAGATGTCATGTTTGTTTCATTACTGTTCTGTAGATATCATGTTTGTTTCATTACTGTTCTGTAGATGTCATGTTTGTTTCATTACTGTTCTGTAGATATCATGATTGTTTCATTACTGTTCTGTAGATGTCATGTTTGTTTCATTACTGTTCTGTAGATATCATGTTTGTTTCATTACTGTTCTGTAGATGTCATGTTTGTTTCATTACTGTTCTGTAGATATCATGATTGTTTCATTACTGTTCTGTAGATGTCATGTTTGTTTCATTACTGTTCTGTAGATATCATGTTTGTTTCATTACTGTTCTGTAGATGTCATGTTTGTTTCATTACTGTTCTGTAGATATCATGATTGTTTCATTACTGTTCTGTAGATATCATGTTTGTTTCATTAATGTTTTGTAAATATCATGTTTTGTAGATGTCATGTTTGTTTCATTACTGTTCTGTAGATGTCATGTTTGTTTCATTACTGTTCTGTAGATATCATGATTGTTTCATTACTGTTCTGTAGATGTCATGTTTGTTTCATTACTGTTCTGTAGATATCATGTTTGTTTCATTACTGTTCTGTAGATGTCATGTTTGTTTCATTACTGTTCTGTAGATATCATGATTGTTTCATTACTGTTCTGTAGATATCATGTTTGTTTCATTACTGTTCTGTAGATATCATGTTTGTTTCATTACTGATCTGTAGATATTATGTTTGTTTCATTACAGTTCTGTAGAAGTCATTTTGTTTCATTCTGTTCTGTAGATATCATGTTTGTTTCATTACTGTTCTGTAGATATCATGTTTGTTTCATTACTGTTCTGTAGATATCATGTTTGTTTCATTAATGTTTTGTAGATATCATGTTTGTTTCATTAATGTTTTGTAGATATCATGTTTGTTTCATTACTGTTTTGTAGATATCATGATTGTTTCATTACTGTTCTGCAGATATGATTATTTCTTTACTGTTCTATAGATATAATGTTTGTTTATTTACTGTTCTATTGATATAATGTTTGTTTATTTACTGTTCTATTGATATAATGTTTGTTTATTTACTGTTTTTTTATTATCATGTTTGTTTATTTACTGTTCTATTGATATAATGTTTGTTTATTTACTGTTTTTTTATATATCATGTTTGTTTCATTACTGTTCAATAAATGTTTTTTATTTAATTACAATTCTTTAGATACTATGATTTTTTTCTTTAATGTTCCGTAGATATCATATTTGTTTGATTTTTTTATTTAATGTTCTAAAAGTATTTAATAGATAATTAACTCCACCTGTGTCTCTGCTATAGGTTCCATCTAGATAAATTGATGATGTAACTGCACATTCTGTTTGACAAAATATGTAAATGAATATTTTAGCTTACAGAATATGTAAATGAATATTTGAGCTCACAGATGATGTAACTGAATGTTTTATCTGACAGATGATGTAACTGAATATTTTATCTGACAGATGATGTAATTGAATGTTTTATCTGACAGATGATGTAACTGAATGTTTTATCAGACAGATGATGTAACTGAATGTTTTATCTGACAGATGTTGTAACTGAATGTGTTAGCTGACAGATGTTGTAACTGAATGTGTTAGCTGTCAGATGTTGTAACTGAATGTTTTATCTGACAGATGATGTAACTGAATGTTTTATCTGACAGATGTTGTAACTAAATGTTGTAGCATGGAAAGTGTTCTCACTCCCATTATTCCTTCTCTGTTTTGATACTTGTAGCTTCTTCTGTCCTAATCTCTACACAGTTTCTTGTATACTAATCTCTAATCGTCTCTTGTCTGACATCAGTTTTACTTTTTCTTATATTACAATTTACTTGTGTTTGAATGAATACTATTGGTTTATTAGACATTGAGACCTTGTGTTTGAATGAATACTATTGGTTTATTAGACATTGAGACCTTGTGTTTGAATGAATACTATTGGTTTATTAGACGTTGAGACCTTGTGTTTGAATGAATACTATTGGTTTATTAGACATTGAGACCTATTCGTGTCACTTGATCACTTACGATGTCATGGAAACAAGCTCCACTCTCTTCGCACAGTTATTTAGATAATCGTTTCTTAATTGTAAGTATACACATGTATATCTATCTGTCTATACATATGTGAAGTCTAAAAATACACCCACCCACACACCAAGTAAGGATAAATAGATAAACATATGTGTATTTCCTATCTTCAACGATTACTATCTTAAAGTAATTTTCTATTTCTATTATTGTGTACCACATTTGTGTCTACCTTACTGTCACTTCTTACTTTATGATTTTTATGTTTTACAATAATTATATTCTGTGTTTTCATAAAAATACTAGTGCCCATATCTATACATTTAGAATTCTATAGCTAAAATAATATATTGCGCTAATAAAAAACAATACGATTCGTGAGCTTAGCCAGTTTGATCAAGATGTTATGGCTCTGTGTGTGATCTAGAGCGGCAAAGTTAAGTCTCTTCACCGCAAAATAATGCTTACTATTTCCACTTTGGGGCTATGAGTGCGTTATAAGAGTTACAGTCAAATTTAAGTAATCAATTGGAGTAGTGAAAGGCAGTCGGTTGGTGTTGTTAACTATCTTTCTTCCTTCTAGTCTATCGATATAGTTTCAAGGGAAAATATTAAAAAAAAGAAACTCAATAAAGTTTTGTCTGAACCAATCATATGAAAGTACATCAAAGTAAAAGCAAAACAAACATATCAACTGATTTAAAGAACGTGATAAACAAGGTATTATGTCCTACATTTCTACTGCATGATGTGAAGACAAATTTGTGAAGAACTCTTGTTCATAGAATATAAAAACTCTATGTCTGTTACAGGAATGGAAATTCTAAGTCTAGAAGGTAATCTTCTCGTAGTAATGTATTGAAACGTGATCTGTGTTTGTTGTAACTTTTGTTCTAATTTTAATATCCTGTTCTAGATTAGTAATTATATGCTGTATGCATTTCTGCCACCTCTTATTCTAACAAGGGCTTACTTATACGGATATCAATACGGACATATTTACACCTATGAACCTTGAAATAAGGTTAAAAATTTAATCTGCTGATATTTTTCTTCATAATTTTAAATGTTATCTGAAACCTCTCTCTCTCTTCAGCTCAGGGACGAAACGTTTAGAGCTGCTTGTTTTCTCTATAACTACCCATCTTCGAAAGGTGTGCTGAGAAAATAGAGCCAATTTAACATAAGTCTTGCCGATCTCTTACGTTCGTGATTGGATCTAAACTTCTCTTACTTTGATTGTAATTGTCTTTATATCGTTCCTCTTGCAAAGCTAACAACGCTTTCCAGTTTGGGTCACCAGAGCACCTGTTAATTAGGCTTTTTACGATCTGTCCTATTTAAAAGACAATTAAGTCACATTTCTTTTCTCGAGGCTTTATAATGGGCATGGTCTGAAGGGTAAGTCATTCAATTACCAGTCTGCACATCGTAGGTTCGAATTAACGTCCCTCAACATTCTAACAGCTGTAGTAGTATCAAGGTCAATCCCATTATTTGTTAGTAGAGTAGCCACAGAGTTAGCGGTGGGTGTTGTTGACTAGCTACCTGACATCACTACAAAATGATGAATGATTAGTGCAGGTAACCTTCGAGTAGCTCTGGACGAAATTCAAAGCAATGGGTGTGAACTTACATATTTTAAATAGTCTGAAACTATTGTGTTCCAAACAAGCTTGGAATCACTGATTCCCCAACAGCCAGCCTTTCCTAATAATCCCCAATAACTGACGGATTTCAAGCATACATCCATTCTTAACAAAGTTTCACAAGAATTAAAGCAGGGAGATAAACTCCAGAAAGACAACGCAAAATATTGTGAGGATGTTGTGTATATATGATGTAATTTTTTTTACAGTAGGTGTCTGTGACTTATTTGCGATAACTGTCAACAATAAACAAAAGGTTCACAATCCACTTCTTTTAAAATAATATTTTCAAAAAAGTCGAACTTATGTACAAAAATTCGTTTTACTATTGGTTATCAAACTTGTATCTAAAACTATAAATAATCCGATTTTTTTGTCTTATCAAAATATAATTAATGGTGATTTCACTCATGGCATCCCTTACTACAGTTTTATCCTGAATTTGAAATAATTACTTTATTTTTGTTAAAGTCCACACAGACGAATTCAGTTACTTCAGGACACCCTCTGACAATACTTATTGTTAATGTTAATTGTAAAACTCACTTTCAACCATCACTTTCACCAACTTAACTTTTTTTTTACTTATCCTGTGCTCATTTGGTCGCTTGTATATAAACATTGCCTAATCTGAAGCCTAGACCTTTCTACAAACTTTGAGATGTTATGATGTAACACTACTCAGTTAAGGCCACGAGAAGGATACAGAAGGTTTGAGTAATATGACGTCAGTTTACACAAGTTGTCACAACTGTCGCTCTTAAAAATAATCAACATTTAACACTGTTGTAATAAAAACTAAATAATCATTAAATAGACTGGATAATAACTCTTACACTAAACAGTCTTACACATCCAACAGTGATACTATTAGCTTACCAGTAAATTAATGTATATTTGTGTTTTTAATCGTTAAAATCCCACGTGATATTTTATGAATCAGACAAATTCCCTTGTAATGTCATTGGACAGATTAATCACATACGTAATGAATCCTTTTAATTTGATACTTTATAAACGAAGCACGTACTTTCTGAAATAGTGATATTATAAGACATAATGTAGTTCATGAACAACTTTAGTTTCTCATGGATTGTTAAGCCTTAACTTGTAACTAATCTTTGCCTGGTATTAGGAATAATTTTGTTTGTTTTGGATTTCGCGCAAAGCTACTCGAGGGCTATCTGTGCTAGCCGTCCCTAATTTAGCAGTGTAAGACTAGAGGGAAGGCAGCTAGTCATCACCACCAACCGCCAACTCTTGGGCTACTCTTTTACCAACGAACAGTGGGATTGGCCGTCACATTATAACACCCCTCAGCTGAAAGGGCGAGCATGTTTGATGCAACGGGGATTCGAACTCGCGACCCTCAAACTACGAGTCGAATGCGTTAACCAACCTGGCCATGTCGAGCCAACAGAAATGAAATGTCGTAAGTTATAACCTTTTTTGATGGCTAGTAGCACATAGAAACATTGAAATAAGTACGTTTATTGAAATAATAAAAACGTTCTTTGGAAGAAAGTGAAAAACCATAAATAGTGTATATATGAAAATATACTGGATACATAAAATTTTAAAATTACTGAAATGTGTGAATTTATATCACGTTTCATCGTTAAGTTGACTACTAAAGTCAAGTAGTTAAACGTCAGGTTGTTAATAATAAAGAAAGATCCATAACTTGTTTCATGTATATTACTTACATCCTTACTGCTGTATTACTACGCCAAAGAAATAACACGTATCTTAGTAACATTGATGGAATGAATTTTAAATAAATTTAGATCACGACCGAAATAGGCAGATTTAGGACCATCCAAACTTTTTATTAAAATATGCAAAGTATGAAAAAAAAAAACGAGAAGAAACGAAAAGTATGTTACACTTGAACAACACTAGACAGACGACATTCAGAGTTAAACAGAAGATGTAGTTTCAGGAATGGTAGTTCTTGATTATCGTAACACTTGAAAACAATGATATTTCAATTAAACCACACACTTGTATATAAGTACTTGAAAAGAAACATCACTGTTTGGGTTATTTGAATAAGAAACATCAAAGATTGGCTAAAACATGCCAGTAATAAATTTGTGCTTTCACTGGAGGTATAACAAAAAAAGGGATATATTGTAAGACGTCTGGTATGGGTATTAAAGCTTTATTAAAATAAAGTACAGAACAATGTTTCGACCTTTTCAGGTCATCTTCAGGCCAACAAAAGAGTTTGCAACTGGCCGTTGCTGGGAACATATATTTGCGACGAGAGTAGTACGAGGTACTAGATTGTAGGAGGCGCTGCAGTTCGATGTTACAATCACATTTTCTCAGTTGGATCAATGAATGTGGAAAATACAAAGTATATGTTTGAAACCATTATTGAAATAGCACGAACACTGTGGACTATTTCAATAACTATGGATCTTTCATAAAATGTTGAAATCCATCATCTTGATGTGCGTTTGATCAGTAACGAAATTGACTACACTTTTTATGTTACTTATCCCTATAAAGGAATACTTCCTAGAATATCTTAGCACCATATGAAAATATCATAGCATCTCAAAAAGAACCACGTTAGTACATCGGTAAGTCTACGGACTAACAATGCTAAAATCATCGGTTTGATTCCCTTTGGTAGGCTCAGCAGATAGCTCGATGTGGCTTTGCTATAAGAAAACACACACACATCATAGAAAAATGTAACATAACTCTCTAATGTTCTGGATATCATGGTAAATATTATAATTAAATCAAGTATTTTAATTAATTAAAAATATTAGTGCATTTAAATTGTGAAGTTGGATTTTCATGGACTGAAAGGAACAAGATGGAAACACAGATAGTCTATGGAACATCTTTGTTCATAGAAGGGAGATTACTTTGATCATATAATAAGAAGACAAATGAAAACAAAAATGGCGAAGTATTGAAAAATCGACAGAAAGCAAACCCACAGTTACTCTAGAACTGCATAGATTGATGGTGCAGCGAGAAAACTTGAAGATGTTGGATGAGAAATGCTGTAACCATGTGAAGTGTCACTGAATATTGATGATGACCTGAAGGAATCGAAGAACCTCTTGTCTCGTGGGCATCTAGCATTTTTGAAATAATACAAGTTGAGTCACGTGTCCACACCTCTTTACGAGAACTGAGTTATCAAACTACTTCAACCATTTCTAATTATTCTTGTAGAGTCACGTGTCCAGACCTCTTTACAAGAACTGAGTTATCAAACTACTTCAACCACTTCTAATTATTCTTGTAGAGTCACGTGTCCACACCTCTTTACGAGAACTGAGTTATCAAACTACTACAACCATTTCTAGTTATTCTTGTAGAGTCACGTGTCCACACCTCTCTACGAGAACTGAATTATCAAACTACTTCAACCATTTCCAATTATTCTTGTAGAGTCACGTGTCCACACCTCTCTACGAGAACTGAGTTATCAAACTACTTCAACCATTTCTAATTATTCTTGTAGAGTCACGTGTCCAGACCTCTTTACAAGAACTGAGTTATCAAACTACTTCAACCACTTCTAATTATTCTTGTAGAGTCACGTGTCCACACCTCTTTACGAGAACTGAGTTATCAAACTACTACAACCATTTCTAGTTATTCTTGTAGAGTCACGTGTCCACACCTCTCTACGAGAACTGAATTATCAAACTACTTCAACCATTTCCAATTATTCTTGTAGAGTCACGTGTCCACACCTCTCTACGAGAACTGAGTTATCAAACTACTTCAACCATTTCTAGTTATTCTTGTAGAGTCACGTGTCCACACCTCTCTACGAGAACTGAGTTATCAAACTACTTCAACCATTTCTAGTTATTCTTGTAGAGTCACGTGTCCATACCTCTTTACGAGAACTGAGTTATCAAACTACTTCAACCATTTCTAGTTATTCTTGTAGAGTCACGTGTCCACACCTCTCTACGAGAACTGAGTTATCAAACTACTTCAACCATTTCTAGTTATTCTTGTAGAGTCACGTGTCCACACCTCTCTACGAGAACTGAGTTATCAAACTACTTCAACCATTTCTAATTATTCTTGTAGAGTCACGTGTCCACACCTTTTTACGAGAACTGAGTTATCAAACTACTTCAACCATTTCTATTTATTCTTGTAGAGTCACGTGTCCATACCTCTTTACGAGAACTGAGTTATCAAACTACTTCAACCATTTCTAGTTATTCTTGTAGAGTCACGTGTCCATACCTCTTTACGAGAACTGAGTTATCAAACTACTTCAACCATTTCTAGTTATTCTTGTAGAGTCACGTGTCCACACCTCTCTACGAGAACTGAGTTATCAAACTACTTCAACCATTTCTAGTTATTCTTGTAGAGTCACGTGTCCATACCTCTCTACGGGAACTGAGTTATCAAACTACTTCAACCATTTCTAGTTATTCTTGTAAAGTCACGTGTCCACACCTCTCTACGAGAACTGAGTTATCAAACTACTTCAACCATTTCTAGTTATTCTTGTAGAGTCACGTGTCCACACCTCTCTACGAGAACTGAGTTATCAAACTACTTCAACCATTTCTAGTTATTCTTGTAGAGTCACGTGTCCACACCTCTCTACGAGAACTGAGTTATCAAACTACTTCAACCATTTCTAGTTATTCTTGTAGAGTCACGTGTCCACACCTCTCTACGAGAACTGAGTTATCAAACTACTTCAACCATTTCTAATTATTCTTTTAGAATCACGTGTCCACACCTCTCTACGAGAACTGAGTTATCAAACTACTTCAACCATTTCTAGTTATTCTTGTAGAGTCACGTGTCCACATCTCTCTACGGCAACTGAGTTATCAAACTACTTCAGCTATTTCTAGTTATTCTTGTAGAGTCACGTGTCCATACCTCTTTACGAGAACTGAGTTATCAAACTACTACAACCATTTCTAATTATTCTTGTAGAGTCACGTGTCCACACCTTTTACGAGAACTGAGTTATCAAACTACTTCAACCATTTCTATTTATTCTTGTAGAGTCACGTGTCCATACCTCTTTACGAGAACTGAGTTATCAAACTACTACAACCATTTCTAATTATTCTTGTAGAGTCACGTGTCCACACCTCTGTACGAGAACTGAGTTATCAAACTACTTCAACCATTTGTAGTCATTTTGACAGTTTCCTTCTTTGTAGCTACTCCTCTAATTAATCAACAATATTGTTTCCTGTCTGGAAACTGAATCAAGTGGTGGTTGTTTTAAGGGCAAAGCTACACAATGAGCTGTCTGTGCTGTGCCTGCTACGGGTATCGAAATCTGAGTTTTAGTGTCATAAGTCTGAAAACGTAAGTGTTCAGTCACTAAGGTTTTATGGTCTGGGATCAGTCGAAGATAAGTTTTGTGTTCAATGTTGCAGCGAGCAGGACTGGACTTGTTTTCGATTGTTATGAGGGTCTCCCACGGGGACAGCGACAAGTCTTCGGATTTACATCGCTGAAATCATGGGTTCGATTCCTCCTTGTAGGACACAGCAGACAGCTTGATGTGGCTTTGTTATAAGAAAACATACATACATTGTCATGCTGTATTTGTTATAATGTCTAAAACAGTTGGATTGTAATCACGTTGATAAAATCGGTCAGTTATAATTATTAAGAGCCCACATGTCCAGTGACACGAATGACCTCCATGACTTCAGTCCAAACACTTCAATCCTCGACATTTTCCCACCAATCCATGTTCTCCAGTTAACTATACTCGTCATAGATGATCTTAAGAAAGAACAGGCTGTACCTTCAATACTTCTAGTCAAACTCTGTTATCTGTCAAACCAGTTTTCTTCTAAGGCAAGTTACCACAGTTAATATTTTGTGTCTGTTGTCTACTGTTGATAACCTTCAATGACGAATAACTTTGAACATCCGGGATATGAAATTGTATCTAATAATGACTCTGATAGTAGACGAGTTCCTTTTATCTTGTCCCTATTTGAGTCTCTCATATCTTCGTATTTACCAGCTGTTCTTCAGGTTAACTGTAACGTGGATATATTTCTCCACTGATACTCGGCTTATTACATGGTCACTTATTTGTGAACATGCAAGTATTTCTTGTAGATGTGGAAGAGATTCCACTAAGTGGCCAGTCAGTGTGTATGGCATTAATAGCCACTTTAACATGCCAGTTGCTGTAATTGTGGCACTGGTATGAATTAGAGTTGCCATGTGTTAACATTGTAAGTAATATCACCTCTACAAATATCTTGAAATATTTTGCTTCGTTAAATAAATAGCTAATAAAATAATAAAAAAAAAAGTTGTAGAATATATGTTTGCTCCAAGAGAAGCAGCAATAATTGTAAAGGCTTAAAAGGCGAAAAATCAGGTTTCGATACCTGTGGAAGGCATAACACAGATAACCCCTTATGTAGCTCTACATTGGACAAGAAATAAACAAAAACGTAAATATTTATATACATGCTTTGTGAAATTAACCAATAGGCTGTTAATATTTAACTTTTTTTGTGATAGTTTTGAGTATATAACAGAAATGTTCCGACAAATATTAAAGCAAATTTAGAATATCGTATTATTAGAACGTGCATTGAAATTAATACCATCACTATATGAGATGAATGGAACAGTTCTCAAGAAGAAAAGTGGTACTAAAGGAAATTATACTCATGTGGTACATATTATTGTAAAACTAACAGGTGCTTATTGAGGCAATTCATCTGTAAGTTTCTGAAAATAGTGATGAATAAATAAACAAATTTGTAGTGAACTCAGTGTTTTGTATATGTAATATTATTGTCTAGTGAGCCGCTTACAAAGGTATTTTGTCATTGCATATATTATTTCAACAAGTCAATTTGGAATTCGATACAATAAGTTCATCCAGCACCTGCTCATTGAGTTGCCACAAGGATTTTTTTTCCGCTGGATGCCACCCTTCCTTGTCATTTTACAGAGCACAAGAAAAAAATTCTACTGAAGTGGCTGCTTTTTGATAGTCGCCATTTCTATACAAAGAAAAAAGTTAAAGGGGAGATATATACTTCAATTTAATCCCTGTTCTGTGTTCCAAACATTTCTCTCAGTCAGTCAACGGATGAAGTCATGTTCGTAAAATTACTCACAAAAAGAAACATTTTTGTTTTTAATACGTTATTTTTCAGAATGACTGTTCAGCACACAGAAGACTGACAGATCAATGTTAATATGAAATTTTAGGAACTGAAAATATGTGAAATTTTTTTGTGGAATGCTTTAGGAGTGAAATATTTTGAAAACTAATTTTTATCTGTGATTATTAATTCAGGAGATAGACAGACGCTTAGTTATTATACAAATATTATCTTCATGAGTTTTTAATATAATATACTCGCATACATTACTGGCCAAATTCTTAAGGTCAATGAACATAAAAAAATATATGCACTTTGCGTTGTTAGACTCAACAACTTATTTGAGTAGAGCTTCGAAACATGACAATAAGAAAAGGGAAAATAAAAATAATAAAACTTGTTTAACATTTAATAGGGAAAATGTGAACACTATGAAATTAGACTGAATACTAACTGGTCTAAAGTTTAAGACCATAATGAATCGAAGTGTTAATCGGTAAACACGTAACGAAATTTAGTCATTTGTGTTCAAGCATTAGCGTTGTCAACATCTCCCACTAACATCTCCTGTGTTACATCGGGTAAAAACATGGCAAAGGCTAAGAAGTTGACAGAGTTTGATCGTGGCAGAATTGTCGAGCTGCAAAAGCAAGGTCTCTCTCAACGTGTCATCGCTGGTGAGATTGGACGTAGTAAGATTGATGTTGTAAATTTCTTAAAAGACCCGGAGGTATAGGGAACGAGAATTTCAAGTGGTCGGCCCCAGAAAATTTCGCTGACGTTGAGCAGGAGGATTCGATGGGTTATCCGGCAAGACACCAGGCGATCGTCGAACCAGATTAAGGCCCTTACGAACCCAGTATGCAGCTCAAAAACAATAACACGGCATCTACGAGAGAAAGGCTTTACAAACCGTCAATGCCTTCAAAGGCCACGCATTTTTCCAAACCACGAAACAGCTAGATTAAACTTTGCTGAGATGCACCAAACATGAGACGTAGAAAAGTTGACAAAGGTTTTGTTCTCTGATGAGAAACAATTTAACCTTGATGGTCCAGATGGCTTCCAACGTTACTGGCACAATAAGGATATCCCACTAGAGACATTTTCTACACGACACAATGAAGGAGGTTCCATCATGATCTGGGGTGCTTTCTCCTTCCATGGAACAATGGAACTTCAGGTTATACAGGGGCGTCAAACAGCAGCTGACTACATTGGCATGTTGGAGAGAGCATCCTTATTGACTGAAGGCCCTTGCTTGTGTGGAAATGACTGGATCGTTCAGCAGAACAATGCTGCAATCCACAGTGCCTGCAGGACAAAAGACTTTTCATGACAACTAACGTTATTCTTTTGGACCATCCAGCATGTTTGTCCGAAGTGAACCCCATTTAAAATGTTTGGAGATGGATGGCGAGGGAAGTCTATAGAAATGGACATCAATTCCAAACAGTGCATGATCTTCATGAAGCCATCTTCACCACTTGGAATAACATTCCAGCCAGCCTTCTGCAGACACTTATATCGACCATGCCAAAGCGAATGTTTGCAGTTATTCGCAATGACGAGCGTGCAACTCACTACTGAGACCTCTTGTTGGGCATTTCCTACTCTGTTAAGAACTTCTCTTTGGTATGGTTTTATAATTTTGACCAGCTAGTATTTAGGCTAATTTCATAGTGTTTACATTTTCCCAATTAACTGCTAAAAACGTTTTTGTTATTATTTTCCCTTTTCTTATTTTCATCTTTCATAGCTCTACTCAAATAAGTGTGTGAGTCTAACAAAGCAAAATGCATATTTTTTCTTTATGTTCATTGGCCTTAAGATTTTGGCCAGCAGTGTATATAAATGACATTTATCAGTATACTATAAATGAGCCAGTTTTTAATGTTTACTATTAACTATATGCTGCATGAAATAATTTTATTATGTGTTTGGCTGTTGTTTTATTTTGAATGAAGACACATTGATAGCTGTTGTGTCCTTGGCGAATAAACAAACATCCGATTTTAGCATTGTAAATTCGTAAACTTACCAATTATTCACCAGGGAACATTATAACAAAAACATTTTAAACCTAAAATCTGACTTTTATATATAATTCTAAAATGAACATTGAGGGGTATTTATGATAAATGTAATTCTAAGAAGTATAATCAAAGAACAAAATGTAATATGTCAATCAAACCTTATCTACCACACCAAGTAGTAAAATCAAGGGTTTGGTTCCCTCGGTGGACTTAGCAGACAGCCCGATGTGGCTTTTCTATAAAAAGACAAAAACACACACGCCACACCCTGTGATCGATTTATATAAAAATAAAATTTATAACTATTTCAATATTATTTACCTTTAAATTATTGTGCAGTTGATAATTTATAATTATATAGAATATATTTTGCCTAATTCGCCAATAAAAAATGAAATATAAATGCTCCAGTTTACATTTCTCTGAACAAAACATTTGTGTACAACTCAGTTGTGGATCCTGAAGTGTGGGTTGATATTTGTGAAGGTTTGAAAACATCACTATATTATCTCGTTTCTCACGTGTTCTTTTATCTGTTTTTTTTTAATTTATTTATAAAGCCTTTGTTGCTTCACTTATGACGTCACTGCGCTTGAAAACAGTAATGACTGAAAATTCCTTGTTCGTAATTAATCACAAAACTAACCTTTAGACCTACCGTTTTAGTCCAGTAACATCTGTAACCGCATCGTCAGTATCCTCTACAGTTGTACCTATGTCCGAATAGAGGGCGCAACTTTCTGATGGATCGCCAGCCATTAGGGCTGGAATGAAATTATAAGTAAAAAGAAGATAGAATTCTCAATATCCGCGGCACATGAATTTATTTTAGGCAGATTAGAATTATGAGACTTTGGGTGTGGTCAAACATGTCAATCGAAAGAGATTGACCTGCTGAATTCAGAACTCCAATCAGATCTGAAATCGATCAAGAGATGACAAAGCTATGAACTAAAAGTTTGTACTTGAAAATAAAACAAGATAAACGAAAAACAACAACCTCAGAGTAGTTCTAGAAACCGCTGAAACATGGCACAAAAGAAAGAGAAACAACATGAAAAACTAATTACTATCAAACAACATGAAAACTAATTACTATCACACATTACGCTGGAAAACTAATTATATATTTTTAAATTATTTTTTCTGGTGGTGACACTTTTGACTACATTGAAATAGGTGTTAATTCCTATCCTAACTGAACTTGTATTTTCTTTAAAAATTAGAGTGTATTTGTTATTAAACAAAAACCTACATAAGGGGCTATCTGTGCTCTGCCCGCCACGGGTATCGAAATTAGATTTCTAGCGCTGAGCCAAGGATGAGTAGAAGGGATAAAAATTAGAGATCGCTACTGAAAATGATTTTGAAAGAAAATTATGATATTTACTCAGTTGGGTATGAATTTTCTAGCGATATACTGGCCACTGGTGACAAATATTAAATGTATTACCTCTTGCTTTCACATAATATTGTTGATAAAATAAGAGAAGGACAAGATACATGATATTATTATTCATGTAACTGTGCTCGTGACACGCGCTCGTTCTGCTTGGTCTCAGTGGAAATGAAGTTTTAAGAATACTGCTGCTGAGATATCACAAAACTACAACAACAACAAAATTGAAATTGAAATTGGACTACCAACAACGGAGTTAAGAAAAACTGGAGATATTTGTTATTTGTAGACGAATCCAAGTTTCATATTGTACTATTGTGGTTAGATATGAAACTTTTTAGTTTATTCGAAACAACTATTCTATATAATTCTTGATTTCAGTAGCCCTCAGATAAACACTGTATTCTATACACAGGGAGATTCACGAACAAGGTTTGTGACAATCTGATCGTGACAAACAAGGTTTGTGACGTGTATTCTATACAGTGTTTATCTGATCGTGACACACGTTATTAGTAGCTCTCAGATAAACACTGTATTCTATACGCAGGGAGATTCACGAACAAGGTTTGTGACAATCTGATCGTGACAAACAAGGTTTGTGACATGTATTCTATACACAGGGAGATTCACGAACAAGGTTTGTGACATGTATTCTATACACAGGGAGAT
Source organism: Tachypleus tridentatus (assembly GCF_004210375.1). Lineage (NCBI taxonomy): Eukaryota > Metazoa > Arthropoda > Merostomata > Xiphosura > Limulidae > Tachypleus > Tachypleus tridentatus. Next base: position 63,079,264 of record NC_134836.1, on the reverse strand, counting down.
TCACGAACAAGGTTTGTGACAATCTGATCGTGACAAACAAGGTTTGTGACAATCTGATCGTGACACACGTTATTAGTAGCTCTCAGATAAACACTGTAATCTATACACAGGGAGATTCACGAACAAGGTTTGTGACAATCTGATCGTGACAAACAAGGTTTGTGACAATCTGATCGTGACACACGTTATTTGGCAGTTAAACAAATATGAAAATAGTGGAAACAAAACGTCATGTTATATGACATAGGCTTAGGTACTAACGTTACTACTTCTGATTGATGTGAGAACCCCAGAGGCAGAGTCGTGGCTCCAGCAGGATAAGGGAGATTGAATAACATTGTGACATTAGGTACACGACCAACCTTTGGTCAAATCTGGATGGCTGTTACAGTTGTTCCTAAGGCTACACGTTTACTGTTCTTACGTTTCTTAACCTATTTAAATACTCTTAAATACAAAATAATTACTTTTCAATTACAGCAATAATGAGTCTAAACGATCTTAGATTATAGTAAAAACAGATTTAATAATCTTAAATTACATTAGGAACAGACTACATACCATGAAAATACAGATAAAACAAAACTAAATATTCTCAGATCACAGTAAAAAACAGATCTAAGTACTCTTACATCAACATTAAAACCAGACTACATACAGTAAAATTAGATTTAAATACTGTTAGATCACAATAAAAAGTAGAATAACTTAAGTTCTCTTACATTACAGTAAAAACAAATATAAACACTTTTAAATCATGTTAAAAACAGACTAAGTACACCTATAGTACACTAAAACAGATCCAAATATTCTTATATTACACTAAAGAAAAAATCACACCTCTAAATCACATTAAAAACAGACTAAGTACACTTAGATCACATTAAAACAGACTAAGTACACTTAGATCACATTAAAACAGACCCAAGCATTCTTACATTACAGTAAAAAGAAATACAAACACCTTTAAATCATATTAAAAACAGAATAAGTACACGTACATCACACTAAAACAGACCCAAGCATTCTTACATTACAGTAAAATAAATATAAACTCCTTTAAGTCACCTTAAAAACAGACTAAGAACACTTAGATCACACTAAAACAGACTAAGTACACTTAGATCACATTAAAACAGACCCAAGCATTCTTACATTACAGTAAAAAGAAATACAAACACCTTTAAATCATATTAAAAACAGAATAAGTACACGTACATCACACTAAAACAGATCCAAGCATTCTTACATTACAGTAAAATAAATATAAACTCCTTTAAGTCACCTTAAAAACAGACTAAGAACACTTAGATCACATTAAAACAGACTAAGTACACTTAGATCACATTAAAACAGACCCAAGCATTCTTACATTACAGTAAAAAGAAATACAAACACCTTTAAATCATATTAAAAACAGAATAAGTACACGTACATCACACTAAAACAGACCCAAGCATTCTTACATTACAGTAAAATAAATATAAACTCCTTTAAGTCACCTTAAAAACAGACTAAGAACACTTAGATCACACTAAAACAGATCAAAGCATTTTTATATTACAGTAAAAACAAATATAAACACCTTTAAATCATATTAAAAACAGAGTATGTACACCTATGTCACACTAAAACAGATCCAAGCATTCTTACATAACAGTAAAGAAAAAACACCTTTAAATCACATTAGAAACAGACTAAAAACACTTAGATCACACTAAAACAGATCAAAGGATTCTTATATTACAGTAAAACAAATATAAACACTGCTGCATATTCATAAAAACAAGCACCTAGAAGTTGATGTTTTGTTCTCTTTGACGTATTCTTCTAGTTCATGTATTATTTTAGTTGACCTATTATTCTAGTTGACGTATTGTTCTAATTGATGTATTATTCTAGTTGACGTATTGTTCTAGTTCAGTATAGAGAAATTACAGTAATGAAAAGAATAGCATTATAAAAACCACTGGTACACAAGTAGTTATAATTAGGGATCGTTAATACATTTCGAACAGATATTGATAGTTTTGATGACTATTTTTAGTTTTAAATTACTTTCTATAGATTTTTGCTTGATATGGATGAATAGAAGTCATGTGAACAAATTCAAATGTATAAAACGTGTAGTGTTGTAACTGTTGGAGATTAAAATATGTTATATGTGTTACATTCTACTAAGGATAAATATTTAAATTGTGTTAAAACATTGTAATGTTTTATCGTCTGTTCTCTTACTCTCATTTTAACCAACACTAAATTAAACTCAAATGTTTCTGACATAATTTTACTAAATAGAAGAAATTAAAAAAATCTTATCTCTTCGTGTATCAAAATATTTGAAGAACTGGAAAGACAGTGTGATGTCTCCACAGTTTCTTAAATAGAAAAAATATATATTAATTTACGTGTACACAATTGTTAGAGGCGCGGTAGAGTCCAGACAGACGCTGTGCCAGTCTTGGTTATTGGCACAGCTGGGAAACTAATACTGGATATTGACTCAACTGTGCATAATACTAGAATGCTGCTATTTGTATATTTCTGAGAAGATTTCAAATAGTTTCCAGTAGCACAGCCGTATGTCAATGGAATTTCAACGCTAGAATCCGGGTTTCGATATTCATGGTGGGCAGAGCACAGATGGACCACTGTGAAGCTTTTGCTCAATTAAAAACAGGAAAATAAGACTTAGAATCACCAGTGTTTTATATCTGGATTAGATTAAGAGTCACCATCAAGCAGTGCGATCATTGTTCTTGTTGTGAACACAAATCATAAAGTAAAAAAACATGTAGATCTACAACATCTAACTGGCAGGATATTCCAGCTACTTTGACAGAAAACGAGGTGAAAATTATTTACTATGAAGATACGCGTAGGTTTTTGTTTTGTTTTTACATATCTGAAAATGATCATTTTGTAATAGACATGTCTATATGGATGAAAAATTACTTATATAAGAAAAGTTTCACGTGGAGATAGGCGATGACACAATAGTGTAATAGTCCTTTTCGTTGTTCAGTACAAATTAAGTTTGAAAGATTAAAAGTGAAGTCGTCTATCTCTGTTAAAATGCCGCGTCATCTCCATACGAGATCACCAAACCTCCAATCAGCTGTTTGGTTTAAACAGTACCATCAAACTTCCTATCGAAACTCTATTAAGATTAGGGTATTTAGTTTATACGACATAAATCTCGTGCTAACGTTCTACGATAGATATCAGATGAGAAGTAACAAGAACAGTCGAGTAGATGTTTTTATTCACATGTTTAAAAAAAAACAAACACTTCTGGCACTAAAAATGATGAACTTCATAACTTTTGCTTAGAAAAGATTTCTTAAAAAATTCTGTTTCCAAGTTGTTTGGACAATGTTAAGATTTTAAGATAAATATTTTGTTTTCATAATTAAAACTTCGCCTGTTTTAGTCATCTAATTATTTAAAACGTGTTTGTGAGCTAAAATACTCCAGTATGGTTTTGTTTACTTTATTAATTTAGTTCCACATAAAAATAAGTTACGTAGGCTTTTCTACTTCAGTTTCATTAAACGCCATCTGCAGATTTAAACTTTTATAACATAATTAACAACTTGTCCCCTGGACGAATGAAGCTGGTATTAACTTATATAAAACAGTAAACGCTGTATTGTTTATTTTTTGTGTTTAGTTTGAACTGCTCTGGTCACATCCAACTATATGATTTTAGATATTAAATGTTAGAAAGTTGGAAAATGGTGTAAACTTGTTTGATATTCTGCGTGCATATTGTACATGTTGGTGTTGCATTCTGTAAACGTTTTCAATGCTATACTTACCGTTAAACAATTCTTGTATTTTATAAACTGTAAATTTCTTGATTGTGTTCTGTAATATGATGTTCTTATGTATCCTTTATACTATTACGTTGTTATGTATTCTGTATACTGTAAAGTATTATATCCTATATATACTATTAAATTACGTATTCTGTATATACCATTAAGTTGTTATGTAATCTGTATACTGTAAAGTATTGTATACTACATGTACCATTAAGTTGTTATGTATTCTGTATACTGTAAATTATTGTATACTACATGTACCATTAAGTTGTTATGTAATCTGTATACTGTAAAGTATTGTATCCTATATATACCATTAAGTTCTTATGTATTCTGTATACTGTAAAGTATTATATACTATATGTACCATTAAGTTGTTATGTATTGTGTATACTGTAAAGTATTGTATACTATATGTACCATTAAGTTGTTATGTAATTTGTATACTGTAAAGTATTGTATACTATATGTACCATTAAGTTGTTATGTATTGTGTATACTGTAAAGTATTGTATACTATATATACCATTAAGTTCTTATGTATTCTGTATAGCGTAAAGTATTATATCCTATATATATCATTAAGTTGTTATGTATTGTGTATACTGTAAAGTATTGTATACTATATGTACCATTAAGTTGTTATGTAATCTGTATACTGTAAAGTATTGTATCCTATATATACCATTAAATTACGTATTCTGTATATACCATTAAGTTGTTATGTATTCTGTATACTGTTAAGTATTGTATCCTATATATACCATTAAATTACGTATTCTGTATATACCATTAAGTTCTTATGTATTCTGTATACTGTAAAGTATTATATACTATATGTACCATTAAGTTGATATGTAATCTGTATACTATAAAGTATTGTATACTATATGTACCATTAAGTTGTTATGTAATCTGTATACTATAAAGTATTGTATACTATATGTACCATTAAGTTGTTATGTAATCTGTATACTATAAAGTATTGTATACTATATGTACCATTAAGTTGTTATGCATTGTGTATACTGTAAAGTATTGTATACTATATGTACCATTAAGTTGTTATGTATTGTGTATACTGTAAAGTATTGTATACTATATGTACCATTAAGTTGTTATGTAATTTGTATACTGTAAAGTATTGTATACTATATGTACCATTAAGTTGTTATGTATTGTGTATACTGTAAAGTATTGTATACTATATATACCATTAAGTTCTTATGTATTCTGTATACCGTAAAGTATTATATCCTATATATACCATTAAGTTGTTATGTATTGTGTATAGCGTAAAGTATTATATCCTATATATATCATTAAGTTATGTATTCTATACATATGCACTATGTAAGTTTTACCTACACCATGCCTGTATAAGTGTAGGCAGTAATACTATTTTAGCGTTTGAAACTTTCTGTGAACACGATTGGTTCGTATGAACAACATTACACATCCAGCTTATGTAAGTCATCGTTTGAGCTTAAGAAATCTACTGCTATGGGTAGATGACAGCTTCACCTTCGATCGAGTATTCTATTTAAAACATTGAGGTAAGAAACCTACTGCTATGGGTAGATGACAGCTTCACCTTCGGTCGAGTACTCTATTTAAACCATTGAGGTAAGAAACCTACTGCTATGGGTAGATGACAGCTTCACCTTCGATCGAGTACTCTATTTAAACCATTGAGGTAAGAAACCTACTGCTATGGGTAGATGACAGCTTCACCTTCGGTCGAGTACTCTATTTAAAACATTGAGGTAAGAAACCTACTGCTATGGGTAGATGACAGCTTCACCTTCGGTCGAGTACTCTATTTAAAACATTGAGGTAAGAAACCTACTGCTATGGGTAGATGACAGCTTCACCTTCGGTCGAGTACTCTATTTAAAACATTGAGGTAAGAAACCTACTGCTATGGGTAGATGACAGCTTCACCTTCGGTCGAGTACTCTATTTAAACCATTGAGGTAAGAAACCTACTGCTATGGGTAGATGACAGCTTCACCTTCGGTCGAGTACTCTATTTAAAACATTGAGGTAAGAAACCTACTGCTATGGGTAGATGACAGCTTCACCTTCGGTCGAGTACTCTATTTAAAACATTGAGGTAAGAAACCTACTGCTATGGGTAGATGACAGCTTCACCTTCGGTCGAGTACTCTATTTAAAACATTGAGGTAAGAAACCTACTGCTATGGGTAGATGACAGCTTCACCTTCGGTCGAGTACTCTATTTAAACCATTGAGGTAAGAAACCTACTGCTATGGGTAGATGACAGCTTCACCTTCGGTCGAGTACTCTATTTAAAACATTGAGGTAAGAAATCTACTGCTATGGGTAGATGACAGCTTCACCTTCGATCGAGTACTCTATTTAAACCATTGAGGTAAGAAACCTACTGCTATGGGTAGATGACAGCTTCACCTTCGGTCGAGTACTCTATTTAAAACATTGAGGTAAGAAACCTACTGCTATGGGTAGATGACAGCTTCACCTTCGATCGAGTACTCTATTTAAAACATTGAGGTAAGAAATCTACTGCTATGGGTAGATGACAGTTTCATCTTCGATCGAGTACTCTAAAAGCGGAATTCGGTCTACTATTCCAACTGAAGATACACTGGCCGATCAAGATACAAGCGGAATTCGGTCTACTATTCCAACTGAAGATACTCTGGCTGATCAAGATACAAGCGGAATTCGGTCTACTATTCCAACTGAAGATACTCTGGCTGATCAAGATACAAGCGGAATTCGGTCTACTATTCCAACTGAAGATACTCTGGCTGATGGAGATACAAGCGGAATCCGGTTTACTATTCCAACTGAAGATACTCTGGCCGATCAAGATACAAGCGGAATTCGGTCTACTATTCCAACTGAAGATACTCTGGCTGATCAAGATACAAGCGGAATTCGGTCTACTATTCCAACTGAAGATACTCTGGCTGATCAAGATACAAGCGGAATTCGGTCTACTATTCCAACTGAAGATACTCTGGCTGATCAAGATACAAGCGGAATTCGGTCTACTATTCCAACTGAAGATACTCTGGCTGATGGAGATGCAAGCGGAATCCGGTTTACTATTCCAACTGAAGATACTCTGGCCGATCAAGATACAAGCGGAATTCGGTCTACTATTCCAACTGAAGATACACTGGCCGATCAAGATACAAGCGGAATTCGGTCTACTATTCCAACTGAAGATACTCTGGCCGATCAAGATACAAGCGGAATTCGGTCTACTATTCCAACTGAAGATACACTGGCCGATCAAGATACAAGCGGAATTCGGTCTACTATTCCAACTGAAGATACTCTGGCTGATCAAGATACAAGCGGAATTCGGTCTACTATTCCAACTGAAGATACTCTGGCTGATGGAGATGCAAGCGGAATCCGGTTTACTATTCCAACTGAAGATACTCTGGCCGATCAAGATACAAGCGGAATTCGGTCTACTATTCCAACTGAAGATACTCTGGCTGATCAAGATACAAGCGGAATTCGGTCTACTATTCCAACTGAAGATACTCTGGCTGATCAAGATACAAGCGGAATTCGGTCTACTATTCCAACTGAAGATACTCTGGCTGATCAAGATACAAGCGGAATTCGGTCTGCTATTCCAACTGAAGATACTCTGGCTGATGACAGGTACAGGCAGGTGGGGATCCACTCTTGAATCTCCTCAGTTACAAGTCTCATTCAACAGTTTTATCTTTCGACGTGACAATGAATTCAAGCATATATTAAAAGTGGTGAAGACATATTTAGAACTTATAGAGGACAGTGGAATACAAACGGAAGCGCTGTGGCCAACACAGAGTAACGTTATTAGCATCACTGTGGCCATATTGGATGCTGAGAACCAAACAATTTGGGTGAATCTTGGAAAGGGTTAGAGGACATTAATAAAAACATATGAAATTCTACAGCATTCATTGAGAAATTAAAATCAAGTCGCACACGAAGTATTAAAAATCTGAACAGTTTATTTACTTGCCTTTCTATATTTCACTACGCTTTAGGCTTATGTTTGTACACATTTGTCTCCCATTTCTCGTCTGTTTCCTTTACTTTTTCTAACACTGTATTTCGTCATGTCATTAAAATATAGGTTTACAAAGAGTAAATAATAAGATAATCCATTACGATAAAATTATTTGATACAATTATAAAATTATGGGGATTGTTTAAAAATATATATGTGAAAACGGCTCATTTGGGTTGAGAAAATGTTTTACGTAGAGGAGCGAATATATATATTTTTACATCTATATATTTCTTTATGAGAGGATTTTCTCGACATGGTCTTTAACTTTTGAGCAGCTGGTATTTAGGATAATTTCGTAGTGTTCACATTTTCCCTATTAAATGTTAAACAAGTTTTATTATTTCTATTTTCCTTTTTCTTATTGTCATGTTTCGAAGCTCTACTCAAATAAGTGGTTGAGTCTAACAACGCAAAATGCAATTTTTTTTTATTTGTGTTCATTGGCCTTAAGATTTTGGTCAGCAGTGTGTTTAGGCCTTTGAAATTGTATGCTTTAAGGTTGTTAGATAGAACAGTTACACACAACTATAAAGAAGTTAACAGAAAATAGAACTATTGATTATTTACGTACTTTCTGAGTGAAACAGCCGAAAGTGATCGGGTTTCAAACCCTAAAATATGGATTTCTATTCCCTGCGGTAGACTGATAACATGTATGTCATTGTGTAACTTTACACCACACAACCTTTTTATTTCAACAAACTCTGTAAGTTAAACATTTAACAGTAATTTATTAAGCCATTCTAAGTTCTTTCTTTCTCACAACTCCATTTTTGTTTCTTCTTTTCTGAAGTGCAATCAGTTCTATATATGATTAGTTTTTCGTAGCTCTACTTCATCGGTTCTATATGTGATTAGTTTCTCGTAGCTCTACTTCATCCGTTCTATATATGATTAGTTTCTCGTAGCTCTACTTCATCAGTTCTATATATGATTAGTTTCTCGCAGCTCTACTTCATCAGTTCTATATATGATTAGTTTCTGGTAGCTCTACTTCATCAGTTCTATACATGATTAGTTTCTGGTAGCTCTACTTCATCAGTTCTATATGTGATTAGTTTCTCGTAGCTCTACTTCATCGGTTCTATATATGATTAGTTTCTCGTAGCTCTACTTCATCAGTTCTATATATGATTAGTTTCTTGTATTTCTACTTCATCAGTTCTATATATGATTAGTTTCTCGTAGTTCTACTTCATCAGTTCTATATATGATTAGTTTCTCGTAGTTCTACTTCATCAGTTCTATATATGATTAGTTTCTCGTAGCTCTACTTCTTCAGTTCTATATATAATTAGTTTCTCGTAGCTCTACTTCGTCAGTTCTATATATGATTAGTTTCTCGTAATTCTAATTCGTCAGTTCTATAAATGATTAGTTTCTCGTAGTTCTACTTCATCAGTTCCATATATGATTAGTTTCTCGTAGTTCTACTTCATCAGTTCTATATATGATTAGTTTCTCGTAGCTCTACTTCATCAGTTCTATATATGATTAGTTTCTCGTAGTTCTACTTCATCAGTTCTATATATGATTAGTTTCTTGTAATTCTACTTCATCAGTTCTATATATGATTAGTTTCTCGTAGTTCTACTTCATCAGTTCTATATATGATTAGTTTCTCGTAGTTCTACTTCATCAGTTCTATATATGATTAGTTTCTCGTAATTCTACTTCATCAGTTCTATATATGATTAGTTTCTCGTAGTTCTACTTCATCAGTTCTATATATGATTAGTTTCTCGTAGTTCTACTTCATCAGTTCTATATATGATTAGTTTCTCGTAGTTCTACTTCATCAGTTCTATATATTATTAGTTTCTCGTAGTTCTACTTCATCAGTTCTATATATGATTAGTTTCTCGTAGTTCTACTTCGTCAGTTCTATATATGATTAGTTTCTCGTAATTCTACTTCATCAGTTCTATATATTATTAGTTTCTCGTAGTTCTACTTCATCAGTTCTATATATGATTAGTTTCTCGTAGTTCTACTTCATCAGTTCTATATATGATTAGTTTCTCGTAGTTCTACTTCATCAGTTCTATATATGATTAGTTTCTCGTAGTTCTACTTCATCAGTTCTATATATGATTAGTTTCTCGTAGTTCTACTTCATCAGTTCTATATATGATTAGTTTCTCGTAGTTCTACTTCATCAGTTCTATATATGATTAGTTTCTCGTAGTTCTACTTCATCAGTTCTATATATGATTAGTTTCTCGTAGTTCTACTTCATCAGTTCTATATATGATTAGTTTCTCGTAGCTCTACTTCATCAGTTCTATATATGATTAGTTTCTCGTAGTTCTACTTCATCAGTTCTATATATGATTAGTTTCTCGTAATTCTACTTCATCAGTTCTATATATGATTAGTTTCTCGTAGTTCTACTTCATCAGTTCTATATATGATTAGTTTCTCGTAGTTCTACTTCGTCAGTTCTATATATGATTAGTTTCTCGTAATTCTACTTCATCAGTTCTATATATTATTAGTTTCTCGTAGTTCTACTTCATCAGTTCTATATATGATTAGTTTCTCGTAGTTCTACTTCATCAGTTCTATATATGATTAGTTTCTCGTAGCTCTACTCCATCAGTTCTATATATGATTAGTTTCTCGTAGTTCTACTTCATCAGTTCTATATATGATTAGTTTCTCGTAGTTCTACTTCATCAGTTCTATATATGATTAGTTTCTCGTAATTCTACTTCATCAATTCTATATATGATTAGTTTCTCGTAGCTCTACTTCATCAGTTCTATATATGATTAGTTTCTCGTAGTTCTACTTCATCAGTTCTATATATGATTAATTTCTCGTAGTTCTACTTCGTCAGTTCTATATATGATTAGTTTCTCGTAGTTCTACTTCATCAGTTCTATATATGATTAGTTTCTCGTAGTTCTACTTCATCAGTTCTATAAATGATTAGTTTCTCGTAGTTCTACTTCATCAGTTCCATATATGATTAGTTTCTCGTAGTTCTACTTCATCAGTTCTATATATGATTAGTTTCTCGTAGCTCTACTTCATCAGTTCTATATATGATTAGTTTCTCGTAGTTCTACTTCATCAGTTCTATATATGATTAGTTTCTTGTAATTCTACTTCATCAGTTCTATATATGATTAGTTTCTCGTAGTTCTACTTCATCAGTTCTATATATGATTAGTTTCTTGTAATTCTACTTCATCAGTTCTATATATGATTAGTTTCTCGTAATTCTATTTCATCAGTTCTATATATGATTAGTTTCTCGTAGTTCTACTTCATCAGTTCTATATATGATTAGTTTCTTGTAATTCTACTTCGTCAGTTCTATATATGATTAGTTTCTCGTAGTTCTACTTCGTCAGTTCTATATATGATTAGTTTCTCGTAATTCTACTTCATCAGTTCTATATATGATTAGTTTCTCGTAGTTCTACTTCATCAGTTCTATATATGATTAGTTTCTCGTAGTTCTACTTCATCAGTTCTATATATGATTAGTTTCTCGTAGTTCTACTTCATCAGTTCTATATATGATTAGTTTCTCGTAGTTCTACTTCAGTAGTGCGATATACTTTGATGTTAAACTGGAAACAAAACACATGCCAAGAGTTTTTATCTCATCCTCAGTTTTCTTGTTTTTTTCTCTTTTATTTCCACAAATCTTGTCAGCTTCGCGGGAATCGCTGAGTGCAGAAAAAGAATGATTTTTGTTGTATTTTCACATTAATAGTGCTAGCAACTAAAATGAAGTTGAGCTACTTTGTGAGGCCAGTCACGTTGGTCTCTAATGTGCTCTGAGATGATGGAATCATTTCTTTTTACACCGAATATTATGTGAACAGTTTTCGTAAACGCAGGAAGCAAAACTGGTATATAATAACCAATCACGATAACGTTCGTGTTATCTTTCTACATTAATAAGAACTTCCACTAAATACGTCACAAGGGTGTACCCTGGTTGGACAACATTAAGTTTACAGATCTACAGCGCTAGAATCTGGGCTTCGATTCCCCGTAGTGGCAACAGCAGATAGTCTAATTTGTCTTCGGTCTAAAACAAACAACGACATCATAAGTGAAATATCGTTCACGTGATACACGTGTTAATGAAAACAATCCGATGGAAAACTTATGGAATGACATTACTTCTTGCTACTATTATACGTATCTTATCTGTAAGCGTGTGGTTTTCTGGCAAATTTAACATATCTATATCAAATGCTTTTCTGTCTAATTACATATACTATGGTGAAATATGGTTTCCAATTACTCTCTATATGCCAAACACGTACTTTCACTTGACCATTAGTTCAAAGTACACCCACATAAACATCACGACAATAAATCAATGATTCCATAGTAATCATCTGAATATTTTTACGAATAGATTGATTATTTTTGTCGAATTTCATGCGAAGCTATTCACTGACTTTAAGAGAAAGATTAGAAAAAAGGGAGATAGTCACCATGTCTGAAAGGAAAGCAGCTAGTCACCACCACCACCCACTTCTAGAAGGAAGGCAACTAATTACCACCACCACCATCACCTCCTAGAAGGAAAACACCTAATCACCACCACCACCCACTTCTAGAAGGAAGGCAACTAATTACCACCACCTCTCTAGAAGGAAAGCATCTAATCACCACCACCGCCCACTTCTAGAAGATAGGCAACTAATTACCACCACCAACCTCAAACTGTAGGGTTTCTCTGAATCAACGAATAGTGGAACTGACCAACTGAAAGATCGAGCACGTTTTGTAACGTTATTCTAGCCTTTGACACAGAGATTAAAGTCCAGAGCACTAATCACTAGATCTGACACAATTGAAAACACGTCTGTGAAAACACGTGCGTGATAGCATAACAGTTCGATAGCACTAATCACTAGATCTGACACGATTGAAAACACGTGCGTGATAGCATAACAGTTCGATAGCACTAATCACTAGATCTGACACCATTGAAAACACGTGCGTGATAGCATAACAGTTCGATAGCACTAATCACTAGATCTGACACGATTGAAAACACGTGCGTGATAGCATAACAGTTCGATAGCACTAATCACTAGATCTGACACGATTAAAACACGTGCGTGATAGCATAACAGTTCGATAGCACTAATCAGATCTACACGATCTGACACGATTGAAAACACGTGTGTGATAGCATAACAGTTCGATAGCACTAATCACTAGATCTGACACGATTAAAAACACGTGCGTGATAGCATAACAGTTCGATAGCACTAATCACTAGATCTGACACCATTGAAAACACGTGCGTGATAGCATAACAGTTCGATAGCACTAATCACTAGATCTGACACGATTGAAAACACGTGCGTGATAGCATAACAGTTGGAATTAAAACATGCATTTATTCACTGCGCACAAATACAATTAATACAATCCGCACAAACCTTATAATCTTTAACCAAACAGTCCCAGTAATGGTTTAACTTGTCTACCTCTAGAATATTAATAAATCATGTTTGCAAAGTAGATATATAGATGTTATCGTCTACAACATTTCTAGAGAATCCTTAACACAAATTTTTCCTATTATTTAAAATCATTTATGAAACCTAAATGTATTTTTGTCAGGCATCTGTCTAAATTTGAATCCAGAATTACACCAAGTAGGCTTATTTCTATGTCTGCTTGTTTACTTTGTTGTAACTAATATTAGGCTATTTGAACTCTGCCCATCACGGTCATTGAAACCAATTTTATGTGATAAGCGCTAAGACTACTGAGCCACTGTAGGCGGGTCTTATATGACAAATAATGATTTAAAACTCAAGTGGGAATTGTTTGATAAAACATTTTGTGCAACTTACGTGAGACAAGCTAATGGTCTTGTATCTGAGATCTTTGAAGACACTGGATAACAGAATCACTTACTTTATATTTGATTTTAGAAAAAATGTATGAAACTTTGTGTAAACATGTATGTGTGAATGAAAATGAATGATACAAAATTCATATTTCATTTCTAGAAACAACAGTTCTGGTTGGACGTGACCAGTCCAGCATATATCTCTCTAGAAGAAAAGACATCTTCCATCTCTTAAGTGTTTAAAAATGAATCATTAGTTTCTATTTCATTCAAAGTTCCCTTCAGTTTTAATTAAAACAATACAACTTCTGGGTTTCCTTACATTTTTAATTATAACAATACAACTTCTGGGTTTCCTTACATTTTTAATTATAACAATACAACTTCTGGGTTACATTATATTTTAATTAAAACAGTACAACTTCTGAGTTACCTTATATTTTTAATTAAAACAATACAACTTCTGGGTTACCTTATATTTTTATTTAAAACAATACAACTTCTGGGTTTCCTTATATTTTTAATTAAAACACTACGACTTTTGGGTTTCCTTATATTTTTAATTAAAACAATACAACTTCTGAGTTCAAAGCAATACAACTTCAGAGTTACCTTATATTTTTAATTACAACAATACAACTTTTGGGTTACCTTATATTTTTAATTAAAACAATAGAACTTCTGGGTTACCTTACTTGTTGAATTAAGAAATAATAAAAATCATGTATAATTTATTATATTGACTTTTTCGTGACTCTCATAAATGTCAAGTAAACTAACTGACCACTTTTATCTTAGCTCCCCAGTGGCACAGAGGCATATCTGTGGACTCACATCGCTAGTAAGCAGAGCACCGATAGCTGATTTGGAGATGTGTGGTTAATTGCAAAGAAACAAACAAATCTTAACATACAGAAAGATTTGGGAATTAATTTATATTTTACTTTCAACAGTTTAAAGCCACAAAGAGTCCTCTTGTTGTTAGCTGATTGTAATCACTGGGTAAACTACATATATAACCAAAATCCTTTAATCTGAGTAATTTGAACAGATGGATTATCAGGACAATTTACTGAGGTGACTCACAAAACGTATTATCCCATGCTGTGACACTTACACTAATATGTACTCAATGAATATATAATAAATACTGTTAATTATTAATATAATTGTAATATATAAGGTATCCAATCCGTTGCAGTTTGCATGGAAGTAACTAAAATCATCTTTAATTTTCGAATTTGTCGATCTATCTGGAGCGATGCTGAATGTAGTGAATAATTCATGCATGTTCCTGTCATTAAAATAAATAGTTATCATTCAACCCAGATGCAAGTGCTCTTCAATATAATCACAAGTGATGGTAAAAACTCAAAGAGCAAAACACAAGGAAAGTTTGGTTCTGGTACATAGTGTTTATGTTCCTGGTTCTGGGATATAGTGTTTGTGTTTCTGGTTGTTATATATATTGTTTATATTTCTGGTTCTTGTATGTATTGTTTGTGCTTCTGGTTGTGGTATATATTGTTTATATTTCTGGTTCTGGTATATATTGTTTATGTTTCTCGTTCTGATACATGTTTTTGTTTCTGCTATTGGTATATTGCTATTTCTCGTTCTGGTGTATCGTGTTCGTATTTCTAGTTTTGGTATATCTTGTTTGTTTTTCTAGTTTTGGTACATCTTGTTTGTCTTTCTGATTCAGATACATTTTGTTTGTATTTTTGGTTTTGGTATATCTTGTTTGTTTTTCTAGTTTTGGTACATCTTGTTTGTCTTTCTGATTCAGATACATTTTGTTTGTATTTTTGGTTTTGGTATGTGTTGTTTGCACGGCCTTCTGTTTATACAGGAAATAACACACATTGAATAACGTTTTGCAATGTTTTCTTCACTCTCTGAAAATAATCCACAAATGGCTGTTAAACAAGGTACTTACTTGTTACAAACGTACCAGTTTAATACAGGTAGTCTCTCATGGCATGAACTATTTCATTATGTCACTTGTCATCACCCTCACTACATGTCATATAACAGTATTTTAATTGTTTGTAATGGAAGGTATATAACATGAAGCCCAACACAATCAACCAGTGTTGTAAATTCTGTGTATAATAATTAGACTTGTTTTCTAAACGTTGTTTTAATGTTTTGAGAGTTAATGTTTTCCGGGCTTGTTTTATCTATATTTTGTTTATAATAACTGACTTCAATACACAGTAAGATGGCTGAAGGACTGGTTTCGGTGATTGACTGGATCAGTGAATCACTTATACGTTGTTATATTTTTATATAACATTTTATATGTTATATTTATACATATATAAATAATAACACTTTACTTACATAGATTATGATAACACTTTACTTACATAGAGTATGATAACACTTTACTTACATAGAGTATGATAACACTTTACTTACATATATAAATAATAACAACACTTTACTTACATATACAAATAATATAACACTTTACTTACATATATAAATAATAACAACACTTTACTTGCATATACAAATATTAATAACACTTTATCTACTTATATAAATAATGTAACACCTTACTTATATATATAAATAATAATAACACTTTACCTACTTATATAGATAATATAACACCTTACTTACATATATGAATAATAATAACACTTTACTTACCTATATAAATAATGACAACACTTTACTTTTATATATAAATAATGACACTTTACTTACTTGTATAGATAATGGTAACACTTTACTTATATATATTTAAATAATGACACTTTACCTATTTATATATATAATGTAACACTTTACTTACATATATAAATTTGTTTGTTTGTTTGTTTTGAATTTTCGCACAAAGCTACTCGAGGGCTATCTGTGCTAGCCGTCCCTAATTTTGCAGTGTAAGACTAGAGGGAAGGCAGCTAGTCATCACCACCCACCGCCAACTCTTGGGCTACTCTTTTACCAACAGATTGTGGGATTGACCGTCACAATATAACGCCCCACGGCTGAAGAAGCGAGCATGTTTGGCACGACTAGGGCGCGAACCCGCGACCCTCAGATTACAGAGCGCACATATATAAATAATGACAACACTTTACTTACTTATATAACTAATGATAGCACTTTACTTACATAAATAATGACATTTTATTTACTTATATAGATAATAATAACACTTTACTTACGTATATAAATAATGATGACACTTTTCCTACATTTATAAGTAGTGCTGCAGGTTTATATCAAAATGCTTTGTAAATGACAAGAGAGGGCGCCTCACACAAACATATTAAAATCGTTACTACATTAAGATGGTATTAGTGGCCATCGCTAGACGAACCACACAGACCGTAAATAAAATGAATACGGAGTATAGACAACTGTCCACAGTCCTTATTAGAGAGTATTTAATGTGCCACTTTTGGTATGTGTATTTTTTTGTGTGCAAATGCTTTAAATACAAAAATCATCCTTGTTACTCATATCTTTGAAGATACTCTATTTGATGTGTTTGGGTTTATCTTAATTTTGATTTAAACGAGTGTTGGTTGTTTAGCACAGAGCTACACAACAGGCTAGCTAGGCAAAACAAACCCGCGTAAACATACTTAATGTTTCAAAACCTTTGACGGAACACGAAAACGAGGTATTATAAAACAAGGTGTTTTGGTTCATAAATAAGAGAAAATATTAAAATCGTAATGAAAATACTGTTCATTAGTATAACTATAGATTTAAAGTGTGGTTGTTTTTAATATGTCTATGTTTGATCAATATAGAGGGCGTATTCGTTTCAAATTTACTATATTGCATTATCTGTAGCGTAAAACACACAAACTCTCTAATTAATTAATTTTAGTGGGAAGTTTTATTAAGAAAAGGAAAGTTACAAATAGAGTGAAAGTTAAACAAGTAGCAAAATTAGTAGAAATGTAATTAAATTATCCCCTTAAGTAGAAACTGTTTCAAGGTATCAAATAAACACACACACATTGCAAAAACATTTGGAAAAGCTAATATAATGTTTTGGTTACCTTGAGACAAGAACGTCAAAGATTATTCAGAAAAAAATGATGATAAATTATTTTGTGAAACTCTAGTATTTAAAATTCACGGTAAATCAGCAGTAAATCCAGTATTGGACGTTTGCACAGTTATGCGCATGAACTAATAAACAAATAGAAAACGTCAGATGAGAAAACTTCTTTATTTTCTGAAGAAAAAATAGCCCTATTATTTCAACTCTCATTTATTATACAAGTGACTGACAAAATCAACAGAAAAAAACATGCTATTATGTCGTTCAACAAATCATTCCAAACTTCACAAGGTTGTATAATCAAGCGGAAATATGATTTAGAGCAATGAACATTAGCCTACTGAGGAGTAAAAACTACTTCGTTGTAAATTGTTATCTTATCCCCTATCCTGCAAGCGTCTATTTATATGTGTAATATAATTCGATATGTTGGTATCTGGAATTTGATTTATGGTGAGTTTTTCTACAAAGTCACTTAAGGGCTATGTTTGCTTGCCGTCTATAATATTGAAGTGATAGACTAGAGGAAAGCAGCTAGTATGCACCGCCCACCGCCTATCTTTGGACTATCCTCGATGAACGAATAGAGAGATTGACTGTGATATAACGTCTAAAAGGCAACCGTGTTCGATTATGGGTTTCGATCCGCGCCTCGACACGACAGACCCCATTTTGGTTGTCAAAATACTTTGTTTTTTATTTGATTCATTCAATAGGACAGATACTTTATTGGCTAAATTCTTTTAGCTTCGGGTGACTTGTGCTAATTAACTAAAAGACCCGTATCATCAGTCATCAAAAGCTAGTTTCTTTATACGTGTAGCAAACGAGACATTAATTTATGATAATAACTCATTAAAGTTATCATTGAATCTCCAAACACAGTTGTATATAATTTACAATGTTAAATTTATAACTATACATTAGAAAATGTGAAAAATATAAACAGTTTATCTTTCGATAATAATTAATTTACTTTGAGGAATTATTATGATAGAATGTGAGATTAAATACCCCCGACCACTTGTGTAGCTTTTTGCTTAAAATTAATCAAAGAAATTTTAAGTTCTTGAACATTGTTGTTAAACGTTACAACCTGTGCTACGCTCACCAGGCGTATTTAAATTCGATTTTTAGAATTATAAACCTGGAGATTTAAAAACTGGTGTATTAGGGAAGGGGGGAATAATATTAGTAGTAACCCAACTATAAAAATACAGTTTCTGTTGTGTGTACACATAACAAACAGAAACGGAGCCCGGCATGGCCAGCTGGTTAAAAGACTCCAATATGCGGATCGTGGGATTGAAACCTATTGCCGAACATAGTCGCTCTTTTAACCATGGTGTATTATAATGTCAAAACTGATTCCTCTATCCCTTGGAAAAGTGTATTACGAAAATTGACGGTCCGTGGTATTGGCTAGCTACTTTCCCTTTAGTTTATCACTTGTAAATTAAGGCTGGCTAGTTATAGTTCGTTATGCGATATTCAACAAACAAACAGACAGTTTGGTTTGTTTTAATTTCGCGCAAAGCTACACGAGGGCCATCTGCGCTAGCCATCTTTAATTTTGCAGTGTAAGACTAGAGGAAAGGCAGCTAATCATCACCACCCACAGCCAACTCTTGGGCTACTCTTTTACCAACGAGTAGTGGGATTGACCGTCGCTTTATAATGTCCCAACGGCTGAAAGGGAGAGCATGTTTGGCGTGACGGGGATTCGAACCTGCGACCCTCGGATTACGAGTCGAGTTCCTTAACCACCTGGCAATGCTGGGCCACAAACAGAGAGGCAAGTATTATAATCCATCTTCATATTTGTGATTGCCAAATAGTATTATAATTCTTTTTACCTTTTTATTTAATTTTTGCTGTTTTTTTATACTGAAGGTTGACAACAATATAGTAATAATTAATAGTTTTAAAATCTTCTCGTCTACAGAAAATCAGTGTTAAAGTATTTGGAGTGTAACTTGTTTCTAAGGCTACATTCTAATAAGTTATCTCACGTAAGCAAATAAAATATAATACAAACTGGTGTGTGGATGAGATTTATTTCAGACGTTGGTTTTATTTAAAGGTATCACGTGCAGATATTCTGTACTCATGGTTGACTATACAAATATCAGCAGGTTGTAATTATGCTGACAATTCTCTAAGTGGACACCAGAAGGATGGGGGTAATGTGGTTAGCTAGTTTGTTTGTTTTGAATTTCGCGTAAAGCTACTCGAGGGCTATCTGCGCTAGCCGTCCCTAATTTAGCAGTGTAAGACAAGAAGGAAGGCTGCTAGTCAACACCACCCACCGCCAACTCTTGGGCTACTCTTTTACCAACGAATAGTGAGATTGACCGTCGCATTATAATGCCCCCACAGCTGAAAGTTTGGTGTGACGGGGATCCGAACCCGCAAACCTCAGATTACAACTTGAGTACCTTAACCACCTGGCCATACAGGGCCAGTGCGGTTAGTAAGATAAAACAAACAATCTATTTCATTTACTATTCTGCGCATGAAAAGGTAACGAAAATATTTTAGAAAATATTTATAAACAAGGGTGTCTGTAGGGAATGAATGTTCTTTAACTGGTCGGATCGTTACGTCATGATCAAAGTGGGAAATATTAAAATTATGAAACAATTTGTTTAAAAATTAATTAATTAAGCACAGAGTCACCTAATGGGCTATCTGTGCTCTACCCACCACGGGTATCGAAACCATGTTTCTAGGGTTGTAAGTCCGCAGACACACCGCTGAGCCACTAGGGGGCTAAAATATAGGTATAGGGTTTCTTAACATATTATCGTACAATTTCTTAAAATATTAGTATAGAGTTTCTTAAAATACTACTGTACAGTTCCTTAAGAATATTCACTATTTTGGAAGAAAATAGAACATTTATGGGAATATAAGTTTCGATCCTTATACGTATCACTTTGAATATATATATATTAAAATGTAGCCACAATCCATAAAACATTTGCAGTAGTTTTCACGCTCTTGGCTTGAAGGATTCCTCATTCTATTATTTTCACGCACGCCGTTCTTACAGGCACTGTGTTAGATCAATAAGTCCTGGACCATTTGAAATAAAATAAATAAAATTGTGCATGGTCAGACAAACAAATTTACATATACTTAACTTTGTGTAATAAAACTACGAGTACAATAAACAATAAAGTGTAGTATTGGTACTTGTAATAGTATACAGTGACAGATTTAACTACTTGAAAAACAATAACTCACAAAAACGAATAATAAAACCTGTACCCAGGAAAAACTTAGTTAAAAGTTGTTTACAGCAGTTTATGAAACTAATCAAAGTTAACTTCTTGGAAAGTAAAGTAAATATAAAATTGCAATGAAGACAAACTTAGCTGATTAAACAGAAACTTCTGAATGCGTGTTCGCAATGTCATAAGCGTACTGTCAAGAAAGCCCATAGAAATTGTATTTAGTGTAATGTTAATTTTCTTTGGAAAATTACCTGCGGTTTAAGTAGTGTTTATGCGAAATACTTTGCAAATAAAAAAACTAAAGTTGAAACCCAAACTACTCGTCGCGTGATGACAACGACATTGTGACATCTTGCAACATACTCGTTGTATTAAAAAGTTTAACAAAACGAAAAGCAGGTAAGGTGATTCTGAATGAAAGAGCTGATTTATAATCCGAACTAATTCGGTCTTTCTAAAGATGTGAGATTTGTAGCGTTTGATCGAGAATTTTTTTAGAAAAGTTCCAGACAGACAAATGCAAACGTGTTATTCATATTGATACAGAGAATTCTGTGTTTTCCAGGTTATTTATACCCATAAGTTTCGTGATAATGAATTGAGTTAAAAGAAGTTTCAACCTAACGACCAATTCATTAGTTAGATTGACTATGTTTTCATTACAGTTATACACGCCACATTAGTATTAGATTTATTATATTATTAAACACTACTTTCTTAAACTAGTCTCTTATGAATTTTCAATAATTAAGATATTATTGGAACCACACAATACTTGTTACATTCATTGTTGTATCCTAGGCGGCCAGATTACAGATAATGATTATGGTATCTCGGGTTATAACTTGTAACAATACTCAGAAATGGAAAAATCAAATATAAAATTAATATTTTTCAAGAAATAAAGGTATGTATCTTTATAAAAATATTTTATACTTTTGTGTTTAAGAAAAACTGTTTACAATGAATGAGCTTTTGAAAAATCTACACTGGTCACTCTTTCAACAATAAATATCTTAATATTATTAAATTAAAACTATTATTAAATCCTAACCATAATAAATAAATTATAGGAAAGGTGTTAAAATATTAACGTACAGTTCTTTAACATATTAGCGTACAGTTCCTTAAAATATTAGAGACGAGTTTCTAAAACCCTTAGCGTAGAGTTTCTTAAAATATTACAGTACAGTTTCTTAAAATATTAGCGTACAGTTCCTTAAAATATTAGAGACGAGTTTCTAAAACTCTTAGCGTAGAGTTTCTTAAAATATTACAGTACAGTTTCTTAAAATATTAGCGTATAGTTTCTTAAAAACATTTATTTACAGTTTTGTTTTTAAGAAACTCTACGCTAATACATCTAATGTATCCTTTTACCCTTAACTTAAGTGGACTCAGCCGTGAGTTGGTTGACAGTAAAGTATAGCGGGAGATTCGGGTTTTGTCTAGATCTGTCGTCATTTCTTAACAATAAGGTGTTCGAAGTACATTCATCTAGCTAGCTGTAAGAAACAAGCGTTGTGTTACAGGACCGACTTCTGGTATTAAAGTTGTCACAAGGCCAATAACGTATCGTAGTTAGCCACGAAGAAAACAACCTAGAAAGATTGGGCGATGGGTGATTGTTATCTGACATAACGCGTTTTACCATGACGACGAATGAAGGTAACTTGTGGAGGAAACAATCCCGAATACTGTGGATGTTTACAATATACGCTGTCACAGTCAGATGTCTCGGTCACAACGAAAGTAAGTGGTATGATACAGTATTATGTGAGGATTTGTAATTAATCTAGTTTCTTATTGCTAGTCTCAACAATGTTGAGAAGTTCCAATCTGACAATATAAAACAAAACCATTTTCTGTATAGTTGAAAAAATTCCGACTTGAAACACGTTCTATGGAAACCAAACTTTTACCAACATGAATTAGAAATACAGAACCTGCATAATTACCGGGAATATGAATACCGTAAACATGTTATCTTTACCATAAGAAACATTTTCAATGAATCAGATTGTAATAGAATAACCGAGAAAGTTACGTCGTGGCTTTAAGGCAAAGTATTAATAATATTATGTAATGTAACTAAGGTTTATTAATTAATATTATTAGAAATATTACCTTCATTAACAGGAAACCATCATCATTAATAATAAACCATTATCACTAACAGGAAACCATCATCATTAATAATAAACCATTATCACTAACAGGAAACCATCATCATTAATAATAAACCATTATCACTAACAGGAAACCATAATCATTAATAATAAACCATTATCATTAACAGGAAACCATCATCATTAATAATAAACCATTATCACTAACAGGAAACCATAATCATTAATAATAAACCATTATCATTAACAGGAAACCATAATCATTAATAATAAACCATTATCATTAACAGGAAACCATAATCATTAATAATAAACCATTATCATTAACAGGAAATGATCATCATTAACAATAAACCGTCACCATTAACAGGAAACCATCACCATCAACAGGAAACCATCACCATTAACAATAAACCATCATCGTTAACAGGAAACTGTTAATGATAATTTATAAAGTTGTTTGCAAAATGAGTTGAAGGCATTGTTTTATCTAGTATCTCAACAATGACATAAAATCCAGCAAGTGTTTTGAGTGCAGTCAACAAGTAATCATAAGAAAACCAAAGAAACCTTATAAAATCATTTTAGTGAAAACAAAGGTTCCCAGTATGTTATAATATCAAATCAACAAAGCTCACCTGGTAATGTTAATAACATAAAGTTTATGTGGTCACATTAACAACACCTACGTGTTTAAAATAACATGATTTTTTACCGTCTAGTATAACTTGTTTTATTTATTTAGAAATATTTATTTGTTTACGAATATTTTTTTTAAAGGTTATATCAAATTTTATTAGATGTTGTCCTTAAACTCAAAGGTTTTGGTTGTTTATAACATATGATTTAATTTCATTACTACTGCAGTTTTTTCCTCCAACGGCACAGCGGTATAGTCAATGATATTAATTTATTCTGTTTAAAGTAACTCCTTGTTTGTATGAAATCAGTAATTGAACAGGTAATTTAGATATTAAATTATTCTGTTTAAAGTAACTCCTTGTTTGTATGAAATCAGTAATTGAACAGGTCACTCTTTCAACAATAAATATCTTAATATTATTAAATTAATTGAACAGGTAATTTAGATATTAAATTATTCTGTTTAAAGTAACTCCTTGTTTGTATTCAGTACTTGAACAGGTAATTTATATATTAAATTATTCTGTTTAAAGTAACTCCTTGTTTGTATGAAATCAGTAATTGAACAGGTAATTTAGATATTAAATTATTCTGTTTAAAGTAACTCCTTGTTTGTATGAAATCAGTGATTGAACAGGTAATTTAGATATTAAATTATTCTGTTTAAAGTAACTCCTTGTTTGTATGAAATCAGTGATTGAACAGGTAATTTAGATATTAAATTATTCTGTTTAAAGTAACTCCTTGTTTGTATGAAATCAGTGATTGAACAGGTAATTTAGATATTAAATTATTCTGTTTAAAGTAACTCCTTGTTTGTATGAAATCAGTAATTGAACAGGTAATTTAGATATTAAATTATTCTGTTTAAAGTAACTCCTTGTTTGTATGAAATCAGTAATTGAACAGGTAATTTAGATATTAATTTATTCTTTTTAAAGTAACTCCTTGTTTGTATGAAATCAGTGATTGAACAGGTAATTTAGATATTAATTTATTCTGTTTAAAGTAACTCCTTGTTTGTATGAAATCAGTAATTGAACAGGTAATTTAGATATTAATTTATTCTGTTTAAAGTAACTCCTTGTTTGTATGAAATCAGTAATTGAACAGGTAATTTAGATATTAAATTATTCTGTTTAAAGTAACTCCTTGTTTGTATGAAATTAGTAATTGAACAGGTAATTTAGATATTAAATTATTCTGTTTAAAGTAACTCCTTGTTTGTGTGAAATCAGTGATTGAACAGGTAATTTAGATATTAATTTATTCTGTTTAAAGTAACTCCTTGTTTGTATGAAATTAGTAATTGAACAGGTAATTTAGATATTAAATTATTCTGTTTAAAGTAACTCCTTGTTTGTGTGAAATCAGTGATTGAACAGGTACTTTAGACAAACGATTTTCGGAGTACAAATAAACCCAATCGATGCCGACTACAAATATATGGGGATCTCTCGCTACGCACCGCGGTTTTTGTTCCCTTCTGTAAGTGTTGACAAAAGAAATAACTGTAAAACAGGCACTTTACACAATCCCTGCTGTTTCCAATCGACAACCAGGTTTACCGGTGGTCCAAGTACTGGACGTACTAATCGATAGGGTCTTGCTGGCAAAAGCGTGACGCCAATATAAATTACACGATAGGATAGGGAGAATAGTTTTTTATGTGTCAATCCAGAGATACAGAGGTTTATTTGTTTGTTTTTGAATTTCGCGCAAAGCTACACGAGAGCTATCAGCTCTAGCCATCCTTGATTTGGCTGTGTAAGACTTGAGGGGAGGCAGCTAGTTGTCACTTTGCCAGTAACTTGAGGGGAGGCAGCTAGTTGTCACCTTGCCACTAAGTTGAGGGGAGGCAGCTAGTTGTCACCTTGCCACTAAGTTGAGGGGAGGCAGCTAGTTGTCACCTTGCCACTAACTTGAGGGGAGGCAGCTAGTTGTCACCTTGCCACTAACTTGAGGGGAGGCAGCTAGTTGTCACTTTGCCACTAACTAGTTGTCACCTGGGGAGGCGGCTGGTTGTCAGGCCTGGTTGCCCTTGCCACTATCAATTCTTGCGTTACTCTTTTAATCAACGAATAGTGGGATTGGCCGTATCGTTATAATGCCACCATGGCCGAAAGGGCGAGCATGTTTGGAGTCACTCGGATTCGAACCTGCAAATCTCAGATTACGAGTTAAGGGCCCAACCACGTGGCAATGCCGGGCCTTTGAAGGAAGAAACAGACAAACAAAAAAAACTAATGAAGAAAGAAACTACCGAATATTTTTTATAATAAAGACTACAGGTAAGAAAACTATTTTACTGGTGTAACGAATTGACCGTTAAACGTTTAAGAGCTACATTTGTTTCAGTACGGTTCTATTTTCTGCATATGATGTATATTGTGTAAGTCCCGACTGTTCTATAAATTTGTAGATTATTGAAATTAAGAATCACCAATATTTGTTTACGAAAACACACTAGAACATTGTTGAAAGTTCTAAAGTTTCGCCTAATTCGTATAAAAAACAGCTAGCGAGATACAGAAGAATATTACTGGACAGTTACAGTCAGTGAGCTGAAAGCCGCGGAAACTATAATTAACGCCTATTAATAAAAAAACTACAGAATTTGACCAGGAACGTTTATTGATTCCGAAAATTGCAAATCATTCAACTTCAGTGAATTACTTTGGACATTAGAATTTCTACGAGAACATAAAATATCATCACCGGTGAAAAGTCAGCGATGAGAGGCCAGCCAAGCTATCAAGCTATATTCGAGGTGTGGCAATATCAACTCAGAATTAATTTCTTCGTCGTGTACTTGGATCGTCAACAAAATGTTAAGTTCTAGACGACTGAAAGGGCGAACATATTTAGTGTACGGGGGTTTTGAACCCGCTACCCTCGGATTAGGAATGGAGTGCTTTAACAATCTGGCCATGCCGAGATAGAGCTTCTGTACATATAACAGATATACGTAACTTCTAAATGTAGTTTAACAAAATTTTCGTAATCTTACAATAAACAGTTTCAACTGATAGTAAGGGTTACCCTGCAAATTGTACATTCACATTATACATAATGTAATTAAAGTATTTTCATATTTGTTAATAATTTTTAATGTGATATCGGTTTATAATTTATTCGAACCTACACAATGACTCTAAACATTGTTTCTAAACGAACCTAAGCAATGGTTCTAAACAGACCTATGCATTGATTCTAAGCCAGTGGTTCTTAACCTTGTTGTAAGTACTGAACCAGACCAGTGGTTCTTAACCTTGTTGTAGGTACAGAACCAGACCAGTGGTTCTTAACCTTGTTGGAGGTACTGAACCCCGGAAGTTTCGTACTTGCATTCACTGAACCATTCGTAATTGGAAAAATAAAATATAATTTTTTTTCAAATTCAAAACATAAGTAGATATTTTATTAGTGCACAAAGAAAAAACCAACAAAACATGAATTTCACACAAAAACATAACTTAATGAATATTTACTGCAAATCAATGTGACTTGCCTTTCAGAGACAAGTTCAGAAATGCGCGGCTTCACCTTGGCAAGTGCCACTCTCATATCATTTTCGCAAAAAAGTTTGTTATTTTTCTTCGTTTTTATGTCTACCATCCTCTAAAAGGATTGCTCGCAAAGATACGTTGTAACAAACTGTATGAGTATTATCAAGGGCTTACTTAGCAATAAGAGGGTACGCGACGATTTGGTGACACCAGAACGTTGAGAGCGTTGTTGTTCTGAAAAGTTGCTGTTGAACCTGGCTCTGCTGAAGTTCAATGATTTTGTCGAGGTATTCATCATTGACATCTGCTGTCGCAACACTAAACGTGAACGGCTGTTTCACCCATGCCGGATATGACTCTCTGGTGGGGAAGTATCCGTCGAGAGACTTTGCGAGCTCATCTAAGTGCATGGCAATTGCTTGCTTCAGTTCCCCGGGTAAATAAATGTCTCCGATTTTAGACACATTTTCGATCTTACTTACACAGATATCCAGCAAGTGAAAGTTTGCGGAGTTATCATTCTCTGTTCGTCGTTTCCATAACGGTAGCATTTTTGAAAAGCCTTCAGGTTTTCTTCCGCTTCGATGATGTTGACTTCACCGCCCTGCATCTGTTGATTCAGATGATTGAGAGCATTGAAGATATCAGCCATGTACGCCAAAATGAGAATGAACTCAAATTTTTCAAAACGATCTTAATGACAATGTTGGTGCTCTCGCAAAATCATGGCTAATTCCACACGGATGGCAAAAACACGATTCAGCACCTTTTCCCGGGATAACCACCGAACGTTAGAATGGTACAGAAGTACCTCGAATTCAGAGCCCATTTCATTACACAGCTCTTTGAAGATGCGGAGCTTCAGGTCACTACTTCGCACAAAGTTCACACATTCCACTACAAATTTTAATACTTCGGCCAGTTTTGAAGCAAGGTTTTTGTTGCCAATGCATGCCTGTCCAGAACACAGTGCTTTACAATGATGTGTTGTGCATCTTCTTTCAACAGCGCACCAAAACCAGAGTTTCGTCCCAGCATGACTGGAGCTCCGTCCGAACAAACTGCAGAAACCGTATCCCACGAAAGATCGTTGTCTCTGAAGAAGTCATCCACAAGTTTCTTCACGTCGGCTGCCTTAGTTGTTGTTGTAAGAGGCTTACAAAATAAAAAATCTTCTTTTATCTCGTCGTTCTTCACATAGCGCATGAATACAACAAGCTGGTTTAGATTGGAAACGTCGGTGGTCTCGTCGAGTTGAAGGCTGAATTTTGCTGGGCTTGAAATCAGATCTGCAACTACTTGAGCCAAGATGTCATCGCTCATATCATCTATTCTGCTGCTGATGGTGTCATTTGAAAGAGGAAGTTGGGATAACTTATTTTCAGCAGCTTTTCCCAGCATGATATTCGCCATCTTCAACGCAGTTGGTTTTAAGAGTGCTTCACCAATGGTGTGTGGTTTGCCCTGCTTTGCGATCAAGTACACAATTTCGTACGATGCTGTGAGGATCGGTTTGTTGATAGGTACAAAGCCGAGAACAGGTAAAGTAGCCTTTTCATCGAACCTGGCTCTCTTTACCTTGAATTCAGCAAGCGTTGTATTCTTGTGTTTCTCATCTCCATGCAGCTTTAGGGAGTGTTCTCTTAGTTTTGTCGGTGCTAGACTAGAATTGCTCAGTTTGGCATTGCAAATCATGCATTGAGGACGCTGACTCCCATCATATTCCGATATACACGTGAATCCATATTGTACGTATTCGTCCGACAACTTTCTGTTTTTGCTCAACATAGTTAGCATGAAGGAATTGAAAGATTAGGAAAAAAGTCACAAATAACTCACGATTACTACAGTCACAAGTCGACTGCTAAGCGCACGAATTTCCCTGCAGCACAGATATTAAGGCCAAGTGATGCGACGTGATCAGCCGCAGCCAATGATGGCCAAGTGGAGCATGGCGTCACGAATCATACTAGTTGGGTGAACGGAACGGACACACCACAGTGTGTGTGTGTCTTGACCTCCGACGAACCCCTGAGACTGACTCATTAAACCCATGGGGTTCGATTGAACCCAGGTTAATAGCCACTGTTCTAAGCAAACATAAACAGCTGTTCTAACTAAACCTAATCAAAACGAATATTTAAGCAGGTAAAGTGGTTTTATTTATATAGTACAATTTAAAAGGACAAAAACAACACCTTAACAAACTTACGTTTCCAGGATTACTTTCCGTTGTTTAGAGAAGGCTGAATTTTATTCATTACTTCCTATTGTCTGGTCTGTGTGTTGTGTTACGTGTTAAAATGGCTGTAATCGTGTTAGACATACCTTTATAATATATTTAATATATTGTTTTATTTACTTATATTCTACTGTTCCAGCTATATATATTGTACGATTGAAGTTTTATTTCTTATTTTCTTACTTCATAAATATTAGTTTTTAGTTGTACTGGTTGAAATGTCCTGCAACTTCATTGACTTCATGCTTGAACAGTAATACGTGACGTATCACTTTGTTTATTTGTTTGTTTTAATTTCGCGCAAAGCTACACGAGGGTTATCTGCGCTGTCCGTCCATAATTTTGCAGTGTAAGACTAGAAGGAAGGCAGCTAGTCATCACCACCCACCACCATTATTGGGCTACTCTTTTACAAACGAATAGTGGGATTGATTGTAAAATTATAACGGTGTGATGAGAGACGTATCATTTGCTCTTCGATTCGAGGTTCTTTTAAATGTAAACTGTTGGAGTCGTTTAATGGATGTTCATTGGTCAGAAAACATTCGACTCGTAATCTGAGGGTCGTGGGTTCAAATCCCCGTCACACCAAATATGCTTGCCCTTTCAGCCATGGTGGCGTCATAATGTTATGGATAATCCCACTATTCGTTGGTAAAGAGTAACCCAAGAGTTGGCGGTGGGAGGTGATGACTAGCTGCCATCCCTCTAATGTTGCACTGCTAAATTATGGACGGCTAGCGCAGTAACCCTTAAGTAGGTTTGCACGAAATTCAAAATCAAATAAACAAACAAAGATCAAATCTTTGCCAGTACTTGTCTAGTGTTTATGTGCCACTTAAGTAAAATATACTGTATTATTTCTTTAATAATAACTTCAATGATATTTAATTATAATGTTTACATTACTTTGTTTTATTATTTTAAATTTCTTATTATTATCGGTTTGAGTTTTTAGCTCTTTACATGGATATGGGACTAACCTTGTAATAGATTATTGGGTTTACGGCCAAAAACATAATTAACAGCGTGGGTAATCAAATGACGAAACAATTCATTCCAATCTTTATGAGGAAAAATGTAAGAAAATTGTATTTAATTAGCTATTCTCATTTCAAGTTTAATTTTTCACTTTGAAATAAGTACGTATATAGTTGAGATCGAAGGTTAATGTCATTATCTATTATTTTATTATTTTTCATGTATATATGTAACGTGTGTCGTGTACTCTCGTAAGAAATTACCCTAGAAGCTTCATTAGTTATCCACAGAATTACTTTGCTTATTATTCAAAGCTTCTCACCAAAATTATCTACTTCATTTAAGGTTTTTCATAAATAGCGAATGTGTCATAGAGTGTATTTTATTTCCGACTGTTGCTCGCCCAGCTGTTTAAAATACATCGTGCATCATGTGTGTACATGAAGTTTATTAATTCACGTCGTGACCGATCGATTAGACAACGGGTAAGAGCAAAAATCTCTAAAACCTTCAAAGGGGCATGATCGCCGATACCCCTATAGCAGAGCGACAACATGAACGACATTTTACTTGAAGCTTGTTCAAAAATATATAGAATAAGACAAAAGACTGCTGGAAATCAAAAGAAAAATTGTCCAATATATTATTCTGTGTGAAGCTTTGTATTCCTTGAAGTAAAACAGCACATGAATTTATTAAATAAAGACGTATAACTTACAAGCTTTGTTATGTTCTTGGCATAATAAAGTGCGTTGTATTTAAATAATTTATAAACTAAAAACGTGCGAAAACCTTTTTACTGAAAACTTGTTTACGAAATACATTTCATTGGTTCTATCTAAGCATAGGAACACAAATTAATTTGGCAACAATTTATTTGGGAATATATAATCAACTAAGTAAGTTTTTGATGAAAACGTAAGTATGCCAGACACCATACGTGGATTGTACATATTTTGTTTCAACCTATATATATATTTCGTATTGTAACAAAATGGATTATTCTAAAAATAGAACAGCCTTTGTAAAGCAACGATACGAAATGTCTGGCAGAAAAACATTACCAAGCATCATTGCTACAAAGTTACATTTTAAGTCACCAGCGATACAATTATGGAAATTTCAGGTCCTGAGAATTTCGCTCATCTGTTAGTCTAAATTTCTAGACGTTGGAAAATTTCAGAAAATATTTTTTATGTTAGCAAGTAGACTTTTATTCTATACTTTTCTGTATTTAATAAGTAAATACTTTATCGTCTTTTTAATTATATCACAGAAAATAATGAATTTTATTACCCCAAGTTGATATAATACTACAAATAATCTTCTGTGTCACTATATAATTTTTCTATTATGTGTTTTTGAGTATGTAATATTGTAATAAACAGCGAAGTATCGTGCATTAGAGAGAAAAACAAAGTAGCTTCGTTAATCATTCGTTGGAGAGAAGTCCTTAATCACGACGTACAACGCAGAATTCATCTTTCTAGCTAGTTACAACAATAAGTACTGGTTTATAATGAAAGGATTATTACAGTCTCTTGTGAAAAATTATATTTTAATTTTCCAGTATTAACAACTAACAACTATTGTCAGGAAAGGAAGTGCTATTTTATTACACATCTGTATGTTTATAACAAGTGTTATTGTTTACCTACCAGGATAACTTGTAAACTAATAACAAGTATTATTGTTTACCTACCAGGATAACTTGCAAACTAATAACAAGTATTATTATTTACTTATGAGGATAACTTGTAAGCTAATAACAAGTATTATTGTTTACCCATCAGGATAACTTGTAAACTAATAACAATTATTATTGTTTACTTACCAGGATAACTTGTAAACTAATAACAAGTATTATTGTTTACCTATCAGGATAACTTGTAAACTAATAACAAGTATTATTGTTTACCTACCAGGATAACTTGTAAACTAATAACAAGTATTATTGTTTACCTACCAGGATAACTTGTAAACTAATAACAATTATTATTGTTTACCTACCAGGATAACTTGTAAACTAATAACAATTATTATTGTTTACCTACCAGGATAACTTGTAAACTAATAACAATTATTATTGTTTACCTACCAGGATAACTTGTAAACTAATAACAATTATTATTGTTTACCTACCAGGATAACTTGTAAACTAATAACAAGTATTATTGTTTACCTATCAGGATAACTTGTAAACTAATAACAATTATTATTGTTTACTTACCAGGATAACTTGTAAACTAATAACAAGTATTATTGTTTACCTATCAGGATAACTTGTAAACTAATAACAAGTATTATTGTTTACCTACCAGGATAATTTGTAAGCTAATAACAAGTATTATAGTTTACCTATCAGGATAACTTGTAAGCTAATAACAAGTATTATTGTTTACCTACCAGGATAATTTGTAAGCTAATAACAAGTATTATTGTTTACCTACCAGGATAACTTGTAAGCTAATAACAAGTATTATAGTTTACCTATCAGGATAACTTGTAAGCTAATAACAAGTATTATAGTTTACCTATCAGGATAACTTGTAAACTAATAACAAGTATTATTGTTTACCTACCAGGATAACTTGTAAGCTGATAACAAGTATTATTGTTTACCTATCTGGATAACTTGTAAGCTGATAACAAGTATTATTGTTTACCTATCTGGATAACTTGTAAACTAATAACAAGTATTATTGTTTTCCTATCAGGATAACTTGTAAGCTAATAGCCAGTGTTATTGATTTCAGGTTTTGTTGTTGACTGTGATTTCAACTTCGTTGCAAAAGAATTTCTTTTTTAGTTTGAATAGCACACGATTATGTATTTTGTGTGTGTGTATGTTTCTTTTATTAAGGCACATAAGTCTATGTCCTTTGTCCATTGAGGGGAATCGAACCCATGATTTTAGCATTCTAAAGCTGAAGAGTTACTGCTGTCCCAACGGGGGACAACTCACATGAGAGAGCTTGTTTTTAAGTGAGGACATAATCAGTTTAAAAGTATTATTAGCCCGATCTCACAAGACTCCCAAGTGACTCAACGAAAAGACTGGAGTCTCAGAACGCTGCAATCGGGTTTACGATATTCGTGGTTGGCATAGCATTGTGTAGCTTCACAACAAACAAAGAGTTGCTATATTTTCCAGCGCTTTGCTGTTCCATTCACACAAGAAAACCATAGGGCTTTGTATAAACAAATTGTTGACTGAACAACATACAAGGGACTTTTGAGTTTCCACAAAATAAACAACCATGTTATTCGTATTTGCTCGAGATTTTTGTGGTCGCTCAGTTCACGACCATAAAGAACAGACATATACATGTTACCATAGTGAAGGAAAACAAATTTTAGAATTATTTTGAAGGAATGACTGAACAATGACCAGCCACTTTGTTCATAGACTGCAGCTCTAACATTGGTATTCATTCAGCAATATTGTTGCAATGAACCAATGAACCTTAAAAGTAAATATGACCACTTTCTCATGAGTTCTGTTCCATTCAATATGACCACTTTCTCATGAGTTCTGTTCCATTCAGTATGACCACTTTCTCATGAGTTCTGTTCCATTCAGTATGACCACTTTCTTATGATTTCTGTTCCATTCAGTATGACCACTTTCTTATGATTTCTGTTCCATTCAGTATGACCACTTTCTCATGAGTTCTGTTCCATTCAGTATGACCACTTTCTCATTAGTTCTGTTTCATTCAGTATGACCACTTTCTCATGATTTCTATTCCATTCAGTATGACCACTTTCTCATGAGTTCTGTTCCATTCAGTATGACCACTTTCTCATGAGTTCTGTTCCATTCAGTATGACCACTTTCTCATGAGTTCTGTTCCATTCAGTATGACCACTCTCTCATGATTTCTGTTCCATTAAAAGGATTTCCCTGGAGGAATTAAATTCCTTACACAAAGTCTGGATCTCCAAATCTCTGTACGATCCTCTGAAAGGCTCAAATCTCTCACCATCTCATTATCTTCAAAAGTCTCAAATCTCTCACCATTTCACTATCTTTACTTGTGAAAAGTTTTGATTCATCAGATTTTTCAGGTTAAAAGCACTCTGTCATCATTTGTTGACATCAGATTCAGAATCAAACAAAACTGTATCAAAATTCTCTGACGGACTAAGTACAGGTGCATGAGATCTACGGTGGACAAGTAGCAGGTATATCATTTCCACGAAGAAGTAGCTACATATATATCAGATCCATGGTGGAGTAGCTACAGGTACAATAGGTCCGGGGTGGAGTAGCTACAGGTACATCAGGTCCATGATGGAGTAGGTACGAGTACAACAGGTTCGTGGTGGAGTAGCTACAGGTACAATAGGTCCGTGGTGGAGTAGCTACAGGTACATCAGGTCCATGATGGAGTAGGTACGAGAACAACAGGTTCGTGGTGGAGTAGCTACAGGTACAATAGGTCCGTGGTGGAGTAGCTACAGGTACAATAGGTCCATGATGGAGTAGGTACGGGTACAACAGGTTCGTGTTGGAGTAGCTACAGGTACATCAGGTCCATGATGGAGTAGGTACGAGTACAACAGGTTCGTGGTGGAGTAGCTACAGGTACAATAGGTCCGTGGTGGAGTAGCTACAGGTACATCAGGTCCATGATGGAGTAGGTACGAGTATAACAGGTTCGTGGTGGAGTAGCTACAGGTACAATAGGTTCGTGGTGGAGTAGCTACAGGTACAATAGGTCCATGATGGAGTAGGTACGGGTACAACAGGTTCGTGTTGGAGTAGCTACAGGTACATCAGGTCCATGAAGGAGTGGAGTAACAGGTTCGTGGTGGAGTAGGGTACAATAGGTCCGTGGTGGAGTAGCTACAGGTACAATAGGACCGTGGTGGAGTAGCTACAGGTACATCAGGTCCATGATGGAGCAGGTACGGGTACAACAGGTTCGTGTTGGAGTAGCTACAGGTACAATAGGTCCGGGGTGGAGTAGCTACAGATACATCAGGTCCATGATGGAGTAGGTACGGGTACAACAGGTTCGTGTTGGAGTAGCTACAGGTACAATAGGTCCGGGGTGGAGTAGCTACAGATACATCAGGTCCATGATGGAGTAGGTACGGGTACAAGAGGTTCGTGGTGGAGTAGCTACAGGTACAATAGGTCCGGGGTG
The DNA here is from genome assembly GCF_004210375.1 of Tachypleus tridentatus. NCBI lineage: Eukaryota > Metazoa > Arthropoda > Merostomata > Xiphosura > Limulidae > Tachypleus > Tachypleus tridentatus. Next base: position 63,043,588 of record NC_134836.1, on the reverse strand, counting down.
GAGTAGCTACAGATACATCAGGTCCATGATGGAGTAGGTACGGGTATAACCGGTCCGTGGTGGAGTAGCTACAGATATATCAGGTAGGCTCTCATCAAATTTTAAGACAATAAAACTATCGAAAGTCTTCGTTATTGTTTTCTTTTCTTTGTCTTATTCCATGCTACGTAATGAAAATTTTTGATTTCTCCATTCTTGGAACTTTCTTCAGTAATATAGCTACGTTAAGACAAATAATTAACTGGTAGTAAACTGTGCTGTTAAGGTTGCAGTTTTCAGGTAGGATATTTTAAGGTTTCATCCCTCTCTGAGACTTCTGAGTAATTAATAAATGAATAAAGTTGCCACAACATTTTCTCTTCAAACAACCCCGCTGTAACCTTACTTCGTTATGGCTGTATGCTCGAATGTTAGCCTAGATTTATGTTGGAAATTTTAGGACAAGTGTGAACACGTCTAAGTTTGTACAGTTCCTCATCAGAACGTGTTTTTATGATACACTGCATGTAACATGTATAATAAAGTCTGTTTGTTTCTTCTTAACCACAAAGATATAACATAGTTATCAGTACTGGGCTCCAAATAGGTAAAGAAACCCGGTTTTAAGCGTTATAATTCTATAGAGTTTCTGTTAAGCCACTTGGTGGCTGGTATTATAATTTCTGCAGTCCCATTTGTTAACAGATATTAACAGAGAAAGCTAACCTTTCACACAAAGCATATTAAGCAAAATCACCCAAACTGTTTATTAATGGATCAAACATGATGAATTTAAGGACAAAAGCCAAGAAAAACGTTGACCACTACACCTTGTGAGAACATTATATATAAATAATACAAAACGAAAAATACACATATATAAAGTAGTTAGTCCACTTTATACCAGTATAATTCGTCTACTGGGCTGCTAATTATTCTCTTACCACCATAATGAGAGCTGGAATGCCAACTTCAAGAGGTAAGTTTATATAACTTACTTTCACCCAACTGTTAGTACCTTATTATTATTATCATTATAGTTTATTTAACTTACTCATACCCAAGTGTTAGTACCTTATTATCATTATACTTTATTTAACTTACACATACCCAAGTGTTAGTACCTTATTATCATTATAGTTTATTTAACTTACACATACCCAAGTGTTAGTACCTCATTATTATTATAGTTTATTTAACTTACTCATACCCAAGTGGTAGTACCTTATTATTATTATAGTTTATTTAACTTACACATACCCAAGTGTTAGTACCTTATTATTATTATAGTTTATTTAACTTACACATACCCAAGTGTTAGTACCTTATTATTATTATAGTTTATTTAACTTACTCATACCCAAGTGTTAGTACCTTATTATTATTATAGTTTATTTAACTTACACATACCCAAGTGTTAGTACCTTATTATTATTATAGTTTATTTAACTTACTCATACCCAAGTGTTAGTACCTTATTATTATTATAGTTTACTTAACTTACTCATACCCAGTGGTAGTACCTTATTATTATTATAGTTTATTTAACTTACTCATACCCAAGTGGTAGTACCTTATTATTATTATAGTTTATTTAACTTACTCATACCCAAGTGTTAGTACCTTATTATTATTATAGTTTATTTAACTTACTCATACCTTAGTGGTAGTACCTTATTATTATTATAGTTTATTTAACTTACTCATACCCAAGTGGTAGTACCTTATTATTATTATAGTTTATTTAACTTACTCATACCCAAGTGGTAGTACCTTATTATCATTATAGTTTATTTAACTTACACATACCCAAGTGTTAGTACCTTATTATTATTATAGTTTATTTAACTTACACATACCCAAGTGTTAGTACCTTATTATTATTATAGTTTATTCAACTTACTCATACCCAAGTGGTAGTACCTTATTATTATTATATTTTATTTAACTTACTCATACCCAAGTGGTAGTACCTTATTATTATTATAGTTTATTTAACTTACTCATACCCAAGTGTTAGTACCTTATTATCATTATAGTTTATTTAACTTACACATACCCAAGTGTTAGTACCTTATTATTATTATAGTTTATTTAACTTACTCATACCCAAGTGGTAGTACCTTATTATTATTATAGTTTATTTAACTTACTCATACCCAAGTGGTAGTACCTTATTATCATTATAGTTTATTTAACTTACAAATACCCAAGTGTTAGTACCTTATTATCATTATAGTTTATTTAACTTACACATACCCAAGTGTTAGTACCTTATTATTATTATAGTTTATTCAACTTACTCATACCCAAGTGGTAGTACCTTATTATTATTATAGTTTATTTAACTTACTCATACCCAAGTGGTAGTACCTTATTATTATTATTATAGTTTATTTAACTTACTCATATCCAAGTGTTAGTACCTTATTATTATTATAGTTTATTTAACTTACTCATACCCAAGTGGTAGTACCTTATTATTATTATAGTTTATTTAACTTACTCATACCCAAGTGGTAGTACCTTATTATTATTATAGTTTATTTAACTTACTCATACCCAAGTGGTAGTACCTTATTATCATTATAGTTTATTTAACTTACACATACCCAAGTGTTAGTACCTTATTATTATTATAGTTTATTTAACTTACACATACCCAAGTGTTAGTACCTTATTATTATTATAGTTTATTTAACTTACACATACCCAAGTGTTAGTACCTTATTATTATTATAGTTTATTTAACTTACACATACCCAAGTGTTAGTACCTTATTATTATTATAGTTTATTTAACTTACACATACCCAAGTGGTAGTACCTTATTATTATTATAGTTTATTTAACTTACACATACCCAAGTGTTAGTACCTTATTATTATTATAGTTTATTTAACTTACACATACCCAAGTGTTAGTACCTTATTATTATTATAGTTTATTTAACTTACACATACCCAAGTGTTAGTACCTTATTATTATTATAGTTTATTTAAGTTCCTTTCACCTAAGTGTTAGTACCTTATTATAATTATTATAGTTTATTGAACGTACTTACACCCAAGTGGCAGTACCTTATTATTTTTATTATAGTTTATTTAACATTTTTACTTCCAGTTAGTAGTACCTTATTATTACTGTACTTTATTTAACTTACTTACACCCAAGTTAAAGTACTTTGCTATTTATATTATAGTTTATTTAACATTTTTACCCCAGTTAGTCGTACTTCGTAATTATTTCTGTTTTTTAACTTACTCATACCCAAGTAGTAGCACCATATTATTATTATAGTTTTTAAACTTACTTTCACCCAAGTAGAAGTACCTTATTATTATAGTTTATTTAACTTAATTACACCCAAATGGTAGAACCTTAATATTAGTATAGTTTATTTAAGATTTTTCTTCCAGTTAGTAGTACCTTATTATTATTATAGCATTTCAACTTACTTACACCCAAGTAGTAGTACCTTATTTTTATTATAGTTTCCTTGACATACTCAAACCCAAGTGGTAGTAATTTATTATTATTATAGTTAGTTCATCTTACTTACACCCAAGTGGTAGTACCTTATTATTATTATAGTTAGTTCATCTTACTTACACCCAAGTGGTAAATAGTAGTAGACACTGCTGATGTTGGATTAAATAGAAAACTAGTAGATACTGCTGATGTGAATATTAAATAGAAAACCGAGTAGACACTGCTGATGTTGGATTAAATAGAAAACCAGAGACCCTGCTGATGTGGTATGAAATAGAAAACTTGTAGACACTGTTGATGTTGTTGTTGTTAAATAGAAAACTAGTAGACACTGCTGATGTTGGATTAAATAGAAAACTAGTAGACACTGCTGATGTTGGATTAAATAGAAAAGTAGTAGACACTGTTGATGTGAATATTAAATAGAAAACTAGTAGACACTGCTGATGTTGGATTAAATAGAAAACTAGTAGACACTGCTGATGTGAGTATTAAATAGAAAACTAGTAGACACTGCTGATGTTGGATTAAATAGAAAACTAGTAGACACTGCTGATGTGAATATTAAATAGAAAACTAGTAGACACTGCTGATGTGAGTATTAAATAGAAAACTAGTAGACACTGCTGATGTTGGATTAAATAGAAAACTAGTAGACACTGCTGATGTTGGTTTTAAATAGAAAACTAGTAGACACTGCTGATGTTGGATTAAATAGAAAACTAGTAGACACTGCTGATGTTGGATTAAATAGAAAACTAGTAGACACTGCTGATGTTGTTGTTGTTAAATAGAAAACTACTAGACACTGCTGATGTGAGTATTAAATAGAAAACTAGTAGACACTGCTGATGTGAGTGAGAAAACTAGTAGACACTGTTGATGTTGTTGTTGTTAAATAGAAAACTAGTAGACACTGCTGATGTGGGTATTAAATAGAAAACTAGTAGACACTGTTAAATAGAAAACTAGTAGACACTGCTGATGTGGGTATTAAATAGAAAACTAGTAGACTAGTAGACACTGCTGATGTGAGTATCAAATAGAAAACTAGTAGACACTGTTGATGTTGTTGTTGTTAAATAGAAAACTAGTAGACACTGCTGATGTGAGTATTAAATAGAAAACTAGTAGACACTGCTGATGTTGGATTAAATAGAAAACTAGTAGACACTGCTGATGTGAATATTAAATAGAAAACTAGTAGACACTGCTGATGTGAGTATTAAATAGAAAACTAGTAGACACTGCTGATGTTGGATTAAATAGAAAACTAGTAGACACTGCTGATGTTGGATTAAATAGAAAACTAGTAGACACTGCTGATGTTGGATTAAATAGAAAACTAGTAGACACTGCTGATGTTGTTGTTGTTAAATAGAGAACTACTAGACACTGCTGATGTGGTATTAAATAGAAAACTAGTAGACACTGCTGATGTTGTTGTTGTTAAATAGAAAACTAGTAGACACTGCTGATGATGTAGTAGTTGTTGTTAAATAGAAAACTAGTAGACACTGGTAGACACTGCTGATATTGTTGTTAAATAGAAAACTAGTAGACACTGCTGATGTGAGTATTAAATAGAAAATTAGTAGACACTGTTGATGTTGTTGTTGTTAAATAGAAAACTAGTAGACACTGCTGATGTGGGTATTAATCACAAAACTGGAAGAGACCACTGATGTAGGTATCAAATATAAAACTAACAAGTTCATGACCTCTTGAAGTCATCATTTATTTAGTTTAAAGTGTGGATAATTTTACTGTCATCTTCTCTTGTGAACAAGTATTATGATATATAATTTTCTATTTACTATTTCTTGTTCAGAATGTACAGAGTGTAACAAAGACAAACAGACACTCTTCTGGCTATTCTATTCATTTATATGTTTATTAATTTTCTTTGTGTTAAATAAACACATTTCCTCGTTGTTACTTAGGTGTTTATTGAGCCTAGGTTTCAGTTTATAAGTCTTCACGATAAAGGAATATCATAATATCTCAATAACTGATAATGTAGACAGTACGATATTTTTTCTTTAATATAAATGTTATTTTCGCGATTCCAAAAGTAAATTGTTATTTTTAACTTTTTTGAGGGCTTCATGGTAAACAAATACGAGTCTTTGACTCATTACTGTAAATAAGTTTTTCATTAAAAATGAAGCTCGAATGACGAAGATATATTGGAAAAAGATGCGACGCTTAAACTTATAATATATGCTAGAAGAAACAAACACTTTCACATTAGTTTGTTGTGTTTTATTGAGAAAGAAACACTTTCACATTAGTTTGTTGTGTTTTATTGAGAAACAAACACTTTCACATTAGTTTGTTGTGTCTTATTGAGAAACAAACACTTTCTTAGTTTGTTGTGTCTTATTTTGTATTTGCAGTCTGAAAATAATTAGAACATCACGGAAAGTTTGTTTGTTTTACACCAAAACTACATTGGGGCATCTGTTAAACCCCAGATTTTAGCATTTTAACCCTTTTAACTTATCGCTTTCCTATCGATTGACGATTATGGTAAGATTTGCCCAATTTGATATTTGATTTTTCAATGAATTTCTACTTAACTAGTCGTCCCCCCCTCTGGTTGATTCCAGTTTCCTGGGTCGACCTGGGTCGATTTAATGACAATACATTATTAGTTATTTGTTATAGAAAAGTCTTTTGACGTTCCTAAACTACACTCATTGTAGATTATTACAGAAAACCCAGATGGTGTATATTTAATATTAGTTTATTTTAAAACGAATTGTTATGTTTGTTTTTCAGTTTTTCTGTGAGTAAATATTGCGAAGTTACTGACAACCGATAAACTGTTTTCATGTTTGCTTTGATCAGGTTTCTGAAAGCATATTTATTATTTTCACAGATAGATGCGTTGTTATGACAATTTATTTTACTGTAGGATAACATTTCGTGGATTAGAGATGACACATGGTATCCTATGTAAGCTTGATGGAAGTGTTGACCCAAGTTGAATATTTCCTTTTGACAGGAAGATAAATTAACAGAAACGTTCTCTTGTTCCTGTGCGTTATTTACATAGAAATCGTTTCTACGATCAGTTGACTTCAGAATATATGAACACAAAAGTAGAATTTTAACAAGCATTGTGAATAAGGCTTGGAAGATTGAATGAATCTGTCTTGTTTTCAACATCAGTATCCCAGACTTGTTAATACAGTGAGACAAAACGTTCTGTACTTCATTCACAAAATTAAAGTTTAAGTTCTTTCTTTCAAGAGTAAGTGAATGTTTGTAGTTATCTTGATCTTTCTCGTCTGTTCTCCGATGTTCTTAACGTTTACTTCGACTACCTTTTTTTCGTGGAATCGAACCACGGATTTGAGGGTTATAATATTATACATTCACTGTTTCATCCGGTGAGAGAATTCTTCTTCTGGCAAGCAGTACTTTGTTTGTTGTTGAGCGCAAAGATACACAGTGAACTAACTATCTGCGCTGTGCCGATCACAGGCTTCGAACCCAGGTCTTCACGTTAAAAGCCCATAAAGTTATCGCTGAGGGCCTAAATAATATTATAACTCATGTTCTTATTTTTATAGCAGTAGATGATTTAATAAATTAGAAACTATTTATGACAGCGTCCCGGAACATAATTCACATGAAACTCTAAATTCATTACTACTAATATCTTAAAGGGAAGGCAAATGGCTCATTGTAATTTCTTAGATGAAAATCCTTTAAAAATATATGTTATTCTCTAAGCCTCTCTAAACGTGCTGGGAATTCGAAGATACGTGAAAGTTGTTGTTGTTACTTCTTCAGCTACACTGACGAAGAAAGATGTTAGGTTAGGTTTCACAGGCCAGACAACGATATTTGTTGTCTGTTGTTACAAGCACGGGAAGAATGAATCTTGCTCGTAATTAACCTGCGAATGAACTAGTGAAACGTACGATTGTTTTATTAGAAAATTCAAATAAAACATATTTTTAAATGATTTTGAATAATGTGGCATGTCGATACGATAAAAAATACACTTTTTAAAAATTATTTTTTTTTAATATGACAAAAATGTCTTCCAAAAACTAAAACAAGAGAACTCTAGCTATTAACTCAGTTTATCATTTGTATAGTTATTACTTAAATAATACCCTGGTGGGTAAGAGGTAAGTTTATAAAATCAGAACTATAAATTCAAGAGTTCAACTCTCGACACAGCAGACATCTTTAAGGTGCGACGTTTTCTATAAGATAACACAATTAAAACAGTTTTAAGTTCACTAGTTTTATTGCAAATTTGTGAATTGTGTATACTTGAATATGTTTTCTGAGTGTATGTTAAAAGGAAAAAAGTTCTAAATAGCCTATAGTTTTTCAAGTTGGGTAAAAATATGGTTAATCACTGGTTGTAAATAGTCAATGATTGGAATCAATACGTTTTTAACTAGTGTAATATGCGTGTTGCAGTAAGATAATACAGAGGTTTTTGAAGGATTTTTTTTCCTAAGCCGATATTTAGGGATTAATATAAAGGAAACCAAGTTCGAACTTGTACTGAATTAAACATGGCGATGGGTCAGCAGTAGATTTACAGCTTCTCAGCACTAACATTCAGAGTTCGATTCCCAAAGCGGTCAACTTGTAGGTAACTCATTGATAATGTTACTTGTTCTTGGTTTGAATTTCTCGCTAAGCTGTTTGAGGGTTTTCTGTATTAGTTGTCATACTTTTGAAGTGATAGATTAAAACGAAAGCAGCTAATGAACATCACTTAACAGCGGTTCTTGGACTTCTTTTACTAATGAATAATAGAATCGATCGTAATATTTCAGTGCCTTCGCGGTTAAAAGAATGAGCGTGTTCGAGGACGGGTTTTGAACCCGCAACGTAGTTCTGCACTAAGGAAAACAACAACGACAAATACGAGGAAGTGCTTTGGTAGTTTTGCTAAATTAATTCATAATATCAAGAAGTTTCACTTATGGAGATATATAACTCAGAATACTTTAGTTTCACACACATATTTTATCCAAAGTGTTTAAGTAGTTTGATTATATGTAGTTACATCACGACTATTAGAATTCACTGGTGCTTGTGTTTAGTGTAAAAAACTCACACTTCATATTAAACAATGGGTTTCTTTAAAGAGGCAGTAACATACATCGAACTATGTACAGTCTATAACACTCATAGGGTTTTTACTCTCTACAGTCTATAACAGTCAGGGTTTTTACTACACTATATAACATTCATAGGGTTTTACTCTGTACAGTATATAACATTCATAGGGTTTTACTCTGTACAGTATATAACATTCATAGGGTTTTACTCTGCAGTATAACAGGGTTTTTACTCTGTATATATAACATTCATAGGGTTTTACTCTGTACAGTATATAACATTCATAGGGTTTTACTTTGTACAGTCTATAACATTCATAGGGTTTTACTCTGTACAGTCTATAACATTCATAGGTTTTTACTCTGTTATATAACATTCATAGGGTTTTACTCTGTACAGTATATAACATTCATAGGGTTTTACTCTGTACAGTATATAACATTCATAGGGTTTTTACTCTGTACAGTATATAACATTCATAGAGTTTTACAGTCTATAACACTCATAGGGTTTTACTCTGTACAGTAAGTTACTTATAATCTATTGTAATAATAAATGATTGTTATTTTATAAAATGAAACCTTTTTCAGAAATGTGTGATAACGAATTGAAGTAAATTATAATGTTTGCTACTGAAAATCTTTATCAAATTTATACAGAAAAATGGAGATGGTTTTTGGTTTTGTTTTTCATAGTATTACAGAACTTTCTGAATCACCCATTTAGAAAAAGAGAATTGTCTTAAATGGAGTTTATCGTATATTTTTCAAATCTGAAAGTTGTGTTCTGTCGTTGTTTAATCTGCAGAATACGACGTAAAAAAGTGAGAGGCCTCTACTCAGCAGATATCCCGATGTGGCTTTGCTATAAGAAAACACACACACAGAGGTCTCTATCTTATGTATCTCTTGAAGTACACTGTAAGCTTTGATAATATAACCTCTTAACCTGGTTTGTTTAAGAAGAAATAAGCTGAAACATCTTCACCTATCCATTTAAAATAACCAGGAAACCTTCTAGTAGCTCTCTTCTGAACTCTTTTCAATAAATCAATACATTTTGTTAGACAAGAAGGTCAAAACTGTACACAGTATTTCAAATGAGGCCTAACAGGGGACTTGCTTAGAGGAGAGTTGAATGGGTTTTCATCTGAAGATAATTCTTATAATCCTCTTTAAGAATGCAGCAACTGGCCTATAATTTCTAGGATAACTCGTATAACCTTCTTTAAGGATGCAGCAAATGGCTTATAATTTCTAGGATAACTCTTATAATCTTCTTTAAGGATGCAGCAAATGGCTTATAATTTCTAGGATAACTTATAATCTTCTTTAAGAATGCAGCAACTGGCCTATAATTTCTAGAATAACTCGTATAACCTTCTTTAAGGATGCAGCAAATGGCTTATAATTTCTAGGATAACTCTTATAATCTTCTTTAAGGATGCAGCAAATGGCTTATAATTTCTAGGATAACTTATAATCTTCTTTAAGAATGCAGCAACTGGCTTATAATTTCTAGGATAACTTATAATTTTCTTTAAGGATGCAGCAACTGGCCTATAATTTCTCGGATAACTCGTAACCTTAGCAGCTCTCACATCGTCAGCCACCTGACCGATGTCTATTTCCTTACAGAAAATTAAAAATATGTCCTTTCTTAACCTTCGGTAAACCCTGAGTTCATTAACTATTCTCAGACTTTCTACTTCCCACCAAAGGAATAATATCTACCTCATTTGTAATGCTCAGAGTCAGAAATATTGCCAGATTTAGAAAATCATATAGTTTTACCTCATCAGTAATCTTTAAGAGTCCAATTCTTATTTGAAAATTTTTCTTACCTTTAACATGCTTATAAAACAGATATTTTAATGTTCACATTACCAGACATTCGTTTCTAGAACATTCCCCAATGTTCTTATAAATCAAATTTCTATCTCGCATACTAGCCACCCATTTCTCAAAAGCCACTAGACCTCTATCTTTCTCACCAACCACCCATTTCTCAAAATCGCTTTTGCTTTCACTAATGTTAGTATAAACGAAACCTCTATCTATTTTCATAGGCACGTAAACATAATTTAGATAGCTATTTAAACATGTTGAAGATATCTAATTCATCTTCCATTTTCCTCTTCGTGTCTTAAGTTAAATTTCATATTTCTCGGCATGCCTTTCGTTGTTTCTTTAAAAATAAAATTCCGTCTGGAATTAAAATAACTTTGTCCTTTCTAACATTCAAGTCACCCGCTGGTACAGCGATAAGCCTATGGATTTACGAGGCTACAATCAGGGGTTCGATTCCCCTCAGTGAATTTAGCAGGTAATTCGATATGGCTTTGCGAGAAGAAAACACACACACTCACAGTTTAAATTATTATCCCAATTGACTGTAACTATAGTTTCATGCACGCACAGAAAGGCCTTATGAAAATAAATACGTTTATTTTTGTCTATCTCAAGATGACAGCAGATTTTACTAACTTACACAATGATACCCTTATAAATATGAATAACGTAAATAAGAAAAATTAGACACTGACTTCTTAGTAGATTCATTATCTAACCTGTAGCTTCAGAGACTGGATTTATGTAGAAAAGGAAGTCCCTAACCTACTTAATATTACATGCATATAACATTGTAGGAAGACAACAGGATTTTGAAAAATTAGCTTGTCTTATCTGTAACGTCTACTTTGCAAGCGAATCTTTTGCATACTGGTAATTACATTAATATTTATGATCTGTTTCACATTTTATTCCATAAAATTACTATTATTATTCGTTAAGATCCAGTTTTAACATTGTTATTGTTATACACATAGTAACTTTAAACATGGTTGCTCTAACAGTCATTGTCTAATTGAAATTGTTTGCTGTTATATACCTTGGTTAAGTTGGCTGTTGTTATATCACTGGTTCACTTAAGTTGGCTACTGTTATATATACCTTAAGTTGTCTGTTGTTATATCATTGGTTCACTTAAGTTGGCTACTGTTATATATACCTTAAGTTGGCTGTTATTATATCATTGTTCAATTAAGTTGGCTACTGTTATATATACTTTAAGTTGGCTGTTGTTATATCATTGTCCACTTAAGTTGGCTACTGTTATATATACCTTAAGTTGTCTGTTGTTATATCATTGTTCACTTAAGTTGGCTACTGTTATATATACCTTAAGATGTCTGTTGTTATATCATTGTTCACTTAAGTTGGCTACTGTTATATATACTTTAAGTTGGCTGTTGTAAAATCATTGTCCACTTAAGTTGGCTACTGTTATATATACCTTAAGTTGTCTGTTGTTATATATACCTTAAATTGTCTGTTGTTATATCATTGGTTCACTTAAGTTGGCTACTGTTATATATACCTTAAGTTGGCTGTTATTATATTATTGTTCACTTAAGTTGGCTACTGTTATATATACTTTGTCTGTTGTTATATATTGGTCTGTTGTTATATCATTGTCCACTTAAGTTGGCTACTGTTATATATACCTTAAGTTGTCTGTTGTTATATATACCTTAAATTGTCTGTTGTTATATCATTGGTTCACTTAAGTTGGCTACTGTTATATATACCTTAAATTGTCTGTTGTTATATCATTGGTTCACTTAAGTTGGCTACCTTTATATATATCTTAAGTTGTCTGTTGTTATATCATTGGTTCACTTAAGTTGGCTACTGTTATATATACCTTTAAGTTGTCTGTTGTTATATCATTGTTCACTTAAGTTGGCTACTGTTATATATACCTTGTCTGTTGTTAATATTGTCTGTTGTTATATCATTGGTTCACTTAAGTTGGCTACTGTTATATATACCTTAAGTTGGCTGTTATTATATTATTGTTCACTTGTTGGCTACTGTTATATAAGTTGTCTGTTGTTGTATATACCTTAAATTGTCTGTTGTTATATCATTGTTCACTTAAGTTGGCTACTGTTATATATACTTTAAGTTGGCTGTTGTTATATCATTGGTTCACTTAAGTTGGCTGTTGTTATATATATATATTACTTAAGTTGGTTTTTATTATACACATTGTTGATTTAAACATGTTTAATGTTACGTACATTGGCTAACATAGTATGACTTTTATATACTCTGATTAATTTAAACATGGTGATTGTTACATACATTGTTTGATTTAAACATGGTCATTCGTACATGCATTTGATTTAAACATGGTGATTGTTACATACATTTGATTTAAACATGGTGATTGTTATATACATTTGATTTAAACATGGTGATTGTTATATACATTTGATTTAAACATGGTGATTGTTACATGCATTGTATGATTTAAACATGGTGATTGTTACATGCATTGTATGATTTAAACATGGTGATTGTTACATACATTTGATTTAAACATGGTGTTTGTTACATACATTTGATTTAAACATGGTGATTGTTATATACATTTGATTTAAACATGGTGAATTTCACAAACATTTGATTTAAACATGGTGATTGTTACATACATTGTATGATTTAAACATGGTGATTGTTACATACATTGTATGATTTAAACATGGTGATTGCTACTGCTATATATACATTTAGAGAACAACATTTACTTATATTCACATGGCCAAGCGTGTTAAGGCGTGCGCTTCGTAATCCGAGGGTCGCGGGTTCTCATCCGCGTCGCGCCAAGCATGCTCGCCCTCCCAGCCGTGGGGGCGTTATAATGTGAAGGTCAACCCCACTATTCGTTGGTAAAAGAGTAGCCCAAGAGTTGGCGGTGGGTGGTGATGACTAGCTGCCTTCCCTCTAGTCTTACACTGCTAAATTAGGGACGGTTAGCACAGATAGCCCTCGAGTAGATTTGTGCGAAATTCCAAAAAATAAACAAACAAACTTATATTCACGATGTCATGACTTGTCTGTAGGCTTGCTCACGACTCTAAAAGTCCGGTTTCGATACATTTGATGGGCGCAGCACAGGCACCCCATTGTGTAACTTTGATCTTCACTACAAACAAACGAATTCTATGTGACATTAATTTGAATCTTAGTTATATATGTTTCACCACAATGAGTTTTTTGTATCATTTTACTTATCGGAGTAAAATATATGGAACTAAGATTCAAACTAAGCTATCGTAACAAAGAATTCGTTTGTTTGTAGTGAAGATCAAAGTTACACAATGGGCTGCCTGTGCTGTGCCCACCAAATGTATTGTCGCTTGTTCCATAACTGAAGAAACCAGTATATAAATTTGTGTAACTGAACAAACATTTACATAAATAGTTCCTATCATTATTAGTAGTTATATCAATATGATAACAACCTGAATAAGGAGCTCTTTTGTCTTCCTTTCTTGTTTGACTGACTTCCATGAGACATACCGACAGGATCTAACTATAATATTTACTCATTTGTAAGGAATGGAATGAAAGAAGAAGTGGAAACGGAAATGCTAAGGTCATTATTATACAATATACACGTGGTAAACAAACATAATACTGTGTATTACAATATACACGTGGTAAACAAACATAATACTGTGTATTGAATACCCCTTTACCTGCTCTTACAATATTATTCAGTTTTTGTCTTTCCTGTAAATCGCGCATGTCGCACTATCTTAATGTGCATGAGTAATCGTTTTTAATTTTCATCGATTTGTTTGTTTGTTTGTTTTGAATTTTGCACAAAGCTACTCGAGGACCATCTGTGCTAGCCGTCCCTAATTTAGCGGTGTAAGACTAGAGGGAAGGCAGCTAGTCATCACCACCCACCGCCAACTCTTGGGCTACTCTTTTACCAACGAATAGTGGGATTGACCGTCACATTATAACGCCCCCACGGCTGAAAGGGCGAGCATGTTTGGTGCGACGGGAATGCGAACCCCTCGACCTTCAGATTACGAGTCGCACGCCTTAACATGCTTGGCCATGCCGGGCCAATTTTCATCGAATGAAAACAAAAGTGGATATTTCTGCAACAACATATTAATATGTTATCAAAGTTGTTTTTTTCTAAAAAAAAAAAAGGTCGCACAATAATATATCGAGTTTTACTGATAGGTTACGTGTGGTCAAGTTGAGGTTTAACTAAATTAATGCAAAAGACCTACACAAGTTATGGAATTTATCTCTCTATGGAATATTGACTGTACTTAATAAAGGCTTAGCTAATTTTAAACCTAATACAAGTGGCTATTTAGATTTCGATATGTGCTACCAGAATTGTGTTGTATTAGGTTAGAAATCCTGTATTTAAAGAATTACTGGTCCGATAAAGATATTAATCTCACTGGAAATGTTTTATCAATCTTTACTAATTTAATTTTAATTAAAAGAGATTTTTTGATGCACCCCTCAGATTCCTATACGAATACTGACCGGCAATCCATGATTCAAATGGGATTCGTACGTTGCGAAATTTACTGATTCTTTGGAATCAAGCACAAACCTACACGAGCTATTATCTGTGCTCTGCCGGCCACGGGTATCGAAACATGATTCCTAGCGATGTGTTGCCCCCCGCTAGTACAGCGGTATGTCTCCGGATTTACAACGCTAAAATCAGGGGTTCGATTCCCCTCGGTGGGCTGAGCAGATAGCACGATGTGGCTTTGCTATTAGAAATACACACCCTAGCGATGTGAGTCTTCAGACATAACGTTGAATCATTGGACGCTACTTCACTAAAATGTTATAAAGGTTTGGTTTGAATTTCGTACAGAGTTATACAAGGGCTATCTGCGCTAGCCGTTCCTAATTTTGCAGTGTACTACTAGAGGGAAGGCAGCTAGTCATCAGCACCTACCGCCAACTCTTGGGCTACTCTTTTACCAACGAATAATAGGATTGACCATCACATTATAAAGCACCCACGGCTCAAAAAACGAGCATGTTTGATGTGAGGGGGATTCGAACCCCCAACCCTCGGGCTACGAGTCGAGTACCTCAACTACCTGGCAATGCAGGGCCCATTGAAACAGACATCATGAACATAACTTTTCAAGACTACAAGACTACTTGCTAATACATTTTTTTTATTTTTACCAGGGTTGATATTTTGTTTGAAATATTCTAAGCGTTTGACTAACTATCCAAATAATTCAAATAAGAGGTTGATTTTCGGCACACATATATAATAACTTTAGTATGTATATGATTAATTGTTGTTTTAAGTCAGATTCATTAACGTGTGTAATTAAAAATTGTATGTCTTTGTATTTATGTATCTTTCCTGCTGTCTAATTGTATTTCTTTTAATGATCCTTTACAGGATTTTATAGATACTGTTAGTATGAGTGTATGGATTTTGTAGATACTGTTAGTATGAGTGTATTTTATAGATACTGTTAGTATGAGTGTAGCGGATTTTGTAGATACTGTTAGTATGAGTGTAGCGGATTTTATAGATACTGTTAGTATGAGTGTAGGATTTTATAGATACTGGATTGTTATAGATACTGTTAGTATGTGTAGCGGATTTTACAGATACTGTTAGTATGAGTGTATGGATTTTATAGATACTGTAAGTATGAGTGTATGGATTTTATAGATACTGTTAGTATGAGTGTAGTTTTATAGATACTGTTAGTATGAGTGTATATATAGATACTGTTAGTATGAGTGTATGGAATTTATAGATACTGTTAGTATGAGTGTAGCGGAACTTTATAGATACTGTTAGTATGCGTGTATTTTTATAGATACTGTTAGTATGAGTGTATGGATTTTATAGATACTGTTAGTATGAGTGTATGGATTTTATAGATACTGTTAGTATGAGTGTATGGATTTTATAGATACTGTTAGTATGAGTGTATGGATTTTATAGATACTGTTAGTATGAGTGTATGGATTTTATAGATACTGTTAGTATGAGTGTATGGAATTTATAGATACTGTTAGTATGAGTGTATGGATTTTATAGATACTGTTAGTATGAGTGTATGGATTTTATAGATACTGTTAGTATGAGTGTAGCGGATTTTATAGATACTGTTAGTATGAGTGTAGCGGATTTTATAGATACTGTTAGTATGAGTGTAGCGGATTTTATAGACACTGTTAGTATGAGTGTAGCGGATCTTTATAGATACTGTTAGTATGAGTGTAGCGGATTTTTATAGATACTGTTAGTATGAGTGAGCGGATTTTATAGATACTGTTAGTATGAGTGTAGCGGATTTTATAGATACCGTTAGTATGAGTGTAGCGGATTTTATAGATACCGTTAGTATGAGTGTATGGATTTTGTAGATACTGTTAGTATGAGTGTATGGAATTTATAGATTGTAGTGCAGCGGATCTTATAGATACTGTTAGTATGAGATGTTAGTATGAGTGTATGGAATTTATAGACACTGTTAGTATGAGTGTATGGAATTTATAGATACTGTTAGTATGAGTGTAGCGGATTTCGTAGATACTGTTAGCATGAGTGTAGCGGATTTCGCAGATACTGTTAGTATGAGTGTATGGAATTTATAGATACCGTTAGTATGAGTGTAGCAGTTTTTTGTAGATAATGTTAGATGACTGTATGGATTAGATACTGTTAGTATGAGTGTAGCGGATTTTATAGATACTGTTAGTATGAGTGTATGGATTTCGTAGATACTGTTAGTATGAGTGTATGGAATTTATAGATACTGTTAGTATGAGTGTAGCGGATTTTGTAGATAATGTTAGTATGACTGTATGGATTTCGTAGATACTGTTAGTATGAGTGTAGCGGATTTTATAGATACTGTTAGTATGAGTGTATGGATTTTATAGATACTGTTAGTATGAGTGTATGGAATTTATAGATACTGTTAGTATGAGTGTATGGATTTTATAGATACTGTTAGTATGAGTGTATGGATTTTATAGATACTGTTAGTATGAGTGTATGGATTTTATAGATACTGTTAGTATGAGTGTATGGAATTTATAGATACTGTTAGTATGAGTGTATGGATTTTATAGATACTGTTAGTATGAGTGTAGCGGATTTTATAGATACTGTTAGTATGAGTGTAGCGGATTTTATAGATACTGTTAGTATGAGTGTAGCGGATTTTGTAGACACTGTTAGTATGAGTGTAGCGGATTTTGCAGACACTGTTAGTATGAGTGTAGCGGATCTTTATAGATACTGTTAGTATGAGTGTAGCGGATTTTGTAGATACTGTTAGTATGAGTGTAGCGGATTTTATAGATACTGTTAGTATGATTGTAGGGATTTTGTAGATACTGTTAGTATGAGTGTAGCGGATTTTGTAGATACTGTTAGTATGAGTGTATGGATTTTGTAGATACTGTTAGTATGATTGTAGGGATTTTATAGATACTGTTAGTATGAGTGTAGCGGATTTTATAGATACTGTTAGTATGAGTGTATGGATTTTTGTAGATACTGTTAGTATGAGTGTAGGGATTTTATAGATACTGTTAGTATGAGTGTATGGATTTTATAGATACTGTTAGTATGAGTGTAGGGATTTTGTAGATCCTGTTAGTGTGAGTGAGGGATTTCGTATATCTTGTTAGTATGAGTGTAGGGATTTTGTAAATCCTCTTTGTTTGAGTGTAGGGATTTTATAGATTCTGTTAGTATAAGTGCAGGGATTCTTTTCTCTACATCGTCTAGTCGCGTTTTAGTCATAAAAGTGGCTTGGACTCGTGTTCGTAACATGGAAATCATGTTTATGACTTGTTTTAGGGATACCCACTGTATTTCAACACAAATTGCATTCAAGTTGTGCAAAAAAGAAAATTACCGAAAACATCTCAACGAAACCTACTTAATCAGGTTTAGATTTAGTGATTTTTTGGTTAAAGAACTTGAAATAATTTCATTAGGATTGATACCTTGCTCTTTGATCCGATGTTTGACAATCACCCAGGTAACGAATCACCTTATTCCGAATCACTAACCACCGAGTAACAAACAATTATACCTTTTACCTTATTGTTAAGTCTTTTATTATTTTAACACCAAATATAAATAAAATTAATATAATACCATTACTTCTACTACTAACATACGTTTGGGATTCTTGGCACAGCTTTCATCAATAATACTATTAAAATTCTTCCAATAATAATGACCCATTTCAATATTATTTGAATAATATTTGATCAATAATGACCCATTTCAATATTATTTGAGTAATATTTGATCTTTCTAATTATTTAAACTGTGAAGGGAAATCTAACGGGTGAAAAATTCTGTATTTTGTAATTCACATGCTGCGTAACACATTAGGTATTACATTATATATAATATAAACTAATATACTGGTTTCTAATGTTTCACCAATTAAACGTATACAATATTATAATGCTTATATAGATGGTGATTTGGAGAATATATTATCTCTCGTCGTTCAACCCAACTAGCGAGTTCTGGTGTTACAAGAGAAGAGTATTTTGGGTATTTACTTCTGGGCGACTAAATGCTTTTTAAATTTCTGTTTACACACTTTTGACTTTGAATCCGAAATACAAAACAAACAACAAAATCAAGGGACATGACGAAACCAAACTTAGTTTCCATGTAAAAAACAAGAGACGTGACGAAACCAAACTTAGTTTCCATGGAAAAAACAAGAGACATGACGAAACAGATTTAGTTTCCATGTGAAAAAACAAGAGACATGACGAAACAAAACTTAGTTTCCATGTAAAAATCAAGGAACATGACGAAAACTTTGATAGTCTAAACAAGTTAAATTGTTAGGTCGTGAGCACTTCGTCGAGATTAACAAAATTATTCCAAGATTTAATTTTTAGGTTACGCTTGAAAGAAACTTTAAGTTATTTTGTCAGAAATGTGGAAGTCGTAGCCGAACGAAAGGATTTTTCACAAGTTTCATGGTTAAATATATTAATTCGTAGAAGTAACACTTACATATTATCTTTATTAAATGTGAGGTAAGTATCAAGTTTTATTACTTATTTACCCTTTACCCTCAGTAATAGATGTTCTTTGTAGAAACTGTTATCATAACTTAAGCACGTGCAAAACATGTCTTCCCTTTCTCCGCGCATAAACAGTCATTCGGTATCAGAAGTATTGCTAGCTTGCTTCAGTACAAAGTCAAACGATTGTATATGTCCGCCATAAGAAAGAGGACAAAAATCAATGACTTCATCTATCTTTTTGTTGTTGTTTTTTTAATAAATGTATCAAACCGTTCTATGTTGAACTTGTTTTTCCAAGATAGTGGTAACGAGTCGATGAGTTTGGATTAACCAGGTTTTTGTTTGTTTGCTTTTTACTGTTCGTAAAGAAATTGATGATTTAGATCGTGATGGAAAGTAATACGAAAAAAAAAAAAGAAAACGGCAAATTATCTTTTGATTTTCAACCTGAAACTCCTAGTAGTTTCCATGAGAAGAGAGTCACTTTTAGTAGTTATCACCATGAAAAGAGAGTCACTTTTAGTAGTTACCACCATGAAAAGAGAGTCACTTTAAGTAGTTACCACCATGAAAAGAGAGTCACTTTAGTAGTTACCCACCATCAGAAAAGAGTCACTTTTGTAATTACCAGAGAAGAGAGTCACTTTAGTAGTTACCACCATCAGAAGAGTTAAATAGTTACCACCATCAGAAGAGAGTTTACCAGTAGTTACCACCATCAGAAGAGAGTTTAGTAGTTACCACCATCAGAAGAAGAGTTACCACCATTTTTAGTAGTTACCACCATCAGAAGAGAGTCACTAGTTTAGTAGTTACCACCATCAGAAGAGAGTCACTTTAAGTAGTTACCACCATGAGAAGAGAGTCACTTTTAGTAGTTACCCACCATCAGAAGAGAGTCACTTTAGTAGTTACCACCATGAAAAGAGAGTCACTTTAGTAGTTACCACCATCAGAAAAGAGAGTCACTTTAGTAGTTACCACCATCAGAAAAGAGTCACTTTTAGTAGTTACCACCATCAGAAGAGAGTAGTTTATCAGAAGAGAGTTTTAGTAGTTACCACCATCAGAAGAGAGTTTTAGTAGTCACCATGAGAGTAGTTTACCACCGTGAGAAAAGAGTCACTTTTAGTAGTTACCACCATCAGAAGAGAATCACTTTTAGTAGTTACCACCATCAGAAGAGAGTTTTAGTAGTTACCACCATCAGAAGAGAGTTTTAGTAGTTACCACCATGAGAAGAGAGACACTTTAAGTAGTTACCACCCTGAGAAAAGAGACCACCATCAGAAGAGAATCACTTTTAGTAGTTACCACCATCAGAAGAGTTTTAGTAGTTACCACCATCAGAAGAGAGTTTTAGTAGTTACCACCATGAGAAGAGAGACACTTTTAGTAGTTACCACCGTGAGAAAAAAGAGTCACTTTTAGTAGTTACCACCATCAGAAGAGAATCACTTTTAGTAGTTACCACCATCAGAAGAGAGTTTTAGTAGTTACCACCATCAGAAGAGAGTTTTAGTAGTTACCACCATGAGAAGAGAGACACTTTAAGTAGTTACCACCATGAGAAGAGGTTTATAACATTAAACGATAATAAAGAAACTTATTTTACTTAAAGAACAGCGCTGTATAATGGATACTTGTGCTGAATTATATATATCTGTATATTTACGAATGTGTATACTTAAGTTATAGCAAGTTTTGAAGTAGTAAAGCGAACGTTTACCACACACATTCAGTCTCAACCAATTTTGCTCTGTAAATAACTTTTTGTGCGTTTGTTTCATATCGGCCTAATTATCCAATACATTTAAATTCATGTAGCATTGTTAATGAGATATGACATCATATGATGTGTTATTGGTAATCGGTTTCTAACGTATCAACACGAATGGACTTCTTATAAACCCATGTTTTAATTACCTCGTATTTAATAGAGGCTTGAGATAACTGTTGTTTTAGCTTTGTCCTTGAGTGTTTGTCTCTGGTGATGCAGCTAATTACAATCTGAAACGTGTTTGTGTGTGCTATCGTCAACCTCTGAGTGAGACTACACGAAGCCAATAGTCTATTACTTTGTAGGTTTCAGTTTTGTTTTACACTTTTCAGTTACATCTCTATCATTCTTTTGAAGGAAGAATTGAATTTGAAACATTTTTTATGATCATGTTTAATTATCGATTACGAGATCCTCAACATATAAAGACAAAATTGTCGCGAAGATAAATTAACTTACCTAAAAACACCCATACATTTGTATAGAGAAAATATTATACATATGATTAGTAACACTGAGAACTCACATTAACTACTTCATCTGATATGTTGACAAAATACTCTAGTTGTTTCTAACAAAGATGGTGTGAGAGTTAACTTGGAATGTCCTAATGGTTAGGGTACTCGACTTGTACGTTGCGAGTTCGAACCATGCCACCGAATATGTTTGATCTTACAGCTGTGTGAAATTCAAAACAAACAAACACTATTAACGTAACGTCAAGGTTAAACAGTGCAAGATGCCATTTATGACCTACCAATACTACCCTTGTTAAGGACATTCTATTTAAAAATTCTGAGGTGTAACAGTGTAGAATTGACAGTTACGTTATAGCGCCCCCACGACTGAAAGGACGAGCATGTTGCATAACCGGGATCCGAACCTGTAACCCTCAGATTGCGAATCCAGCACCTTAACAACCAGGTGATGCCAGACCGTCGGGGCTCGATTTGATTGTTGTTTAATAACTTATCAGTTAAACTATAATTTTCTAAATTATTGAGAAATGCGTTATCGATAGCAATTATTCATGCTGTAGGTAACATACAGCCCATTTATTCAAAATGTTGACTTAAAACCTGAAAAAAAATTCCAGTCTTTATATTTTAACTCATACTGCTCTCACCCCATGAGAGACATCGTTAACTTTACAGACTTAGAATGCTCAAATCCAGGGTTCGACTCCCAGCGGAGGTCACACCAATATGGCTTTGCTCTAAACAAACAATAATTATCAATCCAGATGGATAAAAATTAGGCAATTTAAGCAACAACATGTAAAGCTTAGCTACTAAAATCAGTAAGTTGTGAATGAATAATTTTTGATATAAACATCAATATTTGACGTGAAGACTTTATTAGTTTTCTGCTTTAGATGACTCTCTCTAGCTTCTCCTGAGACGAGAACTTGTAAACCGTCAAATACGTGAATAGAAACTATTCTTGAGATAGTAAGACGTGAGCTAATTCCATGTGATAGGCCTAATCGCAAGATGTGACAAGAGAAGATAGTTATCTTATTGTATACAGAATTAGTGTAAGGAGGCATCGTCTGCTTCCTGTTGAGGAGATAAAAATGATTTTGTAGTATACGTCATATGTAACAATGAATGGTGGATAGTAAGTAGCAGGCTTCAAAGTTTGACATTGCCTGACTGGAAAGGTTAGGCCAATAGTGCTTTTATTGTTTCTTCCTAAAGCTATGAACTTTGTTAATTTTTTTTTTATTTTGTGATGGAATAATACAGTTCTTGTTGGTGAAAAATAGCCTTGTTTCCAGCACCGATGGATTCCTCGTGGTATATAGTGGATACACTCTATACTTATTATTTCTTGTCCGATGGATTCCTCGTGGTATATAGTAGAAGTACACTCTATACTTATTATTTCTTGTCCGATGGATTCCTCGTGGTATATAGTAGAAGTACACTCTATACTTATTATTTCTTGTCCGATGGATTCCTCGTGGTATATAGTAGAAGTACACTCTATACTTATTATTTCTTGTCCGATGGATTCCTCGTGGTATATAGTAGATACACTCTATACTTATTATTTCTTGTCCGATGGATTCCTCGTGGTATATAGTAGAAGTACACTCTATACTTATTATTTCTTGTCCGATGGATTCCTCGTGGTATATAGTAGAAGTACACTCTATACTTATTATTTCTTGTCCGATGGACTCCTCGTGGTATATAGTGGATACACTCTATACTTATTATTTCTTGTCCGGTGGATTCCTCGTGGTATATAGTAGAAGTACACTCTATACTTATTATTTCTTGTCCGATGGACTCCTCGTGGTATATAGTAGATACACTCTATACTTATTATTTCTTGTCCGATGGATTCCTCGTGGTATATAGTAGAAGTACACTCTATACTTATTATTTCTTGTCCGATGGATTCCTCGTGGTATATAGTAGAAGTACACTCTATACTTATTATTTCTTGTCCGATGGATTCCTCGTGGTATATAGTAGAAGTACACTCTATACTTATTATTTCTTGTCCGATGGATTCCTCGTGGTATATAGTAGAAGTACACTCTATACTTATTATTTCTTGTCCGATGGATTCCTCGTGGTATATAGTAGAAGTACACCCTATACTTATTATTTCTTGTCCGATGGATTCCTCGTGGTATATAGTAGAAGTACACCCTATACTTATTATTTCTTGTCCGATGGATTCCTCGTGGTATATAGTAGAAGTACACTCTATACTTATTATTTCTTGTCCGATGGATTCCTCGTGGTATATAGTAGAAGTACACTCTATACTTATTATTTCTTGTCCGATGGATTCCTCGTGGTATATAGTAGAAGTACACTCTATACTTATTATTTCTTGTCCGATGGATTCCTCGTGGTATATAGTAGAAGTACACTCTATACTTATTATTTCTTGTCCGATGGATTCCTCGTGGTATATAGTAGAAGTACACTCTATACTTATTATTTCTTGTCCGATGGATTCCTCGTGGTATATAGTAGAAGTACACTCTATACTTATTATTTCTTGTCCGATGGATTCCTCGTGGTATATAGTAGAAGTACACTCTATACTTATTATTTCTTGTCCGATGGATTCCTCGTGGTATATAGTAGAAGTACACTCTATACTTATTATTTCTTGTCCGATGGATTCCTCGTGGTATATAGTAGAAGTACACTCTATACTTATTATTTCTTGTCCGATGGATTCCTCGTGGTATATAGTAGAAGTACACTCTATACTTATTATTTCTTGTCCGATGGATTCCTCGTGGTATATAGTAGAAGTACACTCTATACTTATTATTTCTTGTCCGATGGATTCCTCGTGGTATATAGTGGATACACTCTATACTTATTATTTCTTGTCCGATGGATTCCTCGTGGTATATAGTGGATACACTCTATACTTATTATTTCTTGTCCGATGGATTCCTCGTGGTATATAGTAGAAGTACACCCTATACTTATTATTTCTTGTCCGATGGATTCCTCGTGGTATATAGTAGAAGTACACTCTATACTTATTATTTCTTGTCCGATGGATTCCTCGTGGTATATAGTAGAAGTACACTCTATACTTATTATTTCTTGTCCGATGGATTCCTCGTGGTATATAGTAGAAGTACACCCTATACTTATTATTTCTTGTCCGATGGATTCCTCGTGGTATATAGTAGAAGTACACTCTATACTTATTATTTCTTGTCCGATGGATTCCTCGTGGTATATAGTGGAAGTACACTCTATACTTATTATTTCTTGTCCGATGGATTCCTCGTGGTATATAGTAGAAGTACACTCTATACTTATTATTTCTTGTCCGGTGGATTCCTCGTGGTATATAGTGGAAGTACACTCTATACTTATTATTTCTTGTCCGATGGATTCCTCGTGGTATATAGTAGAAGTACACTCTATACTTATTATTTCTTGTCCGATGGATTCCTCGTGGTATATAGTAGAAGTACACTCTATACTTATTATTTCTTGTCCGGTGGATTCCTCGTGGTATATAGTGGAAGTACACTCTATACTTATTATTTCTTGTCCGATGGATTCCTCGTGGTATATAGTAGAAGTACACTCTATACTTATTATTTCTTGTCCGGTGGATTCCTCGTGGTATATAGTGGAAGTACACTCTATACTTATTATTTCTTGTCCGATGGATTCCTCGTGGTATATAGTAGAAGTACACTCTATACTTATTATTTCTTGTCCGATGGATTCCTCGTGGTATATAGTAGAAGTACACCCTATACTTATTATTTCTTGTCCGATGGATTCCTCGTGGTATATAGTAGAAGTACACTCTATACTTATTATTTCTTGTCCGATGGATTCCTCGTGGTATATAGTAGAAGTACACCCTATACTTATTATTTCTTGTCCGATGGATTCCTCGTGGTATATAGTAGAAGTACACTCTATACTTATTATTTCTTGTCCGATGGATTCCTCGTGGTATATAGTAGAAGTACACTCTATACTTATTATTTCTTGTCCGATGGATTCCTCGTGGTATATAGTATGGAAGTACACTCTATACTTATTATTTCTTGTCCGATGGATTCCTCGTGGTATATAGTGGAAGTACACTCTATACTTATTATTTCTTGTCCGATGGATTCCTCGTGGTATATAGTAGAAGTACACTCTATACTTATTATTTCTTGTCCGGTGGATTCCTCGTGGTATATAGTGGAAGTACACTCTATACTTATTATTTCTTGTCCGATGGATTCCTCGTGGTATATAGTAGAAGTACACTCTATACTTATTATTTCTTGTCCGATGGATTCCTCGTGGTATATAGTAGAAGTACACTCTATACTTATTATTTCTTGTCCGATGGATTCCTCGTGGTATATAGTAGAAGTACACTCTATACTTATTATTTCTTGTCCGATGGATTCCTCGTGGTATATAGTGGATACACTCTATACTTATTATTTCTTGTCCGATGGATTCCTCGTGGTATATAGTAGAAGTACACTCTATACTTATTATTTCTTGTCCGATGGATTCCTCGTGGTATATAGTAAGAAGTACACTCTATACTTATTATTTCTTGTCCGATGGATTCCTCGTGGTATATAGTAGAAGTACACTCTATACTTATTATTTCTTGTCCGATGGATTCCTCGTGGTATATAGTAGAAGTACACTCTATACTTATTATTTCTTGTCCGATGGATTCCTCGTGGTATATAGTAGAAGTACACTTGTCTATACTTATTATTTCTTGTCCGATGGATTCCTCGTGGTATATAGTAGAAGTACACTCTATACTTATTATTTCTTGTCCGATGGATTCCTCGTGGTATATAGTAGAAGTACACTCTATACTTATTATTTCTTGTCCGATGGATTCCTCGTGGTATATAGTAGAAGTACACTCTATACTTATTATTTCTTGTCCGATGGATTCCTCGTGGTATATAGTAGAAGTACACTCTATACTTATTATTTCTTGTCCGATGGATTCCTCGTGGTATATAGTAGAAGTACACTCTATACTTATTATTTCTTGTCCGATGGATTCCTCGTGGTATATAGTAGAAGTACACTCTATACTTATTATTTCTTGTCCGATGGATTCCTCGTGGTATATAGTAGAAGTACACTCTATACTTATTATTTCTTGTCCGATGGATTCCTCGTGGTATATAGTAGAAGTACACTCTATACTTATTATTTCTTGTCCGATGGATTCCTCGTGGTATATAGTAGAAGTACACTCTATACTTATTATTTCTTGTCCGATGGATTCCTCGTGGTATATAGTAGAAGTACACTCTATACTTATTATTTCTTGTCCGATGGATTCCTCGTGGTATATAGTAGAAGTACACTCTATACTTATTATTTCTTGTCCGATGGATTCCTCGTGGTATATAGTAGAAGTACACTCTATACTTATTATTTCTTGTCCGATGGATTCCTCGTGGTATATAGTAGAAGTACACTCTATACTTATTATTTCTTGTCCGATGGATTCCTCGTGGTATATAGTAGAAGTACACTCTATACTTATTATTTCTTGTCCGATGGATTCCTCGTGGTATATAGTAGAAGTACACTCTATACTTATTATTTCTTGTCCGATGGATTCCTCGTGGTATATAGTAGAAGTACACTCTATACTTATTATTTCTTGTCCGATGGATTCCTCGTGGTATATAGTAGAAGTACACTCTATACTTATTATTTCTTGTCCGATGGATTCCTCGTGGTATATAGTAGAAGTACACTCTATACTTATTATTTCTTGTCCGATGGATTCCTCGTGGTATATAGTAGAAGTACACTCTATACTTATTATTTCTTGTCCGATGGATTCCTCGTGGTATATAGTAGAAGTACACTCTATACTTATTATTTCTTGTCCGATGGATTCCTCGTGGTATATAGTAGAAGTACACTCTATACTTATTATTTCTTGTCCGATGGATTCCTCGTGGTATATAGTAGAAGTACACTCTATACTTATTATTTCTTGTCCGATGGATTCCTCGTGGTATATAGTAGAAGTACTATATTATTATTTCTTGTCCGATGGATTCCTCGTGGTATATAGTAGAAGTACACTCTATACTTATTATTTCTTGTCCGATGGATTCCTCGTGGTATATAGTAGAAGTACACTCTATACTTATTATTTCTTGTCCGATGGATTCCTCGTGGTATATAGTGGAAGTACACTCTATACTTATTATTTCTTGTCCGATGGATTCCTCGTGGTATATAGTAGAAGTACACTCTATACTTATTATTTCTTGTCCGATGGATTCCTCGTGGTATATAGTAGACACTACACTCCGATATTCCTCGTGGTATATAGTAGAAGTACTTATTATTTTTCTTGTCCGATGGATTCCTCGTGGTATATAGTAGAAGTACACTCTATACTTATTATTTCTTGTCCGATGGATTCCTCGTGGTATATAGTAGAAGTACACTCTATACTTATTATTTCTTGTCCGGTGGATTCCTCGTGGTATATAGTGGAAGTACACTCTATACTTATTATTTCTTGTCCGATGGATTCCTCGTGGTATATAGTAGAAGTACACTCTATACTTATTATTTCTTGTCCGATGGATTCCTCGTGGTATATAGTAGAAGTACACTCTATACTTATTATTTCTTGTCCGATGGATTCCTCGTGGTATATAGTAGAAGTACACTCTATACTTATTATTTCTTGTCCGATGGATTCCTCGTGGTATATAGTAGAAGTACACTCTATACTTATTATTTCTTGTCCGATGGATTCCTCGTGGTATATAGTAGAAGTACACTCTATACTTATTATTTCTTGTCCGATGGATTCCTCGTGGTATATAGTAGAAGTACACTCTATACTTATTATTTCTTGTCCGATGGATTCCTCGTGGTATATAGTAGAAGTACACTCTATACTTATTATTTCTTGTCCGATGGATTCCTCGTGGTATATAGTAGAAGTACACTCTATACTTATTATTTCTTGTCCGATGGATTCCTCGTCACGTCCGATGGATTCCTCGTGGTATATAGTAGAAGTACACTCTATACTTATTATTTCTTGTCCGGTGGATTCCTCGTGGTATATAGTGGAAGTACACTCTATACTTATTATTTCTTGTCCGATGGATTCCTCGTGGTATATAGTAGAAGTACACTCTATACTTATTATTTCTTGTCCGATGGATTCCTCGTGGTATATAGTAGAAGTACACTCTATACTTATTATTTCTTGTCCGATGGATTCCTCGTGGTATATAGTAGAAGTACACTCTATACTTATTATTTCTTGTCCGATGGATTCCTCGTGGTATATAGTAGAAGTACACTCTATACTTATTATTTCTTGTCCGATGGATTCCTCGTGGTATATAGTAGAAGTACACTCTATACTTATTATTTCTTGTCCGATGGATTCCTCGTGGTATATAGTAGAAGTACACTCTATACTTATTATTTCTTGTCCGATGGATTCCTCGTGGTATATAGTAGAAGTACACTCTATACTTATTATTTCTTGTCCGATGGATTCCTCGTGGTATATAGTAGAAGTACACTCTATACTTATTATTTCTTGTCCGATGGATTCCTCGTGGTATATAGTAGAAGTACACTCTATACTTATTATTTCTTGTCCGATGGATTCCTCGTGGTATATAGTAGAAGTACACTCTATACTTATTATTTCTTGTCCGATGGATTCCTCGTGGTATATAGTAGAAGTACACTCTATACTTATTATTTCTTGTCCGATGGATTCCTCGTGGTATATAGTAGAAGTACACTCTATACTTATTATTTCTTGTCCGATGGATTCCTCGTGGTATATAGTAGAAGTACACTCTATACTTATTATTTCTTGTCCGATGGATTCCTCGTGGTATATAGTAGAAGTACACTCTATACTTATTATTTCTTGTCCGATGGATTCCTCGTGGTATATAGTAGAAGTACACTCTATACTTATTATTTCTTGTCCGATGGATTCCTCGTGGTATATAGTAGAAGTACACTCTATACTTATTATTTCTTGTCCGATGGATTCCTCGTGGTATATAGTAGAAGTACACTCTATACTTATTATTTCTTGTCCGATGGATTCCTCGTGGTATATAGTAGAAGTACACTCTATACTTATTATTTCTTGTCCGATGGATTCCTCGTGGTATATAGTAGAAGTACACTCTATACTTATTATTTCTTGTCCGATGGATTCCTCGTGGTATATAGTAGAAGTACACTCTATACTTATTATTTCTTGTCCGATGGATTCCTCGTGGTATATAGTAGAAGTACACTCTATACTTATTATTTCTTGTCCGATGGATTCCTCGTGGTATATAGTAGAAGTACACTCTATACTTATTATTTCTTGTCCGATGGATTCCTCGTGGTATATAGTAGAAGTACACTCTATACTTATTATTTCTTGTCCGATGGATTCCTCGTGGTATATAGTAGAAGTACACTCTATACTTATTATTTCTTGTCCGATGGATTCCTCGTGGTATATAGTAGAAGTACACTCTATACTTATTATTTCTTGTCCGATGGATTCCTCGTGGTATATAGTAGAAGTACACTCTATACTTATTATTTCTTGTCCGATGGATTCCTCGTGGTATATAGTAGAAGTACACTCTATACTTATTATTTCTTGTCCGATGGATTCCTCGTGGTATATAGTAGAAGTACACTCTATACTTATTATTTCTTGTCCGATGGATTCCTCGTGGTATATAGTAGAAGTACACTCTATACTTATTATTTCTTGTCCGATGGATTCCTCGTGGTATATAGTGTATATATACTCGTGTGGAGTACACTCTATACTTATTATTTCTTGTCCGATGGATTCCTCGTGGTATATAGTAGAAGTACACTCTATACTTATTATTTCTTGTCCGATGGATTCCTCGTGGTATATAGTAGAAGTACACTCTATACTTATTATTTCTTGTCCGATGGATTCCTCGTGGTATATAGTAGAACACTACACCTCGTGGTATATAGTAGAAGTACACTATACTTATTATTTCTTGTCCGATGGATTCCTCGTGGTATATAGTAGAAGTACACTCTATACTTATTATTTCTTGTCCGATGGATTCCTCGTGGTATATAGTAGAAGTACACTCTATACTTATTATTTCTTGTCCGATGGATTCCTCGTGGTATATAGTAGAAGTACACTCTATACTTATTATTTCTTGTCCGATGGATTCCTCGTGGTATATAGTAGAAGTACACTCTATACTTATTATTTCTTGTCCGATGGATTCCTCGTGGTATATAGTAGAAGTACACTCTATACTTATTATTTCTTGTCCGATGGATTCCTCGTGGTATATAGTAGAAGTACACTCTATACTTATTATTTCTTGTCCGATGGATTCCTCGTGGTATATAGTAGAAGTACACTCTATACTTATTATTTCTTGTCCGATGGATTCCTCGTGGTATATAGTGGATACACTCTATACTTATTATTTCTTGTCCGATGGATTCCTCGTGGTATATAGTAGAAGTACACTCTATACTTATTATTTCTTGTCCGATGGATTCCTCGTGGTATATAGTAGAAGTACACCCTATACTTATTATTTCTTGTCCGATACTTATTATTTCTTGTCCGATGGATTCCTCGTGGTATATAGTAGAAGTACACTCTATACTTATTATTTCTTGTCCGATGGATTCCTCGTGGTATATAGTAGAAGTACACTCTATACTTATTATTTCTTGTCCGATGGATTCCTCGTGGTATATAGTAGAAGTACACTCTATACTTATTATTTCTTGTCCGATGGATTCCTCGTGGTATATAGTAGAAGTACACTCTATACTTATTATTTCTTGTCCGATGGATTCCTCGTGGTATATAGTAGAAGTACACTCTATACTTATTATTTCTTGTCCGATGGATTCCTCGTGGTATATAGTAGAAGTACACTCTATACTTATTATTTCTTGTCCGATGGATTCCTCGTGGTATATAGTAGAAGTACACTCTATACTTATTATTTCTTGTCCGATGGATTCCTCGTGGTATATAGTAGAAGTACACTCTATACTTATTATTTCTTGTCCGATGGATTCCTCGTGGTATATATACTTATTATTTCTTGTCCGATGGATTCCTCGTGGTATATAGTAGAAGTACACTCTATACTTATTATTTCTTGTCCGATGGATTCCTCGTGGTATATAGTAGAAGTACACTCTATACTTATTATTTCTTGTCCGATGGATTCCTCGTGGTATATAGTAGAAGTACACTCTATACTTATTATTTCTTGTCCGATGGATTCCTCGTGGTATATAGTAGAAGTACACTCTATACTTATTATTTCTTGTCCGATGGATTCCTCGTGGTATATAGTAGAAGTACACTCTATACTTATTATTTCTTGTCCGATGGATTCCTCGTGGTATATAGTAGAAGTACACTCTATACTTATTATTTCTTGTCCGATGGATTCCTCGTGGTATATAGTAGAAGTACACTCTATACTTATTATTTCTTGTCCGATGGATTCCTCGTGGTATATAGTAGAAGTACACTCTATACTTATTATTTCTTGTCCGATGGATTCCTCGTGGTATATAGTAGAAGTACACTCTATACTTATTATTTCTTGTCCGATGGATTCCTCGTGGTATATAGTAGAAGTACACTCTATACTTATTATTTCTTGTCCGATGGATTCCTCGTGGTATATAGTAGAAGTACACTCTATACTTATTATTTCTTGTCCGATGGATTCCTCGTGGTATATAGTAGAAGTACACTCTATACTTATTATTTCTTGTCCGATGGATTCCTCGTGGTATATAGTAGAAGTACACTCTATACTTATTATTTCTTGTCCGATGGATTCCTCGTGGTATATAGTAGAAGTACACTCTATACTTATTATTTCTTGTCCGATGGATTCCTCGTGGTATATAGTAGAA
The DNA here is from genome assembly GCF_004210375.1 of Tachypleus tridentatus. NCBI lineage: Eukaryota > Metazoa > Arthropoda > Merostomata > Xiphosura > Limulidae > Tachypleus > Tachypleus tridentatus. Next base: position 63,010,872 of record NC_134836.1, on the reverse strand, counting down.
GTACACTCTATACTTATTATTTCTTGTCCGATGGATTCCTCGTGGTATATAGTAGAAGTACACTCTATACTTATTATTTCTTGTCCGGTGGATTCCTCGTGGTATATAGTGGAAGTACACTCTATACTTATTATTTCTTGTCCGATGGATTCCTCGTGGTATATAGTAGAAGTACACTCTATACTTATTATTTCTTGTCCGATGGATTCCTCGTGGTATATAGTAGAAGTACACTCTATACTTATTATTTCTTGTCCGATGGATTCCTCGTGGTATATAGTAGAAGTACACTCTATACTTATTATTTCTTGTCCGATGGATTCCTCGTGGTATATAGTAGAAGTACACTCTATACTTATTATTTCTTGTCCGATGGATTCCTCGTGGTATATAGTAGAAGTACACTCTATACTTATTATTTCTTGTCCGATGGATTCCTCGTGGTATATAGTAGAAGTACACTCTATACTTATTATTTCTTGTCCGATGGATTCCTCGTGGTATATAGTAGAAGTACACTCTATACTTATTATTTCTTGTCCGATGGATTCCTCGTGGTATATAGTAGAAGTACACTCTATACTTATTATTTCTTGTCCGATGGATTCCTCGTGGTATATAGTAGAAGTACACTCTATACTTATTATTTCTTGTCCGATGGATTCCTCGTGGTATATAGTAGAAGTACACCCTATACTTATTATTTCTTGTCCGATGGATTCCTCGTGGTATATAGTAGAAGTACACTCTATACTTATTATTTCTTGTCCGATGGATTCCTCGTGGTATATAGTGGATACACTCTATACTTATTATTTCTTGTCCGATGGATTCCTCGTGGTATATAGTAGAAGTACACTCTATACTTATTATTTCTTGTCCGATGGATTCCTCGTGGTATATAGTAGAAGTACACTCTATACTTATTATTTCTTGTCCGATGGATTCCTCGTGGTATATAGTAGAAGTACACTCTATACTTATTATTTCTTGTCCGATGGATTCCTCGTGGTATATAGTAGATACACTCTATACTTATTATTTCTTGTCCGATGGATTCCTCGTGGTATATAGTAGATACACTCTATACTTATTATTTCTTGTCCGATGGATTCCTCGTGGTATATAGTAGAAGTACACTCTATACTTATTATTTCTTGTCCGATGGATTCCTCGTGGTATATAGTAGAAGTACACTCTATACTTATTATTTCTTGTCCGATGGATTCCTCGTGGTATATAGTAGAAGTACACTCTATACTTATTATTTCTTGTCCGATGGATTCCTCGTGGTATATAGTGGATACACTCTATACTTATTATTTCTTGTCCGATGGATTCCTCGTGGTATATAGTAGAAGTACACTCTATACTTATTATTTCTTGTCCGATGGATTCCTCGTGGTATATAGTAGAAGTACACCCTATACTTATTATTTCTTGTCCGATGGATTCCTCGTGGTATATAGTAGAAGTACACTCTATACTTATTATTTCTTGTCCGATGGATTCCTCGTGGTATATAGTGGATACACTCTATACTTATTATTTCTTGTCCGATGGATTCCTCGTGGTATATAGTAGAAGTACACCCTATACTTATTATTTCTTGTCCGATGGATTCCTCGTGGTATATAGTAGAAGTACACTCTATACTTATTATTTCTTGTCCGATGGATTCCTCGTGGTATATAGTAGAAGTACACTCTATACTTATTATTTCTTGTCCGATGGATTCCTCGTGGTATATAGTGGATACACTCTATACTTATTATTTCTTGTCCGATGGATTCCTCGTGGTATATAGTAGAAGTACACTCTATACTTATTATTTCTTGTCCGATGGATTCCTCGTGGTATATAGTAGAAGTACACTCTATACTTATTATTTCTTGTCCGATGGATTCCTCGTGGTATATAGTAGATACACTCTATACTTATTATTTCTTGTCCGATGGATTCCTCGTGGTATATAGTAGAAGTACACTCTATACTTATTATTTCTTGTCCGATGGATTCCTCGTGGTATATAGTAGAAGTACACTCTATACTTATTATTTCTTGTCCGATGGATTCCTCGTGGTATATAGTAGAAGTACACTCTATACTTATTATTTCTTGTCCGATGGATTCCTCGTGGTATATAGTAGAAGTACACTCTATACTTATTATTTCTTGTCCGATGGATTCCTCGTGGTATATAGTAGAAGTACACTCTATACTTATTATTTCTTGTCCGATGGATTCCTCGTGGTATATAGTAGAAGTACACTCTATACTTATTATTTCTTGTCCGATGGATTCCTCGTGGTATATAGTAGAAGTACACTCTATACTTATTATTTCTTGTCCGATGGATTCCTCGTGGTATATAGTAGAAGTACACTCTATACTTATTATTTCTTGTCCGATGGATTCCTCGTGGTATATAGTAGAAGTACACTCTATACTTATTATTTCTTGTCCGATGGATTCCTCGTGGTATATAGTAGAAGTACACTCTATACTTATTATTTCTTGTCCGATGGATTCCTCGTGGTATATAGTAGAAGTACACTCTATACTTATTATTTCTTGTCCGATGGATTCCTCGTGGTATATAGTAGAAGTACACTCTATACTTATTATTTCTTGTCCGATGGATTCCTCGTGGTATATAGTAGAAGTACACTCTATACTTATTATTTCTTGTCCGATGGATTCCTCGTGGTATATAGTGAAGTACACTCTATACTTATTATTTCTTGTCCGATGGATTCCTCGTGGTATATAGTAGAAGTACACTCTATACTTATTATTTCTTGTCCGATGGATTCCTCGTGGTATATAGTAGAAGTACACTCTATACTTATTATTTCTTGTCCGATGGATTCCTCGTGGTATATAGTGGATACACTCTATACTTATTATTTCTTGTCCGATGGATTCCTCGTGGTATATAGTAGAAGTACACTCTATACTTATTATTTCTTGTCCGATGGATTCCTCGTGGTATATAGTAGAAGTACACTCTATACTTATTATTTCTTGTCCGATGGATTCCTCGTGGTATATAGTGGATACACTCTATACTTATTATTTCTTGTCCGATGGATTCCTCGTGGTATAGTAGAAGTACACTCTATACTTATTATTTCTTGTCCGATGGATTCCTCGTGGTATATAGTAGAAGTACACTCTATACTTATTATTTCTTGTCCGATGGATTCCTCGTGGTATATAGTAGAAGTACACTCTATACTTATTATTTCTTGTCCGATGGATTCCTCGTGGTATATAGTAGAAGTACACTCTATACTTATTATTTCTTGTCCGATGGATTCCTCGTGGTATATAGTAGAAGTACACTCTATACTTATTATTTCTTGTCCGATGGATTCCTCGTGGTATATAGTAGATACACTCTATACTTATTATTTCTTGTCCGATGGATTCCTCGTGGTATATAGTAGAAGTACACTCTATACTTATTATTTCTTGTCCGATGGATTCCTCGTGGTATATAGTAGAAGTACACTCTATACTTATTATTTCTTGTCCGATGGATTCCTCGTGGTATATAGTAGAAGTACACTCTATACTTATTATTTCTTGTCCGATGGATTCCTCGTGGTATATAGTAGAAGTACACTCTATACTTATTATTTCTTGTCCGATGGATTCCTCGTGGTATATAGTAGAAGTACACTCTATACTTATTATTTCTTGTCCGATGGATTCCTCGTGGTATATAGTAGAAGTACACTCTATACTTATTATTTCTTGTCCGATGGATTCCTCGTGGTATATAGTAGAAGTACACTCTATACTTATTATTTCTTGTCCGATGGATTCCTCGTGGTATATAGTAGAAGTACACTCTATACTTATTATTTCTTGTCCGATGGATTCCTCGTGGTATATAGTAGAAGTACACTCTATACTTATTATTTCTTGTCCGATGGATTCCTCGTGGTATATAGTAGAAGTACACTCTATACTTATTATTTCTTGTCCGATGGATTCCTCGTGGTATATAGTAGAAGTACACTCTATACTTATTATTTCTTGTCCGATGGATTCCTCGTGGTATATAGTACACTCTATACTTATTATTTCTTGTCCGATGGATTCCTCGTGGTATATACACTCTATACTTATTATTTCTTGTCCGATGGATTCCTCGTGGTATATAGTGGATACACTCTATACTTATTATTTCTTGTCCGATGGATTCCTCGTGGTATATAGTAGAAGTACACTCTATACTTATTATTTCTTGTCCGATGGATTCCTCGTGGTATATAGTAGAAGTACACTCTATACTTATTATTTCTTGTCCGATGGATTCCTCGTGGTATATAGTAGAAGTACACCCTATACTTATTATTTCTTGTCCGATGGATTCCTCGTGGTATATAGTGGATACACTCTATACTTATTATTTCTTGTCCGATGGATTCCTCGTGGTATATAGTAGAAGTACACTCTATACTTATTATTTCTTGTCCGATGGATTCCTCGTGGTATATAGTAGAAGTACACTCTATACTTATTATTTCTTGTCCGATGGATTCCTCGTGGTATATAGTAGAAGTACACTCTATACTTATTATTTCTTGTCCGATGGATTCCTCGTGGTATATAGTAGAAGTACACCCTATACTTATTATTTCTTGTCCGATGGATTCCTCGTGGTATATAGTAGAAGTACACTCTATACTTATTATTTCTTGTCCGATGGATTCCTCGTGGTATATAGTAGAAGTACACTCTATACTTATTATTTCTTGTCCGATGGATTCCTCGTGGTATATAGTAGAAGTACACTCTATACTTATTATTTCTTGTCCGATGGATTCCTCGTGGTATATAGTAGGATACACTCTATACTTATTATTTCTTGTCCGATGGATTCCTCGTGGTATATAGTAGAAGTACACCCTATACTTATTATTTCTTGTCCGATGGATTCCTCGTGGTATATAGTAGAAGTACACTCTATACTTATTATTTCTTGTCCGATGGATTCCTCGTGGTATATAGTGGAAGTACACTCTATACTTATTATTTCTTGTCCGATGGATTCCTCGTGGTATATAGTAGAAGTACACTCTATACTTATTATTTCTTGTCCGATGGATTCCTCGTGGTATATAGTGGATACACTCTATACTTATTATTTCTTGTCCGATGGATTCCTCGTGGTATATAGTAGAAGTACACTCTATACTTATTATTTCTTGTCCGATGGATTCCTCGTGGTATATAGTAGAAGTACACTCTATACTTATTATTTCTTGTCCGATGGATTCCTCGTGGTATATAGTAGAAGTACACTCTATACTTATTATTTCTTGTCCGATGGATTCCTCGTGGTATATAGTAGAAGTACACTCTATACTTATTATTTCTTGTCCGATGGATTCCTCGTGGTATATAGTAGAAGTACACCCTATACTTATTATTTCTTGTCCGATGGATTCCTCGTGGTATATAGTGGATACACTCTATACTTATTATTTCTTGTCTTTTCTACATCTGCTATATCTTATACACAGTATTTAACATGTTACGTTGTGGGTTTTAGTTTATAGTTTACGTCCTATATGTGTTTGTTAGAGCTAATGACGTAGTTACGTTTGTTTTCACTTAGACCTTATTTTACTTTTTCTTGTTCCTGGACAGAAAGTGTTATTTCCCAATTACTTATGCCTAAAGTGAATGGAAAAGACCTATTTTTCTCTTCAAACTTTGTTTTTGTGACCTGGGAGTGTATAACAAAAACATGATGGGAGACTATATTTGGGGTATGATACGTGAAAGTGATTTACATTACAGTCGCAAATCTCGAAAAACTACTCAGTTCTACACATTTCTGTATAACTTTAGTATAAATACATGTAAATATTGATTCATATGTTGTTTTATTCAGACCTTGTGTAAATGAAAATGTACAAATTTGCCCGTTTTTACATAGAAAATAGGTTAATTTCTAAATTTCATTATCCGGGTCACAAAAGCAAAGTTTGAAGGAAATAATGGTCATTTTCTGTAGTTTTACAATATAAGCAATTAAAAGTAACACATAGTATCCAGGAACTATGTGTTACATAGTGTTAGCTTCACACTTCCGTTCGATTCTTTGTCAGCTAAGATAAAACAGTGTTTGTTCCTAGTTACGTCGAGGGCCCAACCTATAACTCAGCGGTAAGACTAAGGACTCGTAAATTAAGGTTTCGATACTTGATATGAACATAGAACATGTCGTTTGTATAGAGTTCACAAGCAGCCTATTGTGCAGCTCTGTGTTTAACAACTAATAAAAAAATCTTCCGACGTTAGAAACGTTAATGTTCCAGTTTAATCAAAATATTTTGTATTAATTTATGTTATATCTATGCATTTAAACCTACTAATGAGAATATACACCACAGTTGACCAAAATAATGGACTATTGACCATTTGTGCGGAATATTTGAATGACGAAGCTTATCAAACACAGAAATAAATATCAGAAAAGGAATCACTGGTTTTGTTTGGAATTTCGCGCAATGCTACACGAGGGCTATACCGTCCATAATTTAGCAGTGTAAGAACAGAGGGAAGGTAACTAGTCATCATCACCCATCGCCAAATCCTAGGCTTCTCTTTTACCAACGAATAGTGAAATTGACCGTCACATTATAACGCCTCCATAGCTGAAAGAGCGATCATGTTTGTTGCGACGGGGATTCGATCCCACAACCCTCAGATTACGAGTCGAGTGCCTTATCCACCTGGCCATGACGGACCATAATCACTGGAACATGACATATTTAAAGTTAAGGTTTATATTCCAAGAACAAATTATTTAACCATTTAACCATAAGTTTGTACATCCCCCTCCGATAGCTCAGGGGTAAATCATTAGATTTACAACGCATAAAACCGAGTTTAAATACCAGCCATGGGCAGGGCACACACATCCAATGCTTAGCTCTATGCTTTACAGCAAACAAAAAAAACTTAACTGCATCAAAACCTTTAAAATATCATATGATATGATAATGTATAAAATGTCATATGATAATACATAACTAATCGTTCGTTTAGACTTAGATCTAAAGAATTCAAAATCGGCACAAAAACACAAACACATTTCTCTTCTGTTTCTGAATGTTGACACATCAATTGTTGTTTGTCCAGAAAATTAAACATGTGAACAATACCAGCAATAAACCAAGTACACATGTTGATAAACGGAAACAACACCGTCCTCATTTATTTCTTCCGTTTGGTTCCAGTTTTCTTTTTTCTTCCAAACTTTCTTTGCTCGTATTTTGGTGATTACTTTGTTTTAATGGATACCAAATCGTATTCATGTCATATTGTCCGAGTTTATTATACTTGAAACATAATTTAACATTTACATTACAAGAACTAACAGGAGTGGATTCAACTTTTTATACATTCGTGTTTTATTCTATAAAACATGAAATAACACAGAAAAATACAAGTGACTTTTTGATCAGAACACGACAAATATTGATAAAAGGAAACATAAGGAATGTTGAATACCTTCTTAGTGAAAAACGTTATATTGACTTTTAAACGACTGGTGAACTTGGACATGGTTAAGTCCCAGATTTACGGTTTAAATAAGAAGTATTTCAAAAGAATCGATGATTTGCCTACAGGTTCTTCAAATTTCGGTAAACGTTTTTAATCAGTATTTCACGATTGTATATATACTTAGCTAGAATGTTAATATTGTCAGTTTGTTTTAGCAAGGTCACTTCGGGCTATCTATTCAGATATGCCAACCATTACGATTTGAGTGTTATCTTTACGATTTTGGTGTATACATTACGACTATACGCTCATGCAGACAAATATTACGACTTGTTGCAACTCCCAAATTATTATATATTATATAGGCCTATACAATAAAGTGATAAATTGTTCCCCCGGGGCTTGAAAGGGGTGAAAAGAAAATTTCCAGTGAGATACAAATAAATTTTGATAATAAATAAAAGACATAGTCCAAACGGCTACTTGCGATAATCATGTTTGTGCTTGAAATAATAAAAAATATTTGTATCTCCGACGTTTACCAATAGTTTGAGTGCGGTGCTTCTCCATACTGGGTGAGTGATGGAATCCATAGTTACGTCATCAGTGTTTGTCCGCCAGTCAGCGCTCGCGTAAATGGGTATTTCTTGTTTTCTAAGCGGCATAGAAACACCAATGCGATCGTTCACAAGTAGGAAAAAAGAGGCCTCGTTCATCAGATTGTCTTGTTTCTGGCAAATCTAAAAGGACTAAAACTGTGAATCAAAAATTTAGGAAAGAGTATAGTGCAAAATATCCGGTTATTGCATCAAAAGTCAGTGACAGTCATGCGTTTTGTACAGTTTGTAACATTCTTTCTGTGGTGCTTGGCGGGATAAACGATTGTTCCAGACATGCAAAATCGGCATCTCACCAACAAAAGGCTAAGGCGAAGACAAAAATGATACAAATAACGACATTTATGAGTAAGAATTCAGAATATGAAACCATAAATGCAGAAGTGATGTTCACGCAATTTGTCATTGCTCATAATTTACCCCTAGCTGCAGCCGATCATGCAGGACATCTATTCAGAAAAATGTTCCCAAACTTTGATATAGCCAAAACATATGGCTCTGCTAGAACCAAAACTATAGCCATTGTACAAATGTTGGGTTGTGAAGATGATAAAATAATTACAAGCATACTTACTAACAGTGTTTACAGTTTAGCCACAGATGAATCTACAGACATGGATGACTCAAAACTGTATCCAGTGGTTGTACGATATCTTGACCCTTTGCTTTGAAAAATTGTTTGTTCTATTTTGACAACGGCGGAATGGAAAGAAGCTTCAACGGGAGAGAATATTTTCAAGCTTTTGGATCACGAACTGACAAAGAGGAAAATTCCATGGGAAAACTTAGTTTTTCTTCAGACAATGCTTCAGTTATGTCTGGTATAAGTAAAGGTGTGATGAGACACATCTCAAGACGACAGCCTAGCATTTACTTCATGGGCTATGCCTGTCACCTCATGATTATTGCTGCCCAGAAAGCTTCCAGAAAACTTCCCTGCCCAGTTTCTGATATATTGATAGATATCTGCTATTTTCTGGACAAAAGTGCTAGCAGAAAACAACATTTCAAAGAGTTTCAAGGGTTGTATGACAAAGAAACAAGAAAAATTCTACAACTTTTAACACAAGATGGCTATCACTTGTGGTGTGCCTCAACAGAATATTGGACATGTGGAAGCCATTGAAGAAGTATTTTCACTGTGAAAAGGAAAAACTAGATTCAAAAGGATCTAAACGTGCAGCTCAGTCAGGCACCAAGACTTTAACAGACAGGATATCCTCTCAGCCACACAAGGACACAGTCAAGACATCCTCTCAGCCACACAGGGACACAAGACAACTGTCTCCAAAAGCAGACAAAGAAACATTTGATATAACTCAATATGTGTTTAAGCAGTCTGACCTTGAATTAAAGAAGAGATAATCAATGAAAAAAGAGAAGAAAACGAAAGTTTTCAAGGAAGTAACCAAGAAAAGTTATGTACAGAGCAAGTTAGATAAGTTGACAGTTTTCTTGGACAACAAAATGAACTTGTTATTTTGTCTCTTTCTTCAATCTCCAATTCCTCTATTTGAGCAAGCCAATTTGATATTGCAAAGAGAAAAACCTTGCATACACATTATGCATAGAACTCTAGTTACACAAGTTAAAAATATACTTGTCAGATACATCAAGCAAGAATATCTTGAAGGTAACATCACCGAACTTGACTGCAACAATGAATCCTTACATGAATCTGATGAGGCAGTTTCTATTGAAAATGCTGCCAAGGAATACATTGTTAAATATTAAAAGGACCTGGACCTGATCAGCTTCTACACCTGTGTCAAGAAATACTTTATTGTAGCTACAAATTACATGATGAAACATTTCCCTCTAAATTATGAGCTTCTGATTCACACAGAGGTTGCTGATCCAAAACTGAAAGTCAGCAAAGATTTCTCTTCTCTACGCTTCTTCACAGACAGGAATCCTGCCCTTGTTAATACACATAAGCACGACACTATTGATGAGTTGGAAGGGCAATATTTGAACTATCAAATTGATACTTTCTCAGAAACTGTCCTTCAGTTGAATGTTGACAAGTTTTGGGTTCAGCTGTCTACAGTTAAGGATGGAAATGGCAACCAGAAGTATGACATTCTGTGTAGGGTTATGCTTGGAATTCTTACAATCTTCCATTCTAATGCTAACAGTAAAAGGATATTTAGTTTAGTGACTAAATCAAAAGCAAGTTCAGACCAAACTTGAGCACCTCAGTTTTGAGCAGTATTATAACACATACGATGTGTATGCAGTCAAATGGACAATGTTGTTGTAACTCCCAACCCTCCAGAGACATTCTCATGAAAGCAAAGGCTGCAACAGCTGCAAAACTATTGTAATAAGTGTCATAAACATGTTATAAACTAGTCCTTACACAAAAGGTTTTTCTGCTTACTGTTTGCGCATGTTCAATGCTGTTTTACCAGTATGTTTGTTACTTTGAACTAAATAAAAGACATAATTTCAAAATAATTTTTTAAAATTTATTTATTAAATACACAAAACACAGTCATAAATGAGCAATCTATATCAGTAATAAATAATAATAGTTATAATAATAATATAATAATAAACAGCTTAGTGACATAGGTCAGGCCAAGTAGCCGCAAATGATAAAAGGCTCTGTCTGCAATCATTACGCTCGGTCATTTGAGATAGTTGGCATCTCTGTCTGTTGCGGAAAATAGAACTGTAACCTTTTTGTAGGTAGCGTTACCTGAATTTAAAAGTGATGTATCATTAATAATAGTAAATAATTTGGTAATTATTGTGAAAAGGGAATAAGTATCCTGTTACAAGTAACAAAAAAGGAGTCGTGATCCTGTTACAAGCAACAATATAAAGCCGTGGTCGTGTTACAAGTAACGATAAAGGAGTCGTGATCGTGGTACAAACAACAATACATAAGGAACAGTTAACAATGATCCTAGATACAGAATGAGAGAAAAGCTGAAGATATTTAAATAACCTAAAGTGGAGTTCGGAAGTGCGTGATTAGACGTAAACATAACCTTCTTATAGAATGCAATACTTTAGAACCAGTCGAATTTGTTCTAACACAAAATATAGGAAAAACAATTGAATAATCCGTAATTCGAGTTCCAAAACACAATATTGTAAACCTTTATACCAGTAGAAGTATAATTACTGACTTATTTAGTCTTTATTAAGACTAAAAACAGATAAAGGCAATTTCATAGATATAATGAACACAAATGAATACATTAAAAAACTGAACAATATTTTTTAGATTCAACAAAAGTGTTAAAACCCACACCAGCCGTTCTGAGATACATTTTTATTTCAAGTGGGTTTCTCGTCATCAAGAAGTAGATTTTATTGTTAACCTGTTTCAATAGAGGATGGCATGTTTCCATACAGAACATTTTATTGTTAACCTGTTTCAATAGAGGATGGCATGTTTCCATACAGAACATTTTATTGTTAACCTGTTTCAATAGAGGATGGCATGTTTCCATACAGAACATTTTATTGTTAACCTGTTTCAATAGAGGATGGCATATTTCCATACAGAACATTTTATTGTTAACCTGTTTCAATAGAGGATGCATGTTTCCATACAGAACATTTTATTGTTAACCTGTTTCAATAGAGGATGGCATATTTCCATACAGAACATTTTATTGTTAACCTGTTTCAATAGAGGATGGCATATTTCCATACAGAACATTTTATTGTTAACCTGTTTCAATAGAGGATGGCATGTTTCCATACAGAACATTTTATTGTTAACCTGTTTCAATTGAGGTTGGCATGTTTCCATACAGAACATTTTATTGTTAAACTGTTTCAATAGAGGATGGCATGTTTCCATACAGAACATTTTATTGTTAACCTGTTTCAATAGAGGTTGGCATGTTTCCATACAGAACATATTTTATTGTTACACCATCCATAAAGTAAACCAGTAGAGTTACGAAAATAATCAGAAAATTAGACCAAGTTGATCCTACTCGTAGAAATAAAAGTCAAGACTGGAAGAAAGAGAAACTTCAGTTCCTGTCTTCGTTTTAATATGTAATGATGTAATTACAGTCTCATAAATGTTAATAAAAATGGACAACAGTACATTACATGACACTAAATAAAACAGAATTTTTGCACATGATTGACTTCTTGTCTTTCGTGTGTTGAATAACGTTTTCCCTGTCTACAAAACAAATAAAAATTACAAAATGAAAAACTAGGCACATTTAACATTAACGCTTTTCTACTATTTTCTTTAATATTAACAATATATTAAGGCGTCTTAGAGCATATGGTTAAAAATGGGTCATCATCAAAATGAACGGTCATTTCGGACCGTTTGTCTCCAATTACTAGTACTTTCAATTTTCATTTTGGTAACTATATATTGAAGATTTTAAATATTGTATATAGTAGAAGAAGATAATTTACTTTTATAGTATCAAAATTAGTTTACTGGCTGTATAAACAGCATTAATATGAGCATACTTCTCTCAGCCACCTGTCCCGATGGCTTATCTGTAACTAAAAAGATTTATAACGCTAAAAAATGGGGTTTCGATACATGTGTGGAGACAACAATAATGTCTTATTGTGTTATTGTGTAGCTTCACGTTAAGCTACTCAGAAAGAGACTCGGCTCTAACCTATTGAATAGGCAAGCACTCTTCTAGTTAGGGGCATTGTTCATCATTGGCCTTTCCAAAGATCTTAAATTATTCAAAATTACAACAAGGCCATATTCTGTTCGAACATATTCAACTGCATAGGATATTCATTGTTGGCGTCTTCCTTCACCACTGTTGACAACTTGGTTTTAGTAACTAATGAAACCTTACGGACAGTGAGGTGAAGTATACTTGCATTCTACGCATGATGATTGTAAAAGAGGAGTCTGAGATCTGATGTTAAAGTTGTTGGAACAGCTAACAAAATAATTCATGTGTTATACAACTCTATAAAACTGTTTTATTGAGAATACAAATGACTTTAGTTGAAAAAGTAACTAAAACTGAAAATAATGCAATTATTCTACAAGTTGTAAATTTGAGTTAATATATTTTACACGTGTAGAATTAGGGATGAGAAAATAAAGAAATGACAAATTAACTGTTAACTGTTCCAAATATCACGTGTGATGAGCTGGTTAGATATTATACACAGTTAAATCTGTTTTATCAGATGTGATGAACTGGTTAGATATTATACACAGTTAAATCTGTTTTATCAGGTGTGATGAGCTGATTAGAAATTATACACAGTTCAACCTGTTTTATCAGGTGTGATGAACTTGTTACATATTATACGTAGTTAAATATTTTTTATCAGGTGTGATGAACTGGTTAGATATTATACACAGTTAAATCTGTTTTATCAGGTGTGATGAGCTAGTTATATATTATACACAGTTAAATCTGTTTTATCAAGTTTGATGAGCTGGTTAGATATTATACACAGTTAAACCTGTTTTATCAGGTGTGATGAACTTGTTACATATTATACGTAGTTAAATCTGTTTTATCAGGTGTGATGAACTGGTTAGATATTATACACAGTTAAATCTGTTTTATCAGGTGTGATGAGCTAGTTATATATTATACACAGTTAAATCTGTTTTATCAGGTTTGATGAGCTGGTTAGATATTATACACAGTTAAATCTGTTTTATCAGATGTGATGAACTGGTTAGATATTATACACAGTTAAATCTGTTTTATCAGGTGTGATGAGCTGATTAGATATTATATACAGTTAAATCTGTTTTATCAGGTGTGATGAACTGGTTTGATATCATACACAGTTAAATCTGTTTTATCAGGTGTGATGAGCTGGTTAGATATTATACACAGTTAAATCTGTTTTATCAGGTGTGATAAGCTGGTTAGATATTATACACAGTTAAATCTGTTTTATCAGGTGTGATGAACTGGTTTGATATTATACACAAGTAAATCTGTTTTATCAGGTGTGATGAACTGTTAGATATCATACACAGTTAAATCTGTTTAATCAGGTGTGATGAGCTGGTTAGATATTATACACAGTTAAATCTGTTTTATCAGGTATGATGAACTGGTTAGATATTATACAAAGTTAAATCTGTTTTATCAGGTGTGATGAGCTGGTTAGATATTATACATAGTAAAATCTGTTTTATAAGGTGTGATGAACTTGTTACATATTATACGTAGTTAAATCTGTTTTATCAGGTTGATGAACTGGTTAGATATTATACACAGTTAAATCTGTTTTATCAGGTGTGATGAACTGTTTAGATATTATACATAGTTAAATCTGTTTTATCAGGTGTGATGAGGTGGTTAGATATTAGAAACAGTTAAATCTATTTTATCAGGTGTGATGAGCTGGTTAGATATTACACAATGTTAAATCTGTTTTATCAGGTGTGTTGAGCTGGTTAGATATTATACACAGTTACATCTGTTTTATCAGGTTGATGTGTTTGTTATATATTATACACAGTTAAATCTGTTTTATCAGGTTGATGAGCTGGTTAGATATTATACACAGTTAAATCCGTTTTATAAAATGTGATGAGTTGGTTAGATATTATACACAGTTAAATCTGTTTTATCAGGTTGATGAGCTGGTTAGATATTATACACAGTTAAATCTGTTTTATCAGGTGTGATGAGTTGGTTAGATATTATACACAGTTAAATCTGTTTTATCAGGTTTGATGAGTTTGTTATATATTATGCACAGTTAAATCTGTTTTATCAGGTTGATGAGCTGGTTAGATATTATACACAGTTACATCTGTTTTATCAGGTTGATGTGTTTGTTATATATTATACACAGTTAAATCTGTTTTATCAGGTTGATGAGCTGGTTAGATATTATACACAGTTAAATCCGTTTTATAAAATGTGATGAGTTGGTTAGATATTATACACAGTTAAATCTGTTTTATCAGGTTGATGAGCTTGTTAGATATATTATACACAGTTAAATCTGTTTTATCAGGTTGATGAGCTGGTTAGATATTATACACAGTTAAATCCGTTTTTTTAAGGTTTGATGAGCTGATTAGATATTATACACAGTAAAATTTGTTTTATCAGGTGTGATGAACTTGTTACATATTATACACAGTTAAACCTGTTTCTTCAGATGTGATGAGCTTGTTAGAAATTATACACAGTTCAACCTGTTTTATCAGGTGTGATGAGTGGGTTAGATATTATACACAGTTAAATCCGTTTTATCAGGTGTGATGAGCTGATTAGATATTATACACAGTAAAATTTGTTTTATCAGGTGTGATGAACTTGTTACATATTATACGTAGTTAAATCTGTTTTATCAGGTTGATGAACTGGTTAGATATTATACACAGTTAAATCTGTTTTATCAGGTGTGATGAACTGTTTAGATATTATACATAGTTAAATCTGTTTTATCAGGTGTGATGAGGTGGTTAGATATTAGAAACAGTTAAATCTATTTTATCAGGTGTGATGAGCTGGTTAGATATTACACAATGTTAAATCTGTTTTTATCAGGTGTGTTGAGCTGGTTAGATATTATACACAGTTAAATCTGTTTTATCAGGTATTATGAACTGGTTTGATATTATACACAGGTAAATCTGTTTTATCAGGTTTGATGAGTTTGTTATATATTATGCACAGTTAAATCTGTTTTATCAGGTTGATGAGCTGGTTAGATATTATACACAGTTAAATCTGTTTTATCAGGTTGATGAGTTTGTTATATATTATACACAGTTAAATCTGTTTTATCAGGTTGATGAGCTGGTTAGATATTATACACAGTTAAATCTGTTTTATCAGGTGTGATGAGTTGGTTAGATATTATACACAGTTAAATCTGTTTTATCAGGTGTGATGAGTTGGTTAGATATTATACACAGTTAAATCTGTTTTATCAGGTGTGATGAGTTTGTTATATATTATGCCCAGTTAAATCTGTTTTATCAGGTTGATGAGCTGGTTAGATATTATACACAGTTACATCTGTTTTATCAAATGTGATGAGCTGTTTAGATATTATACATAGTTAAATCTGTTTTATCAGGTGTGATGAGCTGGTTAGATATTAGACACAGTTAAATCTATTTTATCAGGTGTGATGAGCTGGTTAGATATTACACAAAGTTAAATCTGTTTTATCAGGTGTGATGAACTGGTTAGATATTATACACAGTTAAATTTGTTTATCAGGTGTGTTGAGCTGGTTAGATATTATACACAGTTAAATCTGTTTTATCAGGTGTGATGAGCTGGTTAGATATTATACACAGTTAAATCTGTTTTATCAGGTGTGATGAGCTGGTTAGATATTATACACAGTTAAATCTGTTTTATCAGGTTGATGAGCTGGTTAGATATTATACACAGTTAAATCTGTTTTATCAGGTGTGATGAGTTTGTTATATATTATACACAGTTAAATCTGTTTTATCAGGTTGATGAGCTGGTTAGATATTATACACAGTTAAATCTGTTTTATCAGGTGTGATGAGTTGGTTAGATATTATACACAGTTAAATCTGTTTTATCAGGTTGATGTGTTTGTTATATATTATACACAGTTAAATCTGTTTTATCAGGTTGATGAGCTGGTTAGATATTATACACAGTTAAATCTGTTTTATCAGGTGTGATGAGGTGGTTAGATATTATACACAGTTAAATCTGTTTTAGCAGGTGTGATGAGCTGGTTAGATATTATACACAGTTAAATCTGTTTTATCAGGTGTGATGAGTTTGTTATATATTATACACAGTTAAATCTGTTTTATCAGGTTGATGAGCTGGTTAGATATTATACACAGTTACATCTGTTTTATCAAATGTGATGAGTTGGTTAGATATTATACACAGTTAAATCTGTTTTATCAGGTTGATGAGCTGGTTAGATATTATACACAGTTAAATCTGTTTTATCAGGTGTGATGAGTTTGTTATATATTATACGCAGTTAAATCTGTTTTATCAGGTTGATGAGCTGGTTAGATATTATACACAGTTACATCTGTTTTATCAGATGTGATGAGTTGGTTAGATATTATACACAGTTAAATCTGTTTTATCAGGTTGATGTGTTTGTTATATATTATACACAGTTAAATCTGTTTTATCAGGTTGATGAGCTGGTTAGATATTATACACAGTTAAATCTGTTTTATCAGGTGTGATGAGTTGGTTAGATATTATACACAGTTAAATCTGTTTTATCAGGTTGATGAGCTTGTTAGATATATTATACACAGTTAAATCTGTTTTATCAGGTTGATGAGCTGGTTAGATATTATACACAGTTAAATCTGTTTTATCAGGTTTGATGAGCTGATTAGATATTATACACAGTAAAATTTGTTTTATCAGGTGTGATGAACTTGTTACATATTATACGTAGTTAAATCTGTTTTATCAGGTGTGATGAGCTGGTTAGATATTATACACAGTTAAATCTGTTTTATCAGGTGTGATGAGTGGTTAGATATTATACACAGTTAAATCTGTTTTATCAGGTGTGATGAGCTGGTTAGATATTATACACAGTTAAATCTGTTTTATCAGGTGTGATGAACTTGTTAGATATTATACACAGTTAAATCTGTTTTATCAGGTGTGATGAGGTGGTTAGATATTATACACAGTTAAATCTGTTTTATCAGGTGTGATGAGCTGGTTAGATATTATACACAGTTAAATCTGTTTTATCAGGTGTGATGAGCTGGTTAGATATTATACACCGTTAAATCTGTTTTATCAGGTATTATGAACTGGTTTGATATTATACACAGGTAAATCTGTTTTATCAGGTGTGATGAGCTGGTTAGATATTATACACAGTTAAATTTGTTTTAGCAGGTGTGATGAGCTGGTTAGATATTATACACAGTTAAATCTGTTTTATCAGGTTTGATGAGTTTGTTATATATTATGCACAGTTAAATCTGTTTTATCAGGTTGATGAGTTTAGATATTATACACAGTTAAATCTGTTTTATCAGGTTGATGAGCTGGTTAGATATTATACACAGTTAAATCTGTTTTATCAGGTGTGATGAGTTGGTTAGATATTATACACAGTTAAATCTGTTTTATCAGGTTTGATGAGTTTGTTATATATTATGCACAGTTAAATCTGTTTTATCAGGTTGATGAGCTGGTTAGATATTATACACAGTTACATCTGTTTTATCAGGTTGATGTGTTTGTTATATATTATACACAGTTAAATCTGTTTTATCAGGTTGATGAGCTGGTTAGATATTATACACAGTTAAATCTGTTTTATCAGGTGTGATGAGTTGGTTAGATATTATACACAGTTAAATCTGTTTTATCAGGTTGATGAGCTGGTTAGATATTATACACAGTTAAATCTGTTTTATCAGGTGTGATGAGCTGGTTAGATATTATACACAGTTAAATCTGTTTTATCAGGTGTGATGAGCTGGTTAGATATTATACACAGTTAAATCTGTTTTATCAGGTGTGATGAGCTGGTTAGATATTATACACAGTTAAATCTGTTTTATCAGGTGTGATGAGCTGGTTAGATATTACACACAGTTAAATCTGTTTTATCAGGTGTGATGAGCTGGTTAGATATTATACACAGTTAAATCTGTTTTATCAGGTGTGATGAGCTGGTTAGATATTATACACAGTTAAATCTGTTTTATCAGGTGTGATGAGCTGGTTAGATATTATACACAGTTAAATCTGTTTTATCAGGTGTGATGAGCTGGTTAGATATTATACACAGTTAAATCTGTTTTATCAGGTTTGATGAGTTGGTTAGATATTATACACAGTTAAATCTGTTTTATCAGGTTGATGAGTTTTAGATATTATACACAGTTAAATCTGTTTTATCAGGTTGATGAGCTGGTTAGATATTATACACAGTTAAATCTGTTTTATCAGGTGTGATGAGTTGGTTAGATATTATACACAGTTAAATCTGTTTTATCAGGTTTGATGAGTTTGTTATATATTATGCCCAGTTAAATCTGTTTTATCAGGTTGATGAGCTGGTTAGATATTATACACAGTTAAATCTGTTTTATCAGGTTGATGAGTTTGTTATATATTATACACAGTTAAATCTGTTTTATCAGGTTGATGAGCTGGTTAGATATTATACACAGTTAAATCTGTTTTATCAGGTGTGATGAGTTGGTTAGATATTATACACAGTTAAATCTGTTTTATCAGGTTGATGAGCTTGTTAGATATATTATACACAGTTAAATCTGTTTTATCAGGTTGATGAGCTGGTTAGATATTATACACAGTTAAATCTGTTTTATCAGGTTTGATGAGCTGGTTAGATATTATACACAGTTAAATCTGTTTTATCAGGTGTGATGAGCTTGTTAGATATTATACACAGTTAAATCTGTTTTATCAGGTGTGATGAGCTTGGTTAGATATTATACACAGTTAAATCTGTTTTATCAGGTGTGATGAGCTGGTTAGATATTATACACAGTTAAATCTGTTTTATCAGGTGTGATGAGCTGGTTAGATATTATACACAGTTAAATCTGTTTTATCAGGTGTGATGAGCTGGTTAGATATTATACACAGTTAAATCTGTTTTATCAGGTGTGATGAGCTGGTTAGATATTATACACAGTTAAATCTGTTTTATCAGGTGTGATGAGCTGGTTAGATATTATACACAGTTAAATCTGTTTTATCAGGTGTGATGAGCTGGTTAGATATTATACACAGTTAAATCTGTTTTATCAGGTGTGATGAGTTTGTTAGATATTATACACAGTTAAATCTGTTTTATCAGGTTGATGAGCTGGTTAGATATTATACACAGTTAAATCTGTTTTATCAGGTTGATGAGTTGGTTAGATATTATACACAGTTAAATCTGTTTTATCAGGTGTGATGAGGTGGTTAGATATTATACACAGTTAAATCTGTTTTATCAGGTTGATGAGCTGGTTAGATATTATACACAGTTAAATCTGTTTTATCAGGTGTGATGAGTTGGTTAGATATTATACACAGTTAAATCTGTTTTATCAGGTTGATGAGCTGGTTAGATATTATACACAGTTAAATCTGTTTTATCAGGTGTGATGAGTTTGTTATATATTATACCCAGTTAAATCTGTTTTATCAGGTTGATGAGCTGGTTAGATATTATACACAGTTAAATCTGTTTTATCAGGTGTGATGAGTTGGTTAGATATTATACACAGTTAAATCTGTTTTATCAGGTTGATGAGTTTGTTATATATTATACACAGTTAAATCTGTTTTATCAGGTTGATGAGCTGGTTAGATATTATACACAGTTACATCTGTTTTATCAAATGTGATGAGTTGGTTAGATATTATACACAGTTAAATCTGTTTTATCAGGTTGATGAGCTTGTTAGATATTATACACAGTTAAATCTGTTTTATCAGGTGTGATGAACTGGTTAGATATTATACACAGTTAAATCTGTTTTATCAGGTGTGATGAGCTGGTTAGATATTATACACAGTTAAATCTGTTTTATCAGGTGTGATGAACTGGTTAGATATTATACACAGTTAAATCTGTTTTATCAGGTGTGATGAGCTGGTTAGATATTATACACAGTTAAATCTGTTTTATCAGGTGTGATGAGCTGGTTAGATATTATACACAGTTAAATCTGTTTTATCAGGTGTGATGAGCTGGTTAGATATTATACACAGTTAAATTTGTTTTATCAGGTGTGATGAACTTGTTACATATTATACACAGTTAAATCTGTTTTATCAGGTGTGATGAACTGGTTAGATATTATACACAGTTAAATCTGTTTTATCAGGTGTGATGAGCTGGTTAGATATTACACAGTTAAATCTGTTTTATCAGGTGTGATGAGCTGGTTAGATATTATACACAGTTAAATCTGTTTTATCAGGTGTGATGAGCTGGTTAGATATTATACACAGTTAAATCTGTTTTATCAGGTGTGATGAGCTGGTTAGATATTATACACAGTTAAATCTGTTTTATCAGGTGTGATGAGCTGGTTAGATATTATACACAGTTAAATCTGTTTTATCAGGTGTGATGAGTTGGTTAGATATTATACACAGTTAAATCTGTTTTATCAGGTTGATGAGTTTGGTTAGATATTATACACAGTTAAATCTGTTTTATCAGGTTGATGAGCTGGTTAGATATTATACACAGTTAAATCTGTTTTATCAGGTGTGATGAGCTGGTTAGATATTATACACAGTTAAATCTGTTTTATCAGGTTTGATGAGTTTGTTATATATTATACACAGTTAAATCTGTTTTATCAGGTTGATGAGCTGGTTAGATATTATACACAGTTAAATCTGTTTTATCAGGTTGATGAGTTTGTTATATATTATACACAGTTAAATCTGTTTTATCAGGTTGATGAGCTGGTTAGATATTATACACAGTTAAATCTGTTTTATCAGGTGTGATGAGTTGGTTAGATATTATACACAGTTAAATCTGTTTTATCAGGTTGATGAGCTTGTTAGATATTATACACAGTTAAATCTGTTTTATCAGGTGTGATGAGCTGGTTAGATATTATACACAGTTAAATCTGTTTTATCAGGTGTGATGAGTGGGTTAGATATTATACACAGTTAAATCCGTTTTATCAGGTGTGATGAGCTGATTAGATATTATACACAGTTAAATCTGTTTTATCAGGTGTGATGAGCTGGTTAGATATTATACACAGTTAAATCTGTTTTATCAGGTGTGATGAGCTGGTTAGATATTATACACAGTTAAATCTGTTTTATCAGGTGTGATGAGCTGGTTAGATATTATACACAGTTAAATCTGTTTTATCAGGTGTGATGAGCTGGTTAGATATTATACACAGTTAAATCTGTTTTAGCAGGTGTGATGAGCTGGTTAGATATTATACACAGTTAAATCTGTTTTATCAGGTGATGAGTTTGTTATATATTATACACAGTTAAATCTGTTTTATCAGGTTGATGAGCTGGTTAGATATTATACACAGTTAAATCTGTTTTATCAGGTTGATGAGCTGGTTAGATATTATACACAGTTAAATCTGTTTTATCAGGTGTGATGAGTTGGTTAGATATTATACACAGTTAAATCTGTTTTATCAGGTTGATGAGTTTGTTAGATATTATACACAGTTAAATCTGTTTTATCAGGTTGATGAGCTGGTTAGATATTATACACAGTTAAATCTGTTTTATCAGGTTGATGAGTTGGTTAGATATTATACACAGTTAAATCTGTTTTATCAGGTTGATGAGCTGGTTAGATATTATACACAGTTAAATCTGTTTTATCAGGTGTGATGAGTTGGTTAGATATTATACACAGTTAAATCTGTTTTATCAGGTTGATGAGCTGGTTAGATATTATACACAGTTAAATCTGTTTTATCAGGTTGATGAGCTGGTTAGATATTATACACAGTTAAATCTGTTTTATCAGGTGTGATGAGCTGGTTAGATATTATACACAGTTAAATCTGTTTTATCAGGTGTGATGAGCTTGTTAGATATTATACACAGTTAAATCTGTTTTATCAGGTGTGATGAGCTGAGATATTATACACAGTTAAATCTGTTTTATCAGGTTGATGAGCTGGTTAGATATTATACACAGTTAAATCTGTTTTATCAGGTGTGATGAGCTGGTTAGATATTATACACAGTTAAATCTGTTTTATCAGGTGTGATGAGCTGGTTAGATATTATACACAGTTAAATCTGTTTTATCAGGTGTGATGAGCTGGTTAGATATTATACACAGTTAAATCTGTTTTATCAGGTGTGATGAGCTGGTTAGATATTATACACAGTTAAATCTGTTTTATCAGGTGTGATGAGCTGGTTAGATATTATACACAGTTAAATCTGTTTTATCAGGTGTGATGAGCTGGTTAGATATTATACACAGTTAAATCTGTTTTATCAGGTGTGATGAGCTGGTTAGATATTATACACAGTTAAATCTGTTTTATCAGGTGTGATGAGCTGGTTAGATATTATACACAGTTAAATCTGTTTTATCAGGTGTGATGAGCTGGTTAGATATTATACACAGTTAAATCTGTTTTATCAGGTTGATGAGTGGTTAGATATTATACACAGTTAAATCTGTTTTATCAGGTAGATGAGCTGGTTATATTATACACAGTTAAATCTGTTTTATCAGGTTGATGAGTTTGTTAGATATTATACACAGTTAAATCTGTTTTATCAGGTTGATGAGCTGGTTAGATATTATACACAGTTAAATCTGTTTTATCAGGTTGATGAGTTGGTTAGATATTATACACAGTTAAATCTGTTTTATCAGGTTGATGAGTTGTTTTATCAGTTAGATATTATACACAGTTAAATCTGTTTTATCAGGTGTGATGAGTTGGTTAGATATTATACACAGTTAAATCTGTTTTATCAGGTTGATGAGCTGGTTAGATATTATACACAGTTAAATCTGTTTTATCAGGTGTGATGAGTTGGTTAGATATTATACACAGTTAAATCTGTTTTATCAGGTGTGATGAGCTGATTAGATATTATATTATACACAGTTAAATCTGTTTTATCAGGTGTGATGAGCTGGTTAGATATTATACACAGTTAAATCTGTTTTATCAGGTGTGATGAGCTGGTTAGATATTATACACAGTTAAATCTGTTTTATCAGGTGTGATGAGCTGGTTAGATATTATACACAGTTAAATCTGTTTTATCAGGTGTGATGAGCTTTATCAGTTAGATATTATACACAGTTAAATCTGTTTTATCAGGTGTGATGAGCTGGTTAGATATTATACACAGTTAAATCTGTTTTATCAGGTGTGATGAGCTGGTTAGATATTATACACAGTTAAATCTGTTTTATCAGGTGTGATGAGCTGGTTAGATATTATACACAGTTAAATCTGTTTTATCAGGTGTGATGAGCTGGTTAGATATTATACACAGTTAAATCTGTTTTATCAGGTGTGATGAGCTGGTTAGATATTATACACAGTTAAATCTGTTTTATCAGGTTGATGAGCTGGTTAGATATTATACACAGTTAAATCTGTTTTATCAGGTGTGATGAGTTGGTTAGATATTATACACAGTTAAATCTGTTTTATCAGGTTGATGAGCTGGTTAGATATTATACACAGTTAAATCTGTTTTATCAGGTTGATGAGTTGGTTAGATATTATACACAGTTAAATCTGTTTTATCAGGTTGATGAGCTGGTTAGATATTATACACAGTTAAATCTGTTTTATCAGGTTGATGAGTTTGTTAGATATTATACACAGTTAAATCTGTTTTATCAGGTGTGATGAGCTGGTTAGATATTATACACAGTTAAATCTGTTTTATCAGGTGTGATGAGCTGGTTAGATATTATACACAGTTAAATCTGTTTTATCAGGTGTGATGAGCTGGTTAGATATTATACACAGTTAAATCTGTTTTATCAGGTGTGATGAGCTGGTTAGATATTATACACAGTTAAATCTGTTTTATCAGGTTGATGAGCTGGTTAGATATTATACACAGTTAAATCTGTTTTATCAGGTGTGATGAGCTGGTTAGATATTATACACAGTTAAATCTGTTTTATCAGGTGTGATGAGCTGGTTAGATATTATACACAGTTAAATCTGTTTTATCAGGTGTGATGAGCTGGTTAGATATTATACACAGTTAAATCTGTTTTATCAGGTGTGATGAGCTGGTTAGATATTATACACAGTTAAATCTGTTTTATCAGGTGTGATGAGCTGGTTAGATATTATACACAGTTAAATCTGTTTTATCAGGTGTGATGAGCTGGTTAGATATTATACACAGTTAAATCTGTTTTATCAGGTTGATGAGCTTGTTAGATATTATACACAGTTAAATCTGTTTTATCAGGTGTGATGAGCTGGTTAGATATTATACACAGTTAAATCTGTTTTATCAGGTGTGATGAGCTGGTTAGATATTATACACAGTTAAATCTGTTTTATCAGGTGTGATGAGCTGGTTAGATATTATACACAGTTAAATCTGTTTTATCAGGTTGATGAGCTGGTTAGATATTATACACAGTTAAATCTGTTTTATCAGGTTGATGAGCTGGTTAGATATTATACACAGTTAAATCTGTTTTATCAGGTGTGATGAGCTGGTTAGATATTATACACAGTTAAATCTGTTTTATCAGGTGTGATGAGCTGGTTAGATATTATACACAGTTAAATCTGTTTTATCAGGTGTGATGAGCTGGTTAGATATTATACACAGTTAAATCTGTTTTATCAGGTGTGATGAGCTGGTTAGATATTATACACAGTTAAATCTGTTTTATCAGGTGTGATGAGCTGGTTAGATATTATACACAGTTAAATCTGTTTTATCAGGTGTGATGAGCTGGTTAGATATTATACACAGTTAAATCTGTTTTATCAGGTGATGATGATATTATACACAGTTAAATCTGGTTGAGATATTATACACAGTTAAATCTGTTTTATCAGGTGTGATGAGCTGGTTAGATATTATACACAGTTAAATCTGTTTTATCAGGTTGATGAGCTGGTTAGATATTATACACAGTTAAATCTGTTTTATCAGGTTGATGAGCTGGTTAGATATTATACACAGTTAAATCTGTTTTATGAGGTTGATGAGCTGGTTAGATATTATACACAGTTAAATGTGTTTTATCAGGTTGATGTTCTGGTTAGATATTATACACAGTTAAATCTGTTTTATCAGGTTGATGAGTTGGTTAGATATTATACACAGTTAAATCTGTTTTATCAGGTTGATGAGCTGGTTAGATATTATACACAGTTAAATCTGTTTTATCAGGTGTGATGAGCTGGTTAGATATTATACACAGTTAAATCTGTTTTATCAGGTTGATGAGTTTGTTATATTATTATACACAGTTAAATCTGTTTTATCAGGTTGATGAGCTGGTTAGATATTATACACAGTTAAATCTGTTTTATCAGGTGTGATGAGTTGGTTAGATATTATACACAGTTAAATCTGTTTTATCAGGTTGATGAGCTGGTTAGATATTATACACAGTTAAATCTGTTTTATCAGGTGTGATGAGTTGGTTAGATATTATACACAGTTAAATCTGTTTTATCAGGTGTGATGAGCTGGTTAGATATTATACACAGTTAAATCTGTTTTATCAGGTGTGATGAGCTGGTTAGATATTATACACAGTTAAATCTGTTTTATCAGGTGTGATGAGCTGGTTAGATATTATACACAGTTAAATCTGTTTTATCAGGTGTGATGAGCTGGTTAGATATTATACACAGTTAAATCTGTTTTATCAGGTGTGATGAGCTGGTTAGATATTATACACAGTTAAATCTGTTTTATCAGGTGTGATGAGCTGGTTAGATATTATACACAGTTAAATCTGTTTTATCAGGTTGATGAGCTGGTTAGATATTATACACAGTTAAATCTGTTTTATCAGGTTGATGAGCTTGTTAGATATATTATACACAGTTAAATCTGTTTTATCAGGTTGATGATCTGGTTAGATATTATACACAGTTAAATCTGTTTTATCAGGTGTGATGAGTTTGTTAGATATTATACACAGTTAAATCTGTTTTATCAGGTTGATGAGCTTTGTTAGATATTATACACAGTTAAATCTGTTTTATCAGGTTGATGAGCTGGTTAGATATTATACACAGTTAAATCTGTTTTATCAGGTGTGATGAGCTGGTTAGATATTATACACAGTTAAATCTGTTTTATCAGGTTGATGAGCTTGTTAGATATTATACACAGTTAAATCTGTTTTATCAGGTTGATGAGCTGGTTAGATATTATACACAGTTAAATCTGTTTTATCAGGTGTGATGAGCTGGTTAGATATTATACACAGTTAAATCTGTTTTATCAGGTTGATGAGCTGGTTAGATATTATACACAGTTAAATCTGTTTTATCAGGTGTGATGAGCTGGTTAGATATTATACACAGTTAAATCTGTTTTATCAGGTGTGATGAGCTGGTTAGATATTATACACAGTTAAATCTGTTTTATCAGGTTGATGAGCTGGTTAGATATTATACACAGTTAAATCTGTTTTATCAGGTGTGATGAGCTGGTTAGATATTATACACAGTTAAATCTGTTTTATCAGGTGTGATGAGCTGGTTAGATATTATACACAGTTAAATCTGTTTTATCAGGTGTGATGAGCTGGTTAGATATTATACACAGTTAAATCTGTTTTATCAGGTGTGATGAGCTGGTTAGATATTATACACAGTTAAATCTGTTTTATCAGGTGTGATGAGCTGGTTAGATATTATACACAGTTAAATCTGTTTTATCAGGTGTGATGAGCTGGTTAGATATTATACACAGTTAAATCTGTTTTATCAGGTGTGATGAGCTGGTTAGATATTATACACAGTTAAATCTGTTTTATCAGGTGTGATGAGCTGGTTAGATATTATACACAGTTAAATCTGTTTTATCAGGTTGATGAGCTGGTTAGATATTATACACAGTTAAATCTGTTTTATCAGGTTGATGAGCTGGTTAGATATTATACACAGTTAAATCTGTTTTATCAGGTTGATGAGCTGGTTAGATATTATACACAGTTAAATCTGTTTTATCAGGTTGATGAGCTGGTTAGATATTATACACAGTTAAATCTGTTTTATCAGGTGTGATGAGCTGGTTAGATATTATACACAGTTAAATCTGTTTTATCAGGTGTGATGAGTTGGTTAGATATTATACACAGTTAAATCTGTTTTATCAGGTGTGATGAGCTGGTTAGATATTATACACAGTTAAATCTGTTTTATCAGGTGTGATGAGCTGGTTAGATATTATACACAGTTAAATCTGTTTTATCAGGTGTGATGAGCTGGTTAGATATTATACACAGTTAAATCTGTTTTATCAGGTGTGATGAGCTGGTTAGATATTATACACAGTTAAATCTGTTTTATCAGGTGTGATGAGCTGGTTAGATATTATACACAGTTAAATCTGTTTTATCAGGTTGATGAGCTGGTTAGATATTATACACAGTTAAATCTGTTTTATCAGGTTGATGAGTTGGTTAGATATTATACACAGTTAAATCTGTTTTATCAGGTTGATGAGCTGGTTAGATATTATACACAGTTAAATCTGTTTTATCAGGTTGATGAGTTTGTTAGATATTATACACAGTTAAATCTGTTTTATCAGGTGTGATGAGCTGGTTAGATATTATACACAGTTAAATCTGTTTTATCAGGTTGATGAGTTTGTTAGATATTATACACAGTTAAATCTGTTTTATCAGGTTGATGAGCTGGTTAGATATTATACACAGTTAAATCTGTTTTATCAGGTTGATGAGTTTTATCAGTTAGATATTATACACAGTTAAATCTGTTTTATCAGGTTGATGAGCTGGTTAGATATTTATACACAGTTAAATCTGTTTTATCAGGTGTGATGAGTTGGTTAGATATTATACACAGTTAAATCTGTTTTATCAGGTGTGATGAGCTGGTTAGATATTATACACAGTTAAATCTGTTTTATCAGGTGTGATGAGCTGGTTAGATATTATACACAGTTAAATCTGTTTTATCAGGTGTGATGAGCTGGTTAGATATTATACACAGTTAAATCTGTTTTATCAGGTGTGATGAGCTGGTTAGATATTATACACAGTTAAATCTGTTTTATCAGGTGTGATGAGCTGGTTAGATATTATACACAGTTAAATCTGTTTTATCAGGTGTGATGAGCTGGTTAGATATTATACACAGTTAAATCTGTTTTATCAGGTGTGATGAGCTGGTTAGATATTATACACAGTTAAATCTGTTTTATCAGGTTGATGAGTTTAGATATTATACACAGTTAAATCTGTTTTATCAGGTTGATGAGCTGGTTAGATATTATACACAGTTAAATCTGTTTTATCAGGTTTGATGAGTTTGTTATATATTATGCCCAGTTAAATCTGTTTTATCAGGTTGATGAGCTGGTTAGATATTATACACAGTTAAATCTGTTTTATCAGGTTGATGTGTTTGTTATATATTATACACAGTTAAATCTGTTTTATCAGGTTGATGAGCTGGTTAGATATTATACACAGTTAAATCTGTTTTATCAGGTGTGATGAGTTGGTTAGATATTATACACAGTTAAATCTGTTTTATCAGGTTGATGTGTTTGTTATATATTATACACAGTTAAATCTGTTTTATCAGGTTGATGAGCTGGTTAGATATTATACACAGTTAAATCTGTTTTATCAGGTGTGATGAGTTGGTTAGATATTATACACAGTTAAATCTGTTTTATCAGGTTGATGAGCTGGTTAGATATTATACACAGTTAAATCTGTTTTATCAGGTGTGATGAGCTGGTTAGATATTATACACAGTTAAATCTGTTTTATCAGGTGTGATGAGCTGGTTAGATATTATACACAGTTAAATCTGTTTTATCAGGTGTGATGAGCTGGTTAGATATTATACACAGTTAAATCTGTTTTATCAGGTGTGATGAGCTGGTTAGATATTATACACAGTTAAATCTGTTTTATCAGGTGTGATGAGCTGGTTAGATATTATACACAGTTAAATCTGTTTTATCAGGTGTGATGAGCTGGTTAGATATTATACACAGTTAAATCTGTTTTATCAGGTGTGATGAGCTGGTTAGATATTATACACAGTTAAATCTGTTTTATCAGGTGTGATGAACTGGTTAGATATTATACACAGTTAAATCTGTTTTATCAGGTGTGATGAACTGGTTAGATATTATACACAGTTAAATCTGTTTTATCAGGTGTGATAAGTTGGTTAGATATTATACACAGTTAAATCTGTTTTATCAGGTTGATGAGCTGGTTAGATATTATACACAGTTAAATCTGTTTTATCAGGTGTGATGAGCTGGTTAGATATTATACACAGTTAAATCTGTTTTATCAGGTGTGATGAGCTGGTTAGATATTATATCAGTTAAATCTGTTTTATCAGGTGTGATGAGCTGGTTAGATATTATACACAGTTAAATCTGTTTTATCAGGTGTGATGAGCTGGTTAGATATTATACACAGTTAAATCTGTTTTATCAGGTGTGATGAGCTGGTTAGATATTATACACAGTTAAATCTGTTTTATCAGGTGTGATGAGCTGGTTAGATATTATACACAGTTAAATCTGTTTTATCAGGTGTGATGAGCTGGTTAGATATTATACACAGTTAAATCTGTTTTATCAGGTTTTATCAGGTGATGAGCTGGTTAGATATTATACACAGTTAAATCTGTTTTATCAGGTTGATGAGCTGGTTAGATATTATACACAGTTAAATCTGTTTTATCAGGTGTGATGAGCTTGGTTAGATATTATACACAGTTAAATCTGTTTTATCAGGTGTGATGAGCTGGTTAGATATTATACACAGTTAAATCTGTTTTATCAGGTGTGATGAGCTGGTTAGATATTATACACAGTTAAATCTGTTTTATCAGGTGTGATGAGCTGGTTAGATATTATACACAGTTAAATCTGTTTTATCAGGTGTGATGAGCTGGTTAGATATTATACACAGTTAAATCTGTTTTATCAGGTGTGATGAGCTGGTTAGATATTATACACAGTTAAATCTGTTTTATCAGGTGTGATGAGCTGGTTAGATATTATACACAGTTAAATCTGTTTTATCAGGTGTGATGAGCTGGTTAGATATTATACACAGTTAAATCTGTTTTATCAGGTGTGATGAGCTGGTTAGATATTATACACAGTTAAATCTGTTTTATCAGGTGTGATGAGCTGGTTAGATATTATACACAGTTAAATCTGTTTTATCAGGTGTGATGAGCTGGTTAGATATTATACACAGTTAAATTTGTTTTATCAGGTGTGATGAGCTGGTTAGATATTATACACAGTTAAATCTGTTTTATCAGGTTGATGAGTTTAGATATTATACACAGTTAAATCTGTTTTATCAGGTGTGATGAGTTGGTTAGATATTATACACAGTTAAATCTGTTTTATCAGGTTTGATGAGTTTGTTATATATTATACACAGTTAAATCTGTTTTATCAGGTTGATGAGCTGGTTAGATATTATACACAGTTAAATCTGTTTTATCAGGTGATGAGTTTATATTATACACAGTTAAATCTGTTTTATCAGGTTGATGAGCTGGTTAGATATTATACACAGTTAAATCTGTTTTATCAGGTGTGATGAGCTGGTTAGATATTTATACACAGTTAAATCTGTTTTATCAGGTTTGATGAGTTGATTACACAGTTAAATCTGTTTTATCAGGTTGATGAGCTGGTTAGATATTATACACAGTTAAATCTGTTTTATCAGGTTGATGAGCTGGTTAGATATTATACACAGTTAAATCTGTTTTATCAGGTGTGATGAGCTGGTTAGATATTATACACAGTTAAATCTGTTTTATCACGTTGATGAGCTGGTTAGATATTATTACAGTTACATCTGTTTTATCAAATGTAATGAGTTGGTTAGATATTATACACAGTTACATCTGTTTTATCAAATGTGATGAGCTGTTTAGATATTATACACAGTTAAATCTGTTTTATCAGGTGTGATGAGCTGGTTAGATATTATACACAGTTAAATCTGTTTTATCAGGTGTGATGAGCTGGTTAGATATTATACACAGTTAAATCTGTTTTATCAGGTGTGATGAGCTGGTTAGATATTATACACAGTTAAATCTGTTTTATCAGGTGTGATGAGCTGGTTAGATATTATACACAGTTAAATCTGTTTTATCAGGTGTGATGAGCTGGTTAGATATTATACACAGTTAAATCTGTTTTATCAGGTGTGATGAGCTGGTTAGATATTATACACAGTTAAATCTGTTTTATCAGGTTGATGAGTTGGTTAGATATTATACACAGTTAAATCTGTTTTATCAGGTTGATGAGCTGGTTAGATATTATACACAGTTAAATCTGTTTTATCAGGTGTGATGAGTTGGTTAGATATTATACACAGTTAAATCTGTTTTATCAGGTGTGATGAGCTGGTTAGATATTATACACAGTTAAATCTGTTTTATCAGGTGTGATGAGCTGGTTAGATATTATACACAGTTAAATCTGTTTTATCAGGTGTGATGAGCTGGTTAGATATTATACACAGTTAAATCTGTTTTATCAGGTGTGATGAGCTGGTTAGATATTATACACAGTTAAATTTGTTTTATCAGGTGTGATGAGCTGGTTAGATATTATACACAGTTAAATCTGTTTTATCAGGTTGATGAGTTTAGATATTATACACAGTTAAATCTGTTTTATCAGGTTGATGAGCTGGTTAGATATTATACACAGTTAAATCTGTTTTATCAGGTTTTATGAGTTTGTTATATATTATGCCCAGTTAAATCTGTTTTATCAGGTTGATGAGCTGGTTAGATATTATACACAGTTAAATCTGTTTTATCAGGTTGATGTGTTTGTTATATATTATACACAGTTAAATCTGTTTTATCAGGTTGATGAGCTGGTTAGATATTATACACAGTTAAATCTGTTTTATCAGGTGTGATGAGTTGGTTAGATATTATACACAGTTAAATCTGTTTTATCAGGTTGATGAGTTTGTTAGATATTATACACAGTTAAATCTGTTTTATCAGGTTGATGAGCTGGTTAGATATTATACACAGTTAAATCTGTTTTATCAGGTGTGATGAGTTGGTTAGATATTATACACAGTTAAATCTGTTTTATCAGGTTGATGAGCTGGTTAGATATTATACACAGTTAAATCTGTTTTATCAGGTGTGATGAGCTGGTTAGATATTATACACAGTTAAATCTGTTTTATCAGGTGTGATGAGCTGGTTAGATATTATACACAGTTAAATCTGTTTTATCAGGTGTGATGAGCTGGTTAGATATTATACACAGTTAAATCTGTTTTATCAGGTTGATGAGCTGGTTAGATATTAGATAGTTAAATCTGTTTTACAGGTTGATGAGCATTATACACAGTTAAATCTGTTTTATCAGGTTGATGAGCTGGTTAGATATTATACACAGTTAAATCTGTTTTATCAGGTGTGATGAGCTGGTTAGATATTATACACAGTTAAATCTGTTTTATCAGGTGTGATGAGCTGGTTAGATATTATACACAGTTAAATCTGTTTTATCAGGTTGATGAGCTGGTTAGATATTATACACAGTTAAATCTGTTTTATCAGGTTGATGAGTTGGTTAGATATTATACACAGTTAAATCTGTTTTATCAGGTTGATGAGCTGGTTAGATATTATACACAGTTAAATCTGTTTTATCAGGTGTGATGAGCTGGTTAGATATTATACACAGTTAAATCTGTTTTATCAGGTGTGATGAGCTGGTTAGATATTATACACAGTTAAATCTGTTTTATCAGGTGTGATGGTTTTATATTATACACAGTTAAATCTGTTTTATCAGGTGTGATGGTTAGATATTATACACAGTTAAATCTGTTTTATCAGGTGTGATGAGCTGGTTAGATATTATACACAGTTAAATCTGTTTTATCAGGTGTGATGAGCTGGTTAGATATTATACACAGTTAAATCTGTTTTATCAGGTGTGATGAGCTGGTTAGATATTATACACAGTTAAATCTGTTTTATCAGGTGTGATGAGCTGGTTAGATATTATACACAGTTAAATCTGTTTTATCAGGTGTGATGAGCTGGTTAGATATTATACACAGTTAAATCTGTTTTATCAGGTGTGATGAGCTGGTTAGATATTATACACAGTTAAATCTGTTTTATCAGGTGTGATGAGCTGGTTAGATATTATACACAGTTAAATCTGTTTTAGCAGGTGTGATGAGCTGGTTAGATATTATACACAGTTAAATCTGTTTTATCAGGTTGATGAGTTTGTTAGATATTATACACAGTTAAATCTGTTTTATCAGGTTGATGAGCTGGTTAGATATTATACACAGTTAAATCTGTTTTATCAGGTGTGATGAGTTGGTTAGATATTATACACAGTTAAATCTGTTTTATCAGGTTGATGAGTTGGTTAGATATTATACACAGTTAAATCTGTTTTATCAGGTTGATGAGCTGGTTAGATATTATACACAGTTAAATCTGTTTTATCAGGTGTGATGAGCTGGTTAGATATTATACACAGTTAAATCTGTTTTATCAGGTTGATGAGCTGGTTAGATATTATACACAGTTAAATCTGTTTTATCAGGTGTGATGAGCTTGGTTAGATATTATACACAGTTAAATCTGTTTTATCAGGTGTGATGAGCTGGTTAGATATTATACACAGTTAAATCTGTTTTATCAGGTGTGATGAGCTGGTTAGATATTATACACAGTTAAATCTGTTTTATCAGGTGTGATGAGCTGGTTAGATATTATACACAGTTAAATCTGTTTTATCAGGTGTGATGAGCTGGTTGGTTAGATATTATACACAGTTAAATCTGTTTTATCAGGTGTGATGAGCTGGTTAGATATTATACACAGTTAAATCTGTTTTATCAGGTGTGATGAGCTGGTTAGATATTATACACAGTTAAATCTGTTTTATCAGGTGTGATGAGCTGGTTAGATATTATACACAGTTAAATCTGTTTTATCAGGTGTGATGAGCTGGTTAGATATTATACACAGTTAAATCTGTTTTATCAGGTTGATGAGTTGGTTAGATATTATACACAGTTAAATCTGTTTTATCAGGTTGATGAGCTGGTTAGATATTATACACAGTTACATCTGTTTTATCAGGTGTGATGAGTTGGTTAGATATTATACACAGTTAAATCTGTTTTATCAGGTTGATGAGCTGGTTAGATATTATACACAGTTAAATCTGTTTTATCAGGTTGATGAGCTGGTTAGATATTATACACAGTTAAATCTGTTTTATCAGGTTGATGAGCTGGTTAGATATTATACACAGTTAAATCTGTTTTATCAGGTTGATGAGCTGGTTAGATATTATACACAGTTAAATCTGTTTTATCAGGTTGATGAGTTTGTTAGATATTATACACAGTTAAATCTGTTTTATCAGGTTGATGAGCTGGTTAGATATTATACACAGTTAAATCTGTTTTATCAGGTTGATGAGCTGGTTAGATATTATACACAGTTAAATCTGTTTTATCAGGTTGATGAGCTGGTTAGATATTATACACAGTTAAATCTGTTTTATCAGGTGTGATGAGTTGGTTATATATTATGCCCAGTTAAATCTGTTTTATCACGTTGATGAGCTGGTTAGATATTATACACAGTTACATCTGTTTTATCAGGTGTGATGAGCTGGTTAGATATTATACACAGTTAAATCTGTTTATCAGGTTGATGAGCTGGTTAGATATTATACACAGTTAAATCTGTTTTATCAGGTGTGATGAGCTGGTTAGATATTATACACAGTTAAATCTGTTTTATCAGGTGTGATGAGCTGGTTAGATATTATACACAGTTAAATCTGTTTTATCAGGTTGATGAGCTGGTTAGATATTATACACAGTTAAATCTGTTTTATCAGGTTGATGAGCTGGTTAGATATTATACACAGTTAAATCTGTTTTATCAGGTGTGATGAGCTGGTTAGATATTATACACAGTTAAATCTGTTTTATCAGGTGTGATGAGCTGGTTAGATATTATACACAGTTAAATCTGTTTTATCAGGTTGATGATCTGGTTAGATATTATACACAGTTAAATCTGTTTTATCAGGTTGATGAGCTGGTTAGATATTATACACAGTTAAATCTGTTTTATCAGGTGTGATGAGTTGGTTAGATATTATACACAGTTAAATCTGTTTTATCAGGTTGATGAGCTGGTTAGATATTATACACAGTTACATCTGTTTTATCAGGTGTGATGAGTTGGTTAGATATTATACACAGTTAAATCTGTTTTATCAGGTTGATGAGCTGGTTAGATATTATACACAGTTAAATCTGTTTTATCAGGTTGATGAGCTGGTTAGATATTATACACAGTTACATCTGTTTTATCAGGTGTGATGAACTGGTTAGATATTATACACAGTTAAATCTGTTTTATCAGGTGTGATGAGCTGGTTAGATATTATACACAGTTAAATCTGTTTTATCAGGTGTGATGAGTTGGTTAGATATTATACACAGTTAAATCTGTTTTATCAGGTTGATGAGCTGGTTAGATATTATACACAGTTAAATCTGTTTTATCAGGTGTGATGAGCTGGTTAGATATTATACACAGTTAAATCTGTTTTATCAGGTGATGATGAGTTAAATCTGTTATCATATGAGTTGGTTAGATATATACACAGTTAAATCTGTTTTATCAGGTTGATGAGCTGGTTAGATATTATACACAGTTAAATCTGTTTTATCAGGTGTGATGAGGTTGGTTAGATATTATACACAGTTAAATCTGTTTTATCAGGTGTGATGAGTTTGGTTAGATATTATACACAGTTAAATCTGTTTTATCAGGTTGATGAGTTGGTTAGATATTATA
Organism: Tachypleus tridentatus; assembly: GCF_004210375.1. NCBI lineage: Eukaryota > Metazoa > Arthropoda > Merostomata > Xiphosura > Limulidae > Tachypleus > Tachypleus tridentatus. The sequence goes on along the minus strand of NC_134836.1, from coordinate 62,974,158 downwards.
CACAGTTAAATCTGTTTTATCAGGTTGATGAGCTTGTTAGATATTATACACAGTTAAATCTGTTTTATCAGGTTGATGAGCTGGTTAGATATTATACACAGTTAAATCTGTTTTATCAGGTTGATGAGCTGGTTAGATATTATACACAGTTAAATCTGTTTTATCAGGTGTGATGAGCTGGTTAGATATTATACACAGTTAAATCTGTTTTATCAGGTGTGATGAGCTTGTTAGATATTATACACAGTTAAATCTGTTTTATCAGGTGTGATGAGCTGTTTAGATATTATACACAGTTAAATCTGTTTTATCAGGTGTGATGAGCTGGTTAGATATTATACACAGTTAAATCTGTTTTATCAGGTGTGATGAGCTGGTTAGATATTATACACAGTTAAATCTGTTTTATCAGGTGTGATGAGCTGGTTAGATATTATACACAGTTAAATCTGTTTTATCAGGTGTGATGAGCTGGTTAGATATTATACACAGTTAAATCTGTTTTATCAGGTGTGATGAGCTGGTTAGATATTATACACAGTTAAATCTGTTTTATCAGGTGTGATGAGCTGGTTAGATATTATACACAGTTAAATCTGTTTTATCAGGTGTGATGAGCTGGTTAGATATTATACACAGTTAAATCTGTTTTATCAGGTTGATGAGCTGGTTAGATATTATACACAGTTAAATCTGTTTTATCAGGTGTGATGAGCTGGTTAGATATTATACACAGTTAAATCTGTTTTATCAGGTGTGATGAGCTGGTTAGATATTATACACAGTTAAATCTGTTTTATCAGGTTGATGAGCTGGTTAGATATTATACACAGTTAAATCTGTTTTATCAGGTTGATGAGCTGGTTAGATATTATACACAGTTAAATCTGTTTTATCAGGTTGATGAGTTTGTTATATTATACACAGTTAAATCTGTTTTATCAGGTTGATGAGCTGGTTAGATATTATACACAGTTAAATCTGTTTTATCAGGTGTGATGAGTTGGTTAGATATTATACACAGTTAAATCTGTTTTATCAGGTGTGATGAGCTGGTTAGATATTATACACAGTTAAATCTGTTTTATCAGGTGTGATGAGCTGGTTAGATATTATACACAGTTAAATCTGTTTTATCAGGTGTGATGAGCTGGTTAGATATTATACACAGTTAAATCTGTTTTATCAGGTGTGATGAGCTGGTTAGATATTATACACAGTTAAATCTGTTTTATCAGGTGTGATGAGCTGGTTAGATATTATACACAGTTAAATCTGTTTTATCAGGTGTGATGAGCTGGTTAGATATTATACACAGTTAAATCTGTTTTAGCAGGTGTGATGAGCTGGTTAGATATTATACACAGTTAAATCTGTTTTATCAGGTTGATGAGTTTAGATATTATACACAGTTAAATCTGTTTTATCAGGTGTGATGAGTTGGTTAGATATTATACACAGTTAAATCTGTTTTATCAGGTTTGATGAGTTTGTTATATATTATGCCCAGTTAAATCTGTTTTATCAGGTTGATGAGCTGGTTAGATATTATACACAGTTAAATCTGTTTTATCAGGTTGATGAGCTTGTTAGATATATTATACACAGTTAAATCTGTTTTATCAGGTTGATGAGCTGGTTAGATATTATACACAGTTAAATCTGTTTTATCAGGTGTGATGAGTTGGTTATATATTATGCCCAGTTAAATCTGTTTTATCACGTTGATGAGCTGGTTAGATATTATTACAGTTACATCTGTTTTATCAAATGTAATGAGTTGGTTAGATATTATACACAGTTAAATCTGTTTTATCAAGTGTGATGAGCTGGTTAGATATTATACACAGTTAAATCTGTTTTATCAGGTGTGATGAGCTGGTTAGATATTATACACAGTTAAATCTGTTTTATCAGGTGTGATGAGCTGGTTAGATATTATACACAGTTAAATCTGTTTTATCAGGTGTGATGAGCTGGTTAGATATTATACACAGTTAAATCTGTTTTATCAGGTGTGATGAGCTGGTTAGATATTATACACAGTTAAATCTGTTTTATCAGGTGTGATGAGCTGGTTAGATATTATACACAGTTAAATCTGTTTTATCAGGTGTGATGAGCTGGTTAGATATTATACACAGTTAAATCTGTTTTATCAGGTGTGATGAGCTGGTTAGATATTATACACAGTTAAATCTGTTTTATCAGGTGTGATGAGCTGGTTAGATATTATACACAGTTAAATCTGTTTTATCAGGTGTGATGAGCTGGTTAGATATTATACACAGTTAAATCTGTTTTATCAGGTTGATGAGCTGGTTAGATATTATACACAGTTAAATCTGTTTTATCAGGTTGATGAGTTGGTTGGATATTATACACAGTTAAATCTGTTTTATCAGGTTGATGAGCTGGTTAGATATTATACACAGTTAAATCTGTTTTATCAGGTTGATGAGCTGGTTAGATATTATACACAGTTAAATCTGTTTTATCAGGTGTGATGAGTTGGTTAGATATTATACACAGTTAAATCTGTTTTATCAGGTGTGATGAGTTTGTTATATATTATACGCAGTTAAATCTGTTTTATCAGGTGTGATGAGCTGGTTAGATATTATACACAGTTAAATCTGTTTTATCAGGTTGATGAGCTGGTTAGATATTATACACAGTTAAATCTGTTTTATCAGGTGTGATGAGTTGGTTAGATATTATACACAGTTAAATCTGTTTTATCAGGTTGATGAGCTGGTTAGATATTATACACAGTTAAATCTGTTTTATCAGGTTGATGATCTGGTTAGATATTATACACAGTTAAATCTGTTTTATCAGGTGTGATGAGTTTGTTATATATTATACCCAGTTAAATCTGTTTTATCAGGTTGATGAGCTGGTTAGATATTATACACAGTTACATCTGTTTTATCAGTGTGATGAGTTGGTTATTATTATACACAGTTAAATCTGTTTTATCAGGTTGATGAGTTTGTTAGATATTATACACAGTTAAATCTGTTTTATCAGGTGTGATGAACTGGTTAGATATTATACACAGTTAAATCTGTTTTATCAGGTGTGATGAGCTGGTTAGATATTATACACAGTTAAATCTGTTTTATCAGGTGTGATGAGCTGGTTAGATATTATACACAGTTAAATCTGTTTTATCAGGTGTGATGAGCTGGTTAGATATTATACACAGTTAAATCTGTTTTATCAGGTGATGATGAGCTGTTAGATATTATACACAGTTAAATCTGTTTTATCAGGTTGAGCTGGTTAGATATTATACACAGTTAAATCTGTTTTATCAGGTTGATGAGCTGGTTATTATTATACACAGTTAAATCTGTTTTATCAGGTGTGATGAGCTGGTTAGATATTATACACAGTTAAATCTGTTTTATCAGGTGTGATGAGCTGGTTAGATATTATACACAGTTAAATCTGTTTTATCAGGTGTGATGAGCTGGTTAGATATTATACACAGTTAAATCTGTTTTATCAGGTTGATGAGTTTGTTATATATTATACACAGTTAAATCTGTTTTATCAGGTTGATGAGCTGTTTTATCAGTTAGATATTATACACAGTTAAATCTGTTTTATCAGGTGTGATGAGCTGGTTAGATATTATACACAGTTAAATCTGTTTTATCAGGTGTGATGAGCTGGTTAGATATTATACACAGTTAAATCTGTTTTATCAGGTGTGATGAGTTGGTTAGATATTATACACAGTTAAATCTGTTTTATCAGGTGTGATGAGCTGGTTAGATATTATACACAGTTAAATCTGTTTTATCAGGTGTGATGAGCTGGTTAGATATTATACACAGTTAAATCTGTTTTATCAGGTGTGATGAGCTGGTTAGATATTATACACAGTTAAATCTGTTTTATCAGGTGTGATGAGCTGGTTAGATATTATACACAGTTAAATCTGTTTTATCAGGTGTGATGAGCTGGTTAGATATTATACACAGTTAAATCTGTTTTATCAGGTGTGATGAGCTGGTTAGATATTATACACAGTTAAATCTGTTTTAGCAGGTGTGATGAGCTGGTATGATATTATACACAGTTAAATCTGTTTTATCAGGTTGATGAGTTTGGTTAGATATTATACACAGTTAAATCTGTTTTATCAGGTTGATGAGCTGGTTAGATATTATACACAGTTAAATCTGTTTTATCAGGTTTTATGAGTTTGTTATATATTATACACAGTTAAATCTGTTTTATCAGGTTGATGAGCTGGTTAGATATTATACACAGTTAAATCTGTTTTATCAGGTGTGATGAGTTTGTTATATATTATACACAGTTAAATCTGTTTTATCAGGTTGATGAGCTGGTTAGATATTATACACAGTTAAATCTGTTTTATCAGGTGTGATGAGTTTGTTAGATATTATACACAGTTAAATCTGTTTTATCAGGTTGATGAGCTGGTTAGATATTATACACAGTTAAATCTGTTTTATCAGGTGTGATGAGCTGGTTAGATATTATACACAGTTAAATCTGTTTTATCAGGTGTGATGAGCTGGTTAGATATTATACACAGTTAAATCTGTTTTATCAGGTGTGATGAGCTGGTTAGATATTATACACAGTTAAATCTGTTTTATCAGGTTGATGAGCTGGTTAGATATTATACACAGTTAAATCTGTTTTATCAGGTGTGATGAGGTGGTTAGATATTATACACAGTTAAATCTGTTTTAGCAGGTGTGATGAGCTGGTTAGATATTATACACAGTTAAATCTGTTTTATCAGGTGTGATGAGTTTGTTATATATTATACACAGTTAAATCTGTTTTACCAGGTTGATGAGCTGGCTAGATATTATACACAGTTACATCTGTTTTATCAAATGTGATGAGTTTGTTAGATATTATACACAGTTAAATCTGTTTTATCAGGTGTGATGAGCTGGTTAGATATTATACACAGTTAAATCTGTTTTATCAGGTTGATGAGTTTAGATATTATACACAGTTAAATCTGTTTTATCAGGTGTGATGAGCTGGTTAGATATTATACACAGTTAAATCTGTTTTATCAGGTGTGATGAGCTGGTTAGATATTATACACAGTTAAATCTGTTTTATCAGGTGTGATGAGTTGGTTAGATATTATACACAGTTAAATCTGTTTTATCAGGTTGATGAGCTGGTTAGATATTATACACAGTTAAATCTGTTTTATCAGGTTGATGAGTTTAGATATTATTCACAGTTAAATCTGTTTTATCAGGTTGATGAGCTGGTTAGATATTATACACAGTTAAATCTGTTTTATCAGGTTGATGAGCTGGTTAGATATTATACACAGTTAAATCTGTTTTATCAGGTTGATGAGTTTGTTAGATATTATACACAGTTAAATCTGTTTTATCAGGTTGATGAGCTGGTTAGATATTATACACAGTTAAATCTGTTTTATCAGGTGTGATGAGTTGGTTAGATATTATACACAGTTAAATCTGTTTTATCAGGTTGATGAGCTTGTTAGATATATTATACACAGTTAAATCTGTTTTATCAGGTTGATGAGCTGGTTAGATATTATACACAGTTAAATCTGTTTTATCAGGTTGATGAGTTTGTTAGATATTATACACAGTTAAATCTGTTTTATCAGGTGTGATGAGCTGGTTAGATATTATACACAGTTAAATCTGTTTTATCAGGTTGATGAGCTGGTTAGATATTATACACAGTTAAATCTGTTTTATCAGGTTGATGAGCTTGTTAGATATTATACACAGTTAAATCTGTTTTATCAGGTTGATGAGCTGGTTAGATATTATACACAGTTAAATCTGTTTTATCAGGTTGATGAGCTGGTTAGATATTACACAGTTAAATCTGTTTTATCAGGTGTGATGAGCTGGTTAGATATTATACACAGTTAAATCTGTTTTATCAGGTGTGATGAGCTGGTTAGATATTATACACAGTTAAATCTGTTTTATCAGGTGTGATGAGCTGGTTAGATATTATACACAGTTAAATCTGTTTTATCAGGTGTGATGAGCTGGTTAGATATTATACACAGTTAAATCTGTTTTATCAAGTGTGATGAGCTGGTTAGATATTATACACAGTTAAATCTGTTTTAGCAGGTGTGATGAGCTGGTTAGATATTATACACAGTTAAATCTGTTTTATCAGGTTGATGAGTTTGTTAGATATTATACACAGTTAAATCTGTTTTATCAGGTTGATGAGCTGGTTAGATATTATACACAGTTAAATCTGTTTTATCAGGTGTGATGAGTTGGTTAGATATTATACACAGTTAAATCTGTTTTATCAGGTTGATGAGCTGGTTAGATATTATACACAGTTAAATCTGTTTTATCAGGTTGATGTGTTTGTTATATATTATACACAGTTAAATCTGTTTTATCAGGTTGATGAGCTGGTTAGATATTATACACAGTTAAATCTGTTTTATCAGGTGTGATGAGTTTGTTATATATTATGCCTGTTTTATCAGTTTAAATCTGTTTTATCAGGTTGATGAGCTGGTTAGATATTATACACAGTTAAATCTGTTTTATCAGGTGTGATGAGCTGGTTAGATATTATACACAGTTAAATCTGTTTTATCAGGTGTGATGAGCTGGTTAGATATTATACACAGTTAAATCTGTTTTATCAGGTGTGATGAGCTGGTTAGATATTATACACAGTTAAATCTGTTTTATCAGGTTGATGAGCTGGTTAGATATTATACACAGTTAAATCTGTTTTATCAGGTTGTGAGCTGATATTATACACAGTTAAATCTGTTTTATCAGGTTATGAGGTGGTTATATTATACACAGTTAAATCTGTTTTATCAGGTTGATGAGCTGGTTAGATATTATACACAGTTAAATCTGTTTTATCAGGTGTGATGAGTTGGTTAGATATTATACACAGTTAAATCTGTTTTATCAGGTTGATGAGCTGGTTAGATATTATACACAGTTAAATCTGTTTTATCAGGTGTGATGAGCTGGTTAGATATTATACACAGTTAAATCTGTTTTATCAGGTTGATGAGCTGGTTAGATATTATACACAGTTAAATCTGTTTTATCAGGTTGATGAGCTGGTTAGATATTATACACAGTTAAATCTGTTTTATCAGGTGTGATGAGCTGGTTAGATATTATACACAGTTAAATCTGTTTTATCAGGTTGATGAGTTTAGATATTATTCACAGTTAAATCTGTTTTATCAGGTTGATGAGCTGGTTAGATATTATACACAGTTAAATCTGTTTTATCAGGTTGATGAGCTGGTTAGATATTATACACAGTTAAATCTGTTTTATCAGGTTGATGTGTTTGTTATATATTATACACAGTTAAATCTGTTTTATCAGGTTGATGAGCTGGTTATATATTATACACAGTTAAATCTGTTTTATCAAATGTGATGAGTTGGTTAGATATTATACACAGTTAAATCTGTTTTATCAGGTTGATGAGCTTGTTAGATATATTATACACAGTTAAATCTGTTTTATCAGGTTGATGAGCTGGTTAGATATTATACACAGTTAAATCTGTTTTATCAGGTTGATGTGTTTGTTATATATTATACACAGTTTAATCTGTTTTATCAGGTGTGATGAGCTGGTTAGATATTATACACAGTTAAATCTGTTTTATCAGGTTGATGAGGTGGTTAGATATTATACACAGTTAAATCTGTTTTATCATGTTGATGAGCTTGTTAGATATATTATACTCAGTTAAATCTGTTTTATCAGGTTTATGAGCTGGTTAGATATTATACACAGTTAAATCTGTTTTATCAGGTTTATGAGTTGGTTAGATATTATACACAGTTAAATCTGTTTTATCAGGTTGATGAGCTGGTTAGATATTATACACAGTTACATCTGTTTTATCAGGTGTGATGAGTTGGTTAGATATTATACACAGTTAAATCTGTTTTATCAGGTTGATGAGCTGGTTAGATATTATACACAGTTAAATCTGTTTTATCAGGTTGATGAGCTGGTTAGATATTATACACAGTTAAATCTGTTTTATCAGGTTGATGAGCTGGTTAGATATTATACACAGTTAAATCTGTTTTATCAGGTGTGATGAGTTGGTTAGATATTATACACAGTTACATCTGTTTTATCAGGTGTGATGAGTTGGTTAGATATTATACACAGTTAATTGTGTCTTTTTTGCTTTGATTTAACTGGTTATATAATTTACTTGTTTTTCCACGGGATGTTAGATTTGGTAACTTTATTTTGAAAATTAATCAATGACTTTTACATGCTACGACATTACACTATGTTTTGGGTTAGGGTGCGCGACACCCCATCTGAAGGTTTTGGGATCGAATTATGTTACTTAACATACTTCCGATATCAGTTTTTGAGGAGTTGAAATACAACTATCAATGCTATCATTTGTTACGGCAAATACCAAATTTATCTACCTTAATTTTATCGAAAGATAAAGGTTGTCATTTATTACCAGATTTTAGTTGCATAGAATTGTGTTTGAGAAATTTTCATCGATGGTTTTTATTATTGTTTCCTAATTTCTCTGAAACTGAGTGTTTATTATGGATAATACTATATTATTTTTAAAATAACCTTAATTTAAGTCACTAATGAATATTGTAGATATTTGTATTTTATATGATGTTTAATATCTAGAAGGGGAAGATAATTTAAGAATTTATATCTTAAAATGTCGTTATGCTTAGGATAGCCCGACTAGTTTAATAGCTGAAACTGAGTCATCTCGCTAAGTACCTTAACGAGTTCACATTTGTTTACTGTTTTATTCAAAAATTGCCAGAAATGCTCTGAGTATGATAAAGTTCTTTATTAACAAATATATAAATAACGTTAAGGAAGTTTCGTTAGATAGCTGTTGTTTGGAGGAATTATTTCACTTTCAAATCTGTTATCTTACATCATAGGTGTATTAGGTTTATTTATTTAAATCTTTTTAGCAAATAAAGGATTATTAATTTATTAGGCAGGAGGTAACAAGGCCTATGTAGGGGTGACTTGGATAGCTTATGGAGATGACATTTTAAACATCTCCTCAATGGGTCATCAGAACTTTACAATACTCTAGATTTTTTTTTATAACAATACCTAAGTAATGACCGAGTCACAAGTACTGGAAATGTTTATTAACAAATCAGTGATGACGAGAAAAACCCCTTGCAGGGAAAGGTATTTTTATAAAAAGGCTGGTTTGGGTTGAGAAACATTTTATGTAGAGGAGCGAACAACGTTTCTTCGAAGAAGGTCGAAACGTTTTTACATATATAATTTTGTTTGTAAAGAAATGTCTGTTAATATAACAGTAAAAAGTCTCAACTTCCTGTTATTCTCTCTTGCGTTTCTTTTTTAGTAGATAACACTATGTAACACAAATTTTGTTCCTGGACACTATGTGTTATTTCTTAATTGCTTATGTTGTAAAAGTACAGAAGATGGTCATTATTCCCTTCCAATTTTACTTTTGTGACCTGGATAATGAAATTTAGAAATTAACCTATTTTATATGTAAAAACGGGCAAATTTGCACATTTTCATTTACATAAGGTCTGAATAAAACAAGATATGAATAAAGATTTACATGTATTTATACTAAAGTTATACAGAAATGTCTAGAAGTGAGTAGTTTTTCGAGATTTGCGACTGTAATGTAAATCACTTTAACGTATCAGCACCCAAATATAATCTCCCATCATGTTTTCGTTATACGCTCTCAGGTCACAAAAACAAAGTTTGAAGAGAAAAATAGGTCTTTTCTATTTACTTTAGGCATAAGCAATTGTGAAATAACATTTTTGCCCAAGAACAAGAAAACATAGTGTAATAAGTCAAAAACCAGCACAATGGTGCCAACTAGTTTCACAGAAGTGACATAGTTTTAAACGGTGTATCCACTTTTATATGAATTATTAATAACGAGCAATAATTAAAACAAAGGTAATGATTCTAGTGTAAATTATGTTATCATTAGTTTTATTACATAAATGTTGTATTACTGTAATCTCTTAACTACAGGATGTAACAGGAAATGTCAGCTAATAATAAATAAACAATAATTATTACAGTTGGACCTAATTGTATTCAGAAGTTACTTATAAATACAATCTTCCTATGTCTGTTAAAACTCTGTTAAAACAAACGAGGAAATAAAACCTTTAATGAAGGAGGTAGATGTAAGAATGGCTAACATTAATAATTCAAAAACAATGCAAACAAGATGGTAGGGATGACGTTTGTATCGTCTCTACGTAATAGCACAAGCAACAATTAACGTGTAACAATATCTACAACTATTAAATCACAACTGAGTTTAGTTCATCCTGGTTTTGTCTGTTGTTATTCTGTGTCTGGGTTGTCATATAATAAACATAAAGGTTTCATTTTTGTTTAGCTGACTCTGTTTTACAGTATTTCATATAATACAAAACCGTTACAAGTAACATGAATGTCTATACTATTTTACAGCTTTCCAGAACATTAAAGCAATCGTAGGACGAGCCGCAACTCTTCCCTGCAATGTTAGATTTCCTGAGAAAAAGGAAGACATTGCCCTAGTGCTGTGGTTCAGGGACAACTCAGGTGTTCCTGTTTACAGTTTCGATGCCCGTTCCGGCTCATTTTATAAATCAACACATTTTACAGACGACCCTCTAGGTTCACGAGCTCACTTCGACATCAACTACAAACCTCCAGTTTTAAAAATCGAAAATCTTACAAAAGACGACGAAGGACAATACGAGTGTCGAGTGGATTATCGAAAAGCAAGAACCGAGAAATGGAGAATATTACTGAGTATCATTGGTAAAACGATTTATCTATTGTAATACTGTTGTAAACATTGACAGTAACAAGTTACGTATTATCTATTATTTATTATCTACACTCTAATTATTGTAATATTGTTGTAAACATTAACTGTAACAAGTTACGTTGTGGTATTATCTATTATTTATTATCTACACTCTAATTATTGTAATATTGTTCTAAACATTAACAGTAACAAGTTACGTTGTGGTATTATCTATTATTCATGACCAACACTCTAATTATTGTAATATTGTTGTAAACATTAACAGTAACAAGTTACGTTGTGGTATTATCTATTATTCATGATCTACACTCTAATTATTGTAATATTGTTGTAAACATTGACAGTAACAAGTTACGTTGTGGTATTATCTATTATTCATGATCAACACTCTAATTATTGTAATATTGTTGTAAACATTGACAATCTATTCTTCACAAGTTACGTTGTTGGTATTATCTATTATTCATGATCTCATGACTATTATTCATGACACTCTAATTATTGTAATATTGTTGTAAACTCTAATTATTGTAATATTGTTGTAAACATTAACAGTAACAAGTTATATGGTGGTATTATTTATTCTTCAAGGTCAACACTTTATTTATTTTAATATTGTTTTAAACATGAACTGTTATACCTTACATGGTGGTATTATGTATTATTTACGATCAACAATTTCCTTATTTTTCTTAATTAGTAGTATTTGATTGGTGAAAATGTATCTCGTCTATGGAAAGCTACGACTAGAGATAACGACAAACGAATTAAACAAAAACTACTGAACATGATTTAACTTAGTTTTTAATTAACCCTTCAGCAGGTAATTATACTGAGTATTAAGTTTAATCTATGTTAGCTATTACAATAAGTTTGAAATGTTACTATGTGGGTTGAAATTATTATCATAACATTATACAATCAGAACTAGTAATTGTTTGATTGAATTCGGATATTAGTGAAATATCGTTTCCGTAATAATATATCATGATATTAACGAATAAAGGAAATCTAAATTAATTCAAAATTCATTTTATTATCAATAAAAATCAGTTAAAATCCGTAAGAATTAAATATATAAAAATATTAACATATTTACAACATTACAGTATTAACAATGTTACAATATTTACAATGCTAGTTAAATAAAATACAAGTATGCTAGTTTATCAGCTTTCACCTCGCTGTATGGTGTTGTTATAAATGTATAATTATCAGTTTAACAAAATCTATTTTGAAGGGAAAATATTGTTAACGTTATACATTGTACAGTGCCTCCAAAAAGTGTAATCATAATGGACGAAAATGGACAACATCTCCAGGGACTGGTTGGACCATTTCACGAAGGATCAGTTTTGTTTTTAACGTGCGAAGCTGATGGAGGTATATACAGTTAATCAGTTCTTTTAATATTGTATTTTTTTTAATGTAGAGTTATGAAATGAAAAGCAGAATATAATTCAGTTACATTAAGATATTTGTCAATGTACACTGTATGAGGGTAAAACATGCGAAGATGAACACTTTCTTCATTGTTTGTAACACAAATAAACAGGTAATTAGATAATAGAACAAAACATAGGTCGTCATTGTTAAAGTTATATTGTGTAGTAAAGTAAATACAAACAATATTGTTTCTGTATAACTACAAGTCGATAACTTAATATTTGTTTCTATTGTTTATGCAGAACAAATGGTTCACTGATTTTAATAACAAAATATAATGTTCCTAATACTAGAAACATTTTATAATGAATACTTCTGATTTAGTCTAAGGAATTTGCATGACATGAGTTCGAACCCTTGTCACCGAACATGTTTGCCCTTTCATCTGTAAAAACTTTATAATTTTACAGTGAATCTCACTATCAATTGACAAAGTGAAGTCCGAGAGTTGACAGTGAATGGTGTTGACTTGCTAGGTATCCTCTGACTTAATACTGTTAAATTAGGCGCGATTAACACAGATAGTCTAGTAACTTACTCGAAATTCAAAGCAAACCAACCTTATTTATGAGGTTTTTAATTTATCTATATTGTAGACTAAGTTAATTCTAGCAATACCATAATACGCACGTAAATTGGTTCAGTTTACTATACAGTGAGATTTTAAGAATATAAGTGTATTTCTTTGATTTGTTGATCGAAATGAAAACTTTTACGTGACTCTCAATAGAAGGTTCCAGTTTATTTAAGCGACCTGAATGATAACCTTATCGTTTTGTGCTGTGATAGTTTTGAAGACAACATTCCTGTAAATTTCAGTAATGTTTGTTTCCAGATAATTTCGAAGGAAAGTTCTCATGGGTGATAATATCTGGTAAAGAAACATGAGCTTCGTGTAATGAATGATTCGAAACGTAACAAGTTATTGCAGAATATGTCCTTCTAGGAGCTGAGGTTCGTGCAATAATCCAGTAGCCTAAATTATACAATGACACAGAATATGTCCTTCTAGGAGCTGAGGTTCGTGCAATAATCCAGTAGCCTAAATTATACAATGACACAGAATATGTCCTTCTAGGAGCTGAGGTTCGTGCAATAATCCAGTAGCCTAAATTATACAATGACACAGAATATGTCCTTCTAGGAGCTGAGGTTCGTGCAATAATCCAGTAGCCTAAATTATACAATGACACAGAATATGTCCTTCTAGGAGCTGAGGTTCGTGCAATAATCCAGTAGCCTAAATTATACAATGACACAGAATATGTCCTTCTAGGAGCTGAGGTTCGTGCAATAATCCAGTAGCCTAAATTATACAATGACACAGAATATGTCCTTCTAGGAGCTGAGGTTCGTGCAATAATCCAGTAGCCTAAATTATACAATGACACAGAATATGTCCTTCTAGGAGCTGAGGTTCGTGCAATAATCCAGTAGCCTAAATTATACAATGACACAGAATATGTCCTTCTAGGAGCTGAGGTTCGTGCAATAATCCAGTAGCCTAAATTATACAATGACACAGAATATGTCCTTCTAGGAGCTGAGGTTCGTGCAATAATCCAGTAGCCTAAATTATACAATGACACAGAATATGTCCTTCTAGGAGCTGAGGTTCGTGCAATAATCCAGTAGCCTAAATTATACAATGACTAAAAGTATGTCTTTCTATTGGGGGGACTGTGAACTTCACGTGATAATTCAGCAGTCTAAATTCATCCAGTGGCATTAAGATAACAAATATATAACCAAATGTTTTGTGTTATTTTATTTTATATTAAAGTGTTATTTTAGAAGTTGAGATATTTGATTTATTTAGGTGACCCTCCTCCTGCTGTGACCTGGTGGCAAGATTCTGCTCTTTTAGACAACGATTACATCATTACGCCTTTGAAAATATCTAGGAATGAATTTATAATCGAGGCTCTACAAAGAGAACATCTATGGTCTAAGTTAACCTGCCAAGCTTCCAATACAGATTCCATTCCTCCTGTATTCAGCTCTATTGTATTAGATTTAAATCGTGAGTGAAACACGCTATTACTTACGTACTGTTGCAATATTCATGTGTTTCAACTGTTTGGTACGTGTGGTTTGAGCATTATGTATGTGACTGGTAATTTTGATTATAGTCTGCTGAAGCACATCATGGAGTTGAATAATTTGATACCAACAAAATATACTAATTTGCATTTCATTATAAATCCATTTTCTTCGCTTTTGTAGCATTTATTTACATATCACGCAAAATCAAGTACCGAAGAGAGAACATACATATCACCCAATGTTATTACGACTGTTAATCCTGAATTAAGAACTACATATTTACATTTGAGTTTCAGAAACTCAGAAAAAAATGTTTTTTTTTAATTTTTTAACTACTAAATGCGTGCGAGTTACCTATTATTAGACTTTTGTAGCTAGATATCTAGACATTTATTTATAAGTAACATTAAAAATGAACTCTAACAGTTTTGAAAGGCGAAACTGTTTTCTTTAATAAAAACGTGATATTTTTATCCTTTTTAATACTATTTACCAAATGTTTTATACACGTACCACATTTTGTTTGTTCGTTTCTACCATAGACAAAAATTCAGGAAATTTAAAACACTAAACTCTAGTCAAACCGTTTCATATTGAAGTGAGATATTGGTAAGGCTGTGTGAACTGTTTAATAAAGATTGTTTCTCACCAGAACTTTCTTGTAAATTAAACATCAGTTGTTGTCATTGTTAATAGTTTATATAATCACCTAAGCCTAATTGTTTAAACTAGTTACTGTTTATTTACTAGTTTTTATTTTTCGTTTTCGCTGCTAATCGGACAGGTAGGTTAATGCGTTCGACTCGTAATCTGAGGGTCGCGGGTTCGAATCCCGGTCGCACCAAACATGCTCGCCCTTTCAACCGTGAGACCGTTATAATGTGACGGTCAATCCCACTATTCGTTGGTGAAAGAGTAGCCCAAGAGTTGGTGGTGGGTGGTGATGACTAGCTGCCTTCCCTCTAGTCTTACACTGCTAAATTATGGACGGCTAGCGCAGATAGCCCTCGAGTAGCTTTGAGCAAAATAAAAAAAAAACAACATCGCTGGTAATCTGCTGCCATCTTCAGAGAAATACCAGAAGAACTATTTTCTATGTTGGTTGTGGACCAGAGTTGATTACTTCATCAGTGGATATTGCATCAGTCTTCAGTGAAAACAAGGCTAGGATGGAATACCAACATAAAAATTACTTCTCAAGACTTTACCTAAGATAAAACAGACTTAAATGTAAGATGTAGGGTAAAAAGTAATTATTAATTAGTAGCTAATTAAATAGTTAGTAATTAATAAGACACTTAAGTAATGATATAAACTGCTAACTACTGATATCTGATGACAAATGTACTACAAGTACCTTACACAAAGTCGATGTATGTTGTTGAGGTAGTTTTCTAATCTCTCACTAAGCCAACTCATGAGCTATTGTTTCTTGTTTATTATTCCTTTTCAAAGTGAAACCCTTACAAGTCCGTATTACAACAAGAAAACAGCCTTTATCGGCAGGTCGTAGAGTTGAAATAGAATGCCAGTCAGTGGGTTCCAGACCCCCAGCTAGAATGACTTGGTGGAAAGATGGGAGAAAAATCTTCTCTGCCTCAGCGATAACCACGACAGAAAATATCACTGTGAGCAAGTTAGATTTTACCCCTGAAACAGATGATGACAAAAAACTATTGACTTGTCGAGCCGATAATCCAGACGTCGGAAACAGTGCCAAGGAAGCTGAATGGAAACTTGACGTAATTTGTAAGCTTTCCTTTTGCTCCTTCCAAGTAAAAAAATATATAGAATACTTACATAGCACTGAAAGGTTTTATTTTTGTTTTCCTACGACATAAACTTTTGTTTGCTTATAGTTAAATGTAAAGTTATACAATGGGCTATCTACGCTGTGATCTTCACGAGTATTGAACCTGGTTATAAGTCTTCGGACCTTTTAAGGCACGTGTAATCTTAATCTCACCTTTCCATATACACAAACGTTTGTTTGTAATTTCATGGTTGAAAGAAACAGTGAAATAAAATTAATTTAGATAGTAATGAAACTGTAGGTTTTATATAAAAAACAAATCAGCCTAAAGAATCTTGTTATACAATGTTATAAAATACAATAATGTTATAAAGACATAAGGTGCAATAACACTACAAGGTTATAAAACACAATGAAGTTACAAGATCATAAGATGAAGTGAAGTTACAAGATCATAAGATGCAGTGAATTTATAAGATCGTAAGATGTCATGATATTATAAGATCATAAGATGCAGTGACGTTATGAGATCATAAGGTTCAGTGAAGTTATAAGATCATAAGATACCGTAAAGCTATAATATCATAAGATGCAGTGAAGTTATAAGATCATAAGATGCAGTAAAGTTATGAGATCATAAGATACCATAAAGCTATAATATGATAAGATGCAGTAAAGTTATAAGATCATAAGATAACATAAAGTTATAAGATCATAAGATGCAGTGCAATTATAAGATCACAAGATACCATAAAGCTATATCATAAGATGCAGTGAAGTTATAAGATCATAAGATGCAGTAAAGTTATAAGGTCATAAGATGGCATAAAGTTATAAGATCATAAGATACCACAAAGCTATATCATAAGATGCAGTGAAGTTATAAGATCATAAGATGCAGTAAAATTATAAGGTCATAAGATGACATAAAGTTATAAGATCATAAGATGCAGTAAAATTATAAGGTCATAAGATGACATAAAGTTATAAGATCATAAGATAACATAAAGCTATATCATAAGATGCGGTGAGGTTATAAGATCAAAAGGTGCCAAAAAGTTATAAAATCATGAGATGCAGTGAAGTTATAAGATCATAAGACGCAATGCAGTTATAAGATCATAAGATGCAATGCAGTTATAAGATGGGCTGAGAAAAATCAAAATTATTTCACTAATTTGCTGAAAAATCAACAACTGTTCTTTTTTATTTCAAAGTGATAACTTTAGTTAAAAGAGAGTCTTGGAGAGAATTACATATAAATATTTCCCGTTGTGCTAATATTCACATGAACTGTATTTCCATGCTAACTATTCCTAATCTATTCTATCCTAGTGGACATAATTAGGCTAAACGATTCGTATTGCTTTTCTGAAATTATGTGTTTGTTTTATTCACGTGGGAAGTCCGTTTTTTTTTTCAAAATTGTCCTTGTTTAAAACAGGTGCGTTTTATATGCGAAACGATGTATTTCACCTTACTGCCATCCACATGTTTTTTAAAGAAATATTATTTGTGAATTTTGAATGGC